>NC_064620.1:334323142-334651356 GCF_023898315.1 Schistocerca nitens | reverse complement strand
TACAGTTTCCGAGGTGCAGAGAACAAACTGCAGAAATTTTAGGATACTTTTACACAGAGGAATTGCAGAAGACGTCAGAACATGTTTCTCATAGAGCGTGTCATAAGACGTCAAGGGATTGAAGCATTAGTTAAATGGTTTGGTTTTCCTGCAACACAAAACAGCTGAATTGATGCTGACGACTTGGCATATAACGGAGTGCACAGAGCACAACTAGCTCAGGAGTGTAACATGCATGATGGGATACACATTACAGGAGGTGGTAGTATTGTTGCAGTCAATCTACACAGTCTAGGGTATAACTAAGGGGATTAACTTGCTCTATGAGGTGTGTTTGGAAAACGACATTGAATATGAAGAACATAAAGATCTCCCAGGTCGCATGCTGCAGATCGAGTTTTAGCTGATAAAGCCAAGGAAATATATGCAAGAAGGTATATTGGTATAGGGCAGTTCATTACAGCATTTGTAGTTTATGAAACCATGTGTGGTAAAATTAAGTTGGGCTTGGGTTTCAACGAGGTTATGAATGCTGCACATCATACACTGACGAAGAAGAAGAAGAAGAAGAAGAAGAAGGAGGAGGAGGAGGAGGAGGAGGAGGGGTGTCTCAAAAACTATCCTAACAGCGATCTATGCAGCTGAAAACACTCTGAAGCATAAAGGACCAATTAACCCCCTCGGGTTCCACCAATACCCAAGACATTGGGTGAAGTTATTCCCTTCCTCATTCCTGTCCTTGCGGTCTCTTGGAAATGGGTTCGCTGGCTGATGGTGCTGCAGCTATTACCAGAAGAGTCACGAATGCACAGAACTCATAGAAATAGCCAGATGATGCAAGGAGACATGATGGAAGCAAAAGCCACTGGAAAAGGACTAGACCTGAAGCCATACAAGAAAGGACTAACCCTGTTCATACATAAAAGAAACTCTTAGCTATCCTAGCGGATAGACCACTTACAAATACAGATCTGCTCTAGTTTTGTTGGAAAACATTCAGCATTCCAAGATTCCATGGTGTGTTTATGTGGGATACATTACTGAAGGCTATGTCGAAAGACAGAAAATGTGGAATTGTGAATTTAGATAGTGCTGGAGGACCTGGTATCAAGTGGGTGGCGTAATTTAAGAAAAATACGAATAAAGTCTACTACTTCGACTCACTTGGAGACTTGCAGCCACCAGAAGAGTTACAACGATATCCACCAACAAAATTCTCGTCGCTACCAAGACTTTAAAACCTACTTATGGGGACCTCTGTGCATCATATTCCTCCTAACGTTTGTGAAGAAGAATATATATGGAAGCGCATTAAGCATCCACTCATCAGTTGAGGTTCAGATACAATATTGCATACTTTGACTTTAAAGCAACGATCGTCAGTATTATGTGCAAATTACATCCCACCAGTTGATTTAAGCAATGGGGAGTGGAATATTGCGTTGATTGGACTGGAGACATGCAACAGCACTCAGAATATCACAGAAGCTAACAATAAACATCTGAAAATTAATGGCTGAAAAGAAATTGTGGACATATGGTGCATACAATATTGATGACTGAAACAAAGTTTTAAGTCTGGAGAAGGGATTGTGCTACGTGCAAACATCAATACTCTTAAATCTGAAATAAAGACAGCGAATGCATTGATTCACTTTAACAAAAAAGGTTCAATTGGACGACTACTGCGTTTCACAACACAGGTTTTTAAGAAGGATTCTAATGAATTTTACAGATCTGATCAGTCGGACATACGACTTCTGTGGTGAGGAAATCATTCTGCAATTACATCTAAATGGGAGCCACAGTGACCTCGAATGTGCAGAGACCAGCAGCGACCTTCAACTGCTCAGGACTTGCAGTGGACCCTCGTTGAGTTTACTGGGAAACCCAGTAGAAGCTTCAGTTGGACACAGGGCATTGAACGAGCCACACCACCACCCCAGCACAATGTGTCACCTCGCAGGTAGCATTAAATACGTCATTATGAGCATCGTGTGTAGCAGTTTTAACCCCTGCTGCACTATCGCCCAGTAGTTTATTAAGCTTTTTCATGTTATTTCTATTCCACAGCATATGGCAGAGATTTACTGATGAAGTGGGCCGACCGCGGTGGTCTCGCGGTTCTAGGCGCTCAGTCCGGAACCGCGCGACTGCTACAGTCGCAGGTTCGAATCCTGCCTCGGGCATGGATGTGTGTGATGTCCTTAGGTTAGTTAGGTTTAAGTAGTTCTAAGTTCCAGGGGACTGATGACCAGAGATGTTAAGTCCCATAGTGCTCAGAGCCATTTGAACCATTTTGAACTGATGAAGTGGTGTTACTGTATGTGGAGTTATTTTTAACAGTCCTATTATCAATAGCATGGTTGTGTAGCCCAATTTTTTACATCACTGGAGTTCTCGTTTTAAATTCTACATGAATTCTATGCACATACCGGTTTAGGGGGTGTTTCAGTTATAATTTTAGAGGAAGTCTTTTTTCTGCCAATTCACAAGTGGAGTAAAAAGATTTATCTCCAATAGTAGGTGGAGGGAGTATCCTATGTATTTATTTGGAATCTTCTTGCTACTAGTTTCGAGTGGTGCTGTGAATTTTTTCCAACAATGTAACACTAGTTTTGTGACATTGTAAATTTTGAGCCATATTGCGATTTTAGCCACTTGTTGTGTAGAACTGTGCATATAGCCATGTAATTGGGATCGATCTTTATTTCAGTTTCCCATCAAAAACAAAGTAGACTAACCTAACCTTACCTTCCCTTCCGTTCCAGCAGCTTGACAAAGACTAACCATTTCCTGCCATTTCCAGAGGCAGAGTAGTGGTGGGTGGGGTGTCCTCACAGGAGTGAGGGGAAGACTGGGGGAGTTAGGTTAGTGTAGCTACCCAACCTCCCTATTTTGCACCATGACATCAGTGCCATGTTGTGACACCTACAGCCACCATCTTGGATCTGCCACCTTGAATAAATTTGGCAACAACGCAAACTGTCCCAGAAACCACCTAGCCCCACTACTGACAATGTTCAGTACCACCAGGGACTGCACAGGTAAATGCTTCTTCTCTTCCATTCTTTTATTACACGAGGACCTTGTATTTTTCTGCAGAGTTAAAAGCTTCTCAGCTAACTGGTGTGATACAGAAGTTTACTTTAAAAGGTCAAGGAGAAGCCATAAACATGTTCAGATCTGAGAACCGACTTCAGCGTAGGTAGCAGAAAATTGAGTTCATTTCACCCACACCCTAATCTGAGCAGTATGGAGGACCACCTATCTGCCAGAAAACCTGCCATAGAAGAACGTTTGTTTCAAATCCTTGCAACATTCTCTCTCACTGGTTCATAGTATATTTTTGTAAAACATGTACTTTCTCATACATATCTATGTGCAAAGTCTGTGTGTTTTCCAGTTGCAAAATCATACCATGTAGTGGGAGCAGTTTTCTACCAATCTCCTTACATCACAGCACTATTGGTTAGTTACAGTAAAATGCATAGGTGTAGAAGTTTTTTTAACTTATTTACAAAATTACTGCTGGATAGAAATTGGAATGTCTGCTGTTATTGCCGAGCGAGATTCCTACTGTGGCAGAAACAGCCAAGTTTCAGAGCATTAAGGCAGAACACTTGGGGACAGACGACCAAAGAGAATACTTGCCGCTAGGGGATCGAATAGCAAAGTCTTGTGGGCCAACTAGTGGGGGCAAATACTTGCTGCCAGATGAGGTTTCATGTTGTATAGAATGATGTCTCCATTTTAATGTTGAGTACAGACGCCAAGCTGGACTAGAATCTTTGCATGTTACAACTGCTAACTTCCACCTTCACACTGTATGAGTGTGGTAAGAATAGGGCCAGCGTTACAGTCACCGATTTGGTAGACTATACAGTTTTAACGTTTCACAGACAGCTAGTTACTTCCATCATACACTTTGGGGATCTTACTGATGTTCATATTTATTTTTCCGTGTTCTTTCTCCAATCCACTAATCACTGTTGCTGACATTGGCCCCATCTGCGAATTATGTATACAATTATTCATTTATTGTGCTCACCTAGTTGTGCCAAGGCTACATTTCGTAATTATAAACACTTATTCATTCATTAAATATTCGTTTGTTTATCTCAACGGGTAATTTCTCTGTTGATGGTTTGCGGTAATAAACCTGATTGTTACAGTCACTACTTCTTTTGTTGCAGATAGATGATCCTTCCTCTCATTACTATATCCCTGTGTGTTGTGGTACTCATATTTTGATGCTTGTTTGGGCTCTATTAATTATCATTTAATAAGACATTGCCATTTGCACGATACTATAATTTCCTTAAAATTTGCATGATCTTAACAGGAACTTTCCTTCTCTATAGGTCACCAGCAATCAGACACACAACATTCTCGGAGTACGCTAAACAGCTCATGCCAGTATCAAAAGCGTAGGCAGGCAAACAGCGACAGTAAAATTAGTCCCGATTCCCCATAGTCTCATTCTCCCTGGTGCGGAAATGTAACTAATGCTGTGAACATTAGGTTATGAATTCAGTGGCGTAAGATATAGGGATTTAGACAGTGTGACACACGGAGGTTTGAGATGGTCTGGGAAGCGTGCATAGACAGCCGAAATGATTAGCGAAACTGGTTGCAATAAGCGAGGAATCTAGGTTCGAGTCCCAGTCTGGTAAAAATTTTCGTCTATATTATCAGGTAGTAGGCCTATGGCTAATACAGCTGATGCCAAGTTATTCACACTCAGTGAACTACTTTCGAAAGTCTCAGAAAGATTAGGAACCATTGGAATAACGTGTGTGTGGGACGGGGAGTGGATACCAGCCCAATATGTACCTAGTGAGATATGGGATAATACGAAAAAAACCCAGCCATGCTGGCCGATTCGTCGTTAATTCACGAAGTGGACTCGATCCTAGTCATCCTCGCCTCCCCGTGCCTGGAAGCGCTGCGTTGACGTCCTCAGTTATACGAGTGAGCACAGCTGTCACAGGCCAGATAAGAGCAGCAAATTTTAGAACAGGCTCGTTCATTATGCGTTAAAGCATCACGTAGATGCCCTTCCGACTCCTTTGGAAGACGCCACAATATAGGCGATATGCACCAGAGTGTGATTTACTGTTAAAATTCCGAGAGCACCAGTTCCTAGAAGAGACAACCAATGTCCAAAAAGCCTTCCTCTCACGCAACATTCGCTACTGGAAATGGAAAGGAAGGGAGTGAAAGTGGAACACAAAAAACCCTCCTTCTGAAAGAAATAATCCTCGCTGGTTGTAGAATACTTTCGTTAAAAGTCGCGACCGGTTTCGCGCCACTAGAAGATGCATCTTCAGGTACCTGCCACCGTTCAACCACCTTCCTGTTTGTTTCTCGGTTCTGCTGTCCACTTCGTCTCAAATATGGACTACTGCTTTTAGCGCTATTTGTTTAGAACTTGACTTGAACGATTGGGAGTGGCTCTAAGGCAGTTACCTTTCGGCGATGACTTGTTAAAAAGAAACTTTATCACCTGAGGATGCATCTTCTGGTGGAGCCAAACCGGTCGCGATTTTTCATGAATTCTACAGTCAGTGCGAATTGTTTGCTTTCAAAATGTGGAAATTTGGCTGTGGTTGCCCGCAATTTCAAATATCATGCTATAGTAACCTTCGCCACACACCATATGATGGCTTCGAATTATGGAATTAGATGTAAATTTTATAAACCTTTCTATAGACGTGCTGACAAAACAAACAGTAACGATACGATTTATTCAGCAGCGTAACAGTCGCCATGGAAGGAGGCGAAATGCATCTCTCTTTTGCCCTCGCGCATGCCTGGTTGGTAGGGCAGCGTACTGGCTGTGTGTTCCCTCGCTGTGTGTGAGTGGGCGGTGCTGACAACTTGTCGGCACGTGGGTGGAATTTCAAAAGCAGCATGTAGCGAGTGACCCGTTCAATTTTTAATTCTCTTCCTATAGCACTGCCGAGGTCTCCAAGTTTGCTGCTTGTTTGCCTTCTGCAAACGATGTTGCAATTAGATCACGGCGTCATATCTCGACGTAGCTAGTTTCCAGTCGTGCATACCATTAAAGGGAAATGAAATCTACTCTATCCTGTGATCTTCCCGATCTCCTGTCCTCACTAAAAAAGGGAGTTCTACAACATCCAAAAAGTATGTTCAACACTTGTCTGAAAACTTTTCTATAACATTTTCTGTATGTCGTAGAATAAATGTATGCATCTCATACTACGGGAGGTCGTAAAATATCGCTTATCAGAGGCACATCATGATAGATTCCAGATATGGCACTCATCGTGGCTTCAAAATTCCTAGTGTTAAACAACGTATCCATTACAAATTAGCCGGCCGCTGTGGCCAAACGGTTCTAGGCGCTTCAGTCCGGAACCGCGCCACTGCTGCGGTCGCACGTTCGAATCCTGCCTCGGGCATGGATGTGTGTGATTTTCTTAGGTTAGTTAGGTTTAACTAGTTCTAAGTTATAGGGGACTGATGACCTCAGAAGTTAAGTCCCATAGTGCTCGGAGCCATTTGAACCATTACAAATATACAGGGTGTTTCAAAAATGACCGGTATATTTGAAACGGCAATAAAAACTAAACGAGCAGCGATAGAAATACACCGTTTGTTGCAATATGCTTGGGACAACAGTACATTTTCAGGCGGACAAACTTTCGAAATTACAGTAGTTACAATTTTCAACAACAGATGGCGCTGCAAGTGATGTGAAAGATATAGAAGACAACGCAGTCCGTGGGTGCGCCATTCTGTACGTCGTCGTTCTGCTGTAAGCGTGTGCTGTTCACAACGTGCAAGTGTGCTGTAGACAACATGGTTTATTCCTTAGAACAGAGGATTTTTCTGGTGTTGGAATTCCACCGCCTAGAACACAGTGTTGTTGCAACAAGACGAAGTTTTCAACGGAGGTTTAATGTAACCAAAGGACCGAAAAGCGATACAATAAAGGATCTGTTTGAAAAATTTCAACGGACTGGGAACGTGACGGATGAACGTGCTGGAAAGGTAGAGCGACCGCGTACGGCAACCACAGAGGGCAACGCGCAGCTAGTGCAGCAGGTGATCCAACAGCGGCCTCGGGTTTCCGTTCGCCGTGTTGCAGCTGCGGTCCAAATGACGCCAACGTCCACGTATCGTCTCATGCGCCAGAGTTTACACCTCTATCCATACAAAATTCAAACGCGGCAACCCCTCAGCGCCGCTACCATTGCTGCACGAGAGACATTCGCTAACGATATAGTGCACAGGATTGATGACGGCGATATGCACGTGGGCAGCATTTGGTTTACTGACGAAGCTTATTTTTACCTGGACGGCTTCGTCAATAAACAGAACTGGCGCATATGGGGAACCGAAAAGCCCCATGTTGCAGTCCCATCGTCCCTGCATCCTCAAAAAGTACTGGTCTGGGCCGCCATGTCTTCCAAAGGAATCATTGGCCCATTTTTCAGATCCGAAACGATTACTGCATCACGCTATCTGGACATTCTTCGTGAATTTGTGGCGGTACAAACTGCCTTAGACGACACTGCGAACACCTCGTGGTTTATGCAAGATGGTGCCCGGCCACATCGCACGGCCGACGTCTTTAATTTCCTGAATGAATATTTCGATGATCGTGTGATTGCTTTGGGCTATCCGAAACATACAGGAGGCGGCGTGGATTGGCCTCCCTATTCGCCAGACATGAACCCCTGTGACTTCTTTCTGTGGGGACACTTGAAAGACCAGGTGTACGGCCAGAATCCAGAAACAATTGAACAGCTGAAGCAGTACATCTCATCTGCATGTGAAGCCATTCCGCCAGACACATTGTCAAAGGTGTCGGGTAATTTCATTCAGAGACTACGCCATATTATTGCTACGCATGGTGGATATGTGGAAAATATCGTACTATAGAGTTTCCCAGACCGCAGCACCATCTGTTGTTGAAAATTGTAACTACTGTAATTTCGAAAGTTTGTCTGCCTGAAAATGTACTGTTGTCCCAAGCATATTGCAACAAACGGTGTATTTCTATCGCTGCTCGTTTAGTTTTTATTGCCGTTTCAAATATACCGGTCATTTTTGAAACACCCTGTATATAAGTCCACATAGAGTAGATCTCAAAAGTTCTTTCCACGATGCAGGTGATGGGTAAATATGTAGCGTTATATGTGGTACACCGTTACAACGAAAGACTGCACAATTTTAGTACGATGTTGGCCCAGCAATAACAAGCAAAATCACATACGCGCATTACCTGTAGTATAACCCAGATACATTGCGAAAACCGCTGGGTTTGATTAAGATTACACCAAGAAATGAAAGTGAGCGAGCTATCGGGCTAACTATAGTTTCTTCCGCCACTGCAGGAGGAGGGGAAGAAGCGTATGGTCCATTGCCTCAGCCGCCTGTTACCCACGGCACTCATCCGAAAGCAGGCCGAGTGGATGTGGGGTCGTCCTGGAGGAACTAGAACGAGAAAAAAATCGCCCTATCAGGGATTGAATGTAGGACCTGGGGCCAAGTGTCCTACCCGCTTCTTTTTCTACCTGGTAGACCACAACGGCCACAAATTATCAAACTATTTATAATTGTTTAGTACCTTGCTTACAGGAAAGTGTTAGTATATCCACACATATTGTAAAAATGTAAGTGTGAATTATGTTTCACATCTCCTCCTAAACCACTGGACCGATTTCGACAAAACTTGGTACACACATTACTTACTGTCTGGAAAGAATCGTTGTCGGGGTAAGAACTACTTGCCCATGAAAGGGGTCGGGGTGGGCACGAGAAAGAAGTGCAGCCCATGACGCGCGAATACCCAAAATTTATTCATCCACTATTTCAAGCTGAAAACACTTAACGACTTGCAACAAACATAATACATAATTTTAAACCTTCACGAAACTTTTTCTCGTTGAGAACCCACACAAAATAATGAAAGGAAAAAAATTCTCGCTTACAACTTTTCGCTGCAGTAAAACTTGAGCATGAGGGATGGCGTTTTAATGTCTTACTTCTTTACTACCAACATTCAGTGTTGTATGTTATACACAGTATTAAGATACAACACTGAATGTACCTGCCCAATCAGATCATTCTATGGCATGCATGTCAGGAGATATGGAGTCATAAACACTGAGTTGCGTGAAAAACTGTCGCCTCTTGCATGTCCTTTAAAATTTACTTCTTTGTTTCTAACTCTATTCGTCACGCATTTCGCTGAGAGTATCAACACACGACTGTACCTGCGAAACTATATCATTATACACTACATAGTTCAGGAGACATGTCAAGAGCACTGAGTTGGGTGAAAACGAAACTACAGGCCGAAATTCACTAAGAAAAAGAGATGCAGGCGCAAAATGTGTGTACTCGTACTATCAGGAAAGAAATACTTCGGGGTAAGAACTAGTAACCTCTTATTGGGATGAGGGTGGGAGTAGGGGCCATAACGTGGAGAAATACTGGGAGGGGGGGGGGGGGGCGGGTGAGAGGTTGGAAGAAATGGAGAAAGAGATGGCGAAGGAGAAGATGAGCACAGATATGGAGAGGAGGAGATGGAAAGAGAGAGGGGAGGGGTGGAAACGGAAAGAGGATTTGGTGGACAGAGGAAGGAAAGATGGAATTGGCAGGGAGAGAGGGGAGGAGTAAATGGGCTGAGAGAGGGGGAAAGAATAGATGGGCAGAGACAAGGAGGAAGAAATAAACAGAGAAAGGGACAGAAAGGGGAGGAGGTGATGGACTGAGAGAGGAGGAGGAGATGGGCAGAATGAGGGGCAGGGAGAGATGGACAGAGATGAGGCTGGAGGAGAATGACAGAGAGCGTGGGAATTGGAATAAATACGTAGCTGGGCAACGCCAGGTACTGAGCTTGTCGTATTACAATGAAAAAAACTGGGGTATTTGGTTCAGCACTTTGACACATTTATTACTATTAGGAGGGTATTTTCAATATAGTAGTTAGTGTGTAGTTCGTACTGAAAGTAATTCATTATTACAACAGAAAACGACACTGATGTCATCTGTGTTAGCTGTTTGCTGAAACCCGTTTCCTCATATACTAGTGGAATTATCAGAAGCACTTCACATCATTTAAATACTTAAGAGGTAATTTACACTATTTCACATTCGAAAAAAAACAAAAAAGGAGTGAAAGGGCATCTACGTATAACCGAACTTATGTTACAAGGGTCGAAGCGCATAAAAATGAAGCAGTAGTCAAGAATAAAGGTGTGACAGCGTTATCACTTATGACTGATATTGTGCAGTCTGTAATTTCAGGGAGGAATAACGAAAAGCAAAGAGAAAATGTAATTGGTGGAAGAAGAGAGAATATAAAATACAGACTGACAATAGCAGAACAGCAAGGAAAGTGTTTCTGAAACAGAGTTATTTATTAACATTTAATAGAAATTTAAATCTCACAAACGCTTTTCTGTAAGTGCAACCTTGTACGGAAGTGAAACGAGGACAAACGGTTCGGACAAGAGGAGAAAAGATGTTATTGAAATGAGGTGCTACGCACGGTGCTGAATACCAGGTCGGTGTAAAGGATAACTAACAAGGAAGTCCTCTATCTAATTGGTGAGAGAAGAAATTTATGGCACAACTTGACTAAAAGCACGTGATGGTGTCTGGGACACACCCTGAGCCATCAGGGGATGGTTAATTTGATAATGGAGGAAAGTTGGGGAGGGGTGGTCGTGGATGAACAGTGTACACAGGAGCTAGCGTTCACTACGGTAAGCAGGTTCAAATGAGGAAAGGTTACAGTAGTTACAGACCAGTGCAGACATGTTCCTGTCAGAGCAGAAAAGAGGTGAATATGCTCCTGTTTATTAAAAGATTCTGACTGATAAGTAGAATCCCAGCTGCCTCATTCTACCTTCCTCAGCACCTTTAATAGTATTCCCAGAAACTTTGGCATCAGGGCACATTCGCTATCTTTTTAACTTACAGCTCACCTCTCGCTCCTACAAGCTCCCATAACTGTAACTCGCTCATAACGACTAGTCCATCACTGTTAAGTCGCTGATGCCCATCCACGCCCAACTGCTCTTTCTCAGTCACTCATTTAGCCCAACTGATCGTCATTATATCTCTGTGTCTCTGTAACCGTCACTCTCCTGTCTGACGGCCAGTCTCCTTCGTTCTGTCCTACTACCACTATCTCCTCTCATTGCCTCCTCCTTGCTCTCTCTTACTGCTACTTATTCATTCCTTCCCACTGCTGGTGGCCGGCCGCTGGTGGCCGAGCGGTTCTGGCGCTACAGTCTGGAACCGCGCGACCGCTACGGTCGCCGGTTCGAATCCTGCCTCGGGCATGGATGTGTGTGTTGTCCTTAGGTTAGTTAGGTTTAAGTAGTTCTAAGTTCTAGGGGACTTATGACCTCAGCAGTTGAGTCCCATAGTGCTCAGAGCCATTTGAACCATTTGAACTGCTGCTGTGTTTTCTTACTCTCCCTCCCTGTCAGTGTTATATACTCTGTCTCGTATCATCACCAGCTCTCACCCACTTCCACTTTCTCCTCCTTCTCCATCTCCTTCTCCTTCTCTTTCTCTTTATTCCTCTCCCATTGGGACTGTATCCTTCACTCATTTCCTAACACCGTCGCTGTCAATAATGTTCCACTGCCCCCCCCCACTTTCTCTCTCTCTCTCTCTCTCTCTCTCTCTCTCTCTCTCTCTCTCTCTCTCTCTCTGACCTTATCACTGTTCCTTCGTGTTCCTTCGCTCTTTCTGTATCACAACCACTGTCTACTGTCTTCCAGTACTTACCACTTCTCCATCTCTTGCCCATTACCACTCTCCTCTCTCAGCACAAGAGAGCACGAATATGTTAGCATGCTGAAATATTTGGGAAAATTCTTTAAAGGTGCTTAGAAAGGTAGTATGAGGTAGTTGGTACCCCAATTATCAGTCAGAGTCTTTTAATGAATAGGAAGATATTCGCCTTTTAGCTACAGCAGGGCATAGCACTAATAAGAAAAGCAGTTTATGGACCAGTACAATTTTAATAGATTACTTACGTGAAATTGCAATGTTGCAAAACCACAGAATTTTACACCCCATACAGGATTTTAGGTACACAAAAATTTTGCATGTGCTTCGGTAATGAGACATGGGGTTCCCAACACCATTATGATGATAATGGAGACACTTTACAGCATATTTTTCTGCGTTACGTCACTTTATGAACTACATTTTCGCCTCACACCTGATTTTATGGCTGTATTTTACACGTACGAGTAAGGCAAATTTGAACATGTGTCTCGGAAATGGATGGAGAGAGAGATGGAGGGAGAGAGAGAGAGAGAGAGAGAGAGAGAGAGAGAGAGAGAGAGAGAGAAAATTTTCAAGGTACTTCGAGATCGAGAGCTTAGGAAGATATATCTTACAAACTTCAGCCATTTTCTGTCCATAGCCGTCTTCAAATCTACGGCTCAGTTTTGGTACCAGAACCAATGTATCTCGCGTTTTCCCAGGAACCGCCCATGAACTAAATGGTGCCTCTGTAAATACCGTAAGGCGCACGATATACCAAATATAAGGCAAAAAGAACCAAACGATTTGCTCCATTGCCTAAGCTGCAGGGATATTTAAGCTCTGACGACCACTGTAGGACAGTTACAGTAAAACGATGCTTTTTTGGATATATAAATGGTCTTTATCCCAAGGACTATCCAAAACGCTCGACTCTACCTTTCTACCTCTAACAGAACGCTAGATATGAGACCCGGAAATATCTCGTTTTTATGCGCACATCGGCAGATTAGCATAGAGAGCAGCATCGGAGTAGCCTTCGGACTGAACACCACAACACCACCACCACACAAGACGCTATGTGAAACGCGATAATATCGTAAAATCAGCATTAGGGAAGGCGAGTGGAGGACTTAGATTTCTGGGATGTATTCAGGCAATGCGTGGTACATCAGTAAATGGATTCCGTACAAGCCGCTAGAGCGATCACTCTAAAGTTATTGGAGACTTTATCCAGTAG
This sequence comes from Schistocerca nitens, assembly GCF_023898315.1. Classification (NCBI taxonomy): domain Eukaryota; kingdom Metazoa; phylum Arthropoda; class Insecta; order Orthoptera; family Acrididae; genus Schistocerca; species Schistocerca nitens. The sequence continues at coordinate 334,638,344 of NC_064620.1, read as the reverse complement.
GCATGCCAGAAGACATCGAACGAATTCAGCGACATGCTGCCAGTATCTCAACAGGTCGGTGTAGCACGTGCAAAAACGTAATAGACATGCCACGGGACTTACGTGGGAGTCGCTGCAAAAAATGGGACGCTTTTGTCGCCAAACTATGTTGAGCAAAATACCGTAACAACCATCCTATGCTTCTTTTAGGTGCCATGACAATAATAGAAGAGAGACTAGGGCGCTTACAGAGGCACAGAGTGTCAGTTTTTATTCTCTCAACACGCTAACTGTTAGACAGAAATTCGATTTTATAGAAAGGAAGTTTCATCTAACAAATGGTACAATGACTTGCTTTTCTGTGAGTCTTCAACATGCTGTGACACATAAAATGCAATATTCAAAGCAATTACTTTCTTGCAGCTTCTTTTATAGCTTCCAACAGAATCAATCCGGAATTAACAATGAAAAGTGACACGGTTGAAAGGATGTAACTACAGAAGCGAAAACAGTGCAGTAAATACAGGTCCGCAAAGAAGCCGTTTGTGAGATAATAGCGAATGTATAGCTACTTACCGCCTCAGAGTTGAAGTGGATGTAAGAGAGTTGGACAAATATGTGGAAATAGCGCGATAAATGCATGCTGGAACATAAATGCAGCTGCTAACCAAACCTGCAGGCTGCGCTGTTGTATCTGACCACGAACGGCACGTGTGCAATGTCCTCAATACGTTGCACGTGTCAGTCGTGATTAGAACAGCGTGCCGTGTAGTTGCGAGGGCATTATATCGGAGCTAAGTGGAATCGAACGTGGGAAAATTGTTGGTGCTCGTATCGTGGTGCTTTCGTAAAACCAAGGGAGCCGAAGTGTTTGGTTTTTCAAAAGGCAACGCATCAAAGATTAATACCGTATACAGAGAAAGGAGAAAAGCATCATCGGCTATGTCACAACACGGACGAAAGTGTGTGTTGATTGATCGTGATAAACGGTCATCGAGGAGGATTGTGACGAAAAATTAGAGGACGACAGCAGAAAAATTCAGTGCATAACTTAATGTCGCTTTTGCGAACCCTGTTAGCACCAAATCAACACGAAGAGAGCTCCATAATCTGGGAATTACAGGTGGAGGAAGAGGAGCAAAAAATGGTTCAAATGGCTCTGAGCACTATGGGACTTAACTTCCGAGGTCATCAGTCCCCTAGAACTTAGAACTACTTAAACCTAGCTAACCTAAGGACATTACACACATCCATGCCCGAGGCAGGATTCGAACCTCCGACCGTAGCGATCGCGCGGTTCCATACTGTAGCGCCCAGAAGCGCTCGGCACCCCGGACGGCGAAGGGGAGCAGGAATCCCAAAATCACTCATCAGTTATGGAAATGTCTTGAACAGGAAAATGTTGTACCGAAACCATAGAACCTTGCCGTTGGAGAATGGAAGAAACTCATTTAGTCGAATGAGTCTTGTTTCACACTACATCCATCTTCTGACCGACTTTACGTCTCAAGAGTGATTTTCCCTGGCCACCATTCACCAGATCTCAATATTATTGAACCCTTGTGATCCACTTTGGAGAAAAGCGTGCGTGATCGCTGTCCACCTCCATCATCACTACCGTAACGTACGCTATTTTGCAGGAAGAACGGCATTAGATTACCTTGAAAACCGTGCAGAACGTGTATTTATCCATTCCGAGACGACTGGATGCTGTATTAAGGGCCAACGTGTTTCCTATACCGTATTAGGCATGGTAATGTGTTTTTTAAATTGTTTCCATAGTTTTATCCAACCCCTGTATTGTCCTAGTTATTATAAATTTATCCGAACTGTAGACTTTTCGATTACGTTCTTATATAACTGCGCTCAAATTTCATCCACGGCCCGTCATTCTGTAATCTTGTAGATGTCTGATGGGAATTCGGCACATTCTGTTGCTGATGTAAGACGACATCCAGCACGCCCATATGGTCCAAGACGAGTACGTCGAGAAGGGCCTGTACCTTGGCGTCCCAAGATAACCTGACCTCAATCATCTACATTTCTCTGTCTTCGGTTATCTCGAAAGTGCAGTGTACAACACTCCCGCTGATGAAGCTGCAGAACTACAGCGTCGAATTTTACAGTCGTGACAAGATTTCCGAAATGGTCCAGGGGAGTTTGAAAGAACTGGTAACTCAAATTCGTTACACGCCATTGACAGACCTGGGTATAAAATAAATAGTAATATGTAACGTGCTGCAGGAGTACTGTATTTCTTGTCAGAATAGGTCGTGGTAGTATAGATGGTTCGGTAACAGGACCAAGTGGATAGGCAATCCACATTGTCGATGTAACTGTATTTAGCACCCCCGTCTCAACGAATGTCCCAGTTTTTGTTCCTTCCTCTTATGAGCTGCAGCAGTCTGGTGAAGAGGAGAAAATTGCCTTGTGTTTGTTTCCGAAAAGATACAACAAATCAAAAAGAAATCGAGAAAGGGTCCAGTACCTTAGATGTAAAATGTGGCTTCACGACAATTGTGCCACAAGTAACATTATTTTTTACATGAGTAAATTGCAACTCGGGTAATGATAGTGAATAGCTAACATTAAGTTTTTTGGTAGGCCATATTGTGCTAACAGATGGAAGTCCGTCAAAAAGTTTGTTTACTGTCAATAAAATAAATTTTGAAAATTTTAGTTTGTTGCTTTTATTCATTACTGTGTTCTGTGATAGGCGTAAATGTGCTCCCATAGGCGAGTAAAACTGCCCCACACCTTGGGCTTGTTTATGGAAGCAACTTGAGCCTACATAAAATTATTTTGCACTCTTAAATTATATTGAATTAGAAGTATGGATACCAAGTTTTACTTTAATAACAGTATTATAAGACTAAGCAACTTTAAATATGATAAGTCTAAAATATCTGAAAGGGAATTGGCGTACACATGGCCCGGTCTCCCCCATTATAAACACGAACAATTCTCAGGTGTTTCCTAAATCGTCTGAGACACCTTAATCCTGTTTTCACCCAAATAAACTGTGAACAATACTCGCAATCAAAGATAAATAAAATATAAAATGGCGGTATCAACTTCACTTTTTCGACTAGAACTATAGTAATTTCTGCTATTCTTGACATAGTTCCAAAAAATACCAATTCACTAGCATTTCCCTCTTCAAAATACGATTAGTAGTTTCGGAGAAATTGCAGTACTTATCTGCTACAAACGTGAAACCGATTATTGTCTTTTGCGTAAGTTCGTGTTATATGGAATTGGTGTTTCATGTTGATGGGGCGCCCTATCTTGACATACGTAGGAGAGTATACTAACAAAACCGAAATAGTGGAGAAAAGTCTGAGAATAAAACTGACACTAATCACACATGTTGTTGGACCGAACTGTAAGAAAATAACGTTACATCTAAGGATGATTCACCAGTTAATTACGATAGCAGTTCTGCTGCTGTTTCTGCAGAGCCTTGAAAGAAACGTACTCATCAAAAATTGAATGGATTTATGAAATAGAAAACTCAAGTATAAGAGTGTTAATTAATACCTTCACATTATTAGTTTATTGCCAAGACACACATTTACACTGCAAAATTACATCATCTACAACAAAAGCCAAATCACAAAAGGATGTGGTCATAGGCACTCCCTTAAAATTTTGGATAGCTCAGTTTTGCAATTTGATAGTGATGTGTTATAAAGTATCAATTAATAAAAGTCAAGATCGCAAAAATCCTTTGTTTAAAAATGGTGATTCGAAAATTAAGTGAAAAACCCTTAAGTGCCCTCAAAACAATTCCTCTCAAAAATGATTTATATGTGGACTGTGTCCAGAACAAACAATAGATTATTTAGAAATAATGACATAGCCATTGCTTTTTAGATCGCAAACATGCTTTTCAATAATCTTTGGTAGAAACGAAGTGATAGTATGGTGTCAGTGGGCGGGAGTTCCCAGGTGGGAAAATCGGCTGCCAAGTGCAGGTCTTACTGAGAGCGACGCCACACTTTCTGACTGTTCAGCTACTGGGGCGGACAATAATAATCTGTGGTATATTTCTGGGAATGCTATCAAACGTTGCTATGTATCAGATGTATATGAACTGGTTTGCAATGATTGTGAGAAGATGCATATTGGATAGACAGGGCGCAAATTCAAAACACGTTTCAAAGAGCACATTTCAGGTACTTTCTGTAACAGGTCACCTTATAAAAGACAATCCTTCAGAAGGTGATATGACGCATAGCCTTGAGGTTTTGTGTAACACCCCTAAGGATTTGCTGTTATACTCTTTGCAAAACTTGGAAATATTCTTCACTATAAGAAAAATCCTTCAGCTCTTCTACATGAACAGTTAAGACTTCAGCGAAAACGCTTTTTTCGAACATTTTGAATGAGTTATTTAAAAAAAGGATGTTGCTATTTCGTCTCGTTTATCATCATATTACTATTTACTGTATTGTAATTTCTTTCAATTTCAAATGGCTCTAAGCACTATGGGACTTAACATATGAGGTCGTCAGTCCCCTACACTTAGAACTATTTGAACCTAACTAACCTAAGGACAACACACACAGCCATGCCCGAGGCAGGATTCGAACCTGCGACCGTAGCAGCAGCGCGGTTCCGGACTGAAGTGCCTAGAACCGCACGGTCACAGCGGCCGACTTAATTTATTTCATGGAATTTCTTATACCGTAGCTATTTTACAACTTTTTGCTGATGATGTTGATGTGATAGCGAATTTCTACCAAACATATCGACCTTAAGTTCCTTTTTTATATTTTGATGGAATTTTTATTTTATTTTCATCTATATTTTAAATTTTTTATATCTTTTAACGCAGATTTTTACTGCAATCAATGACCTTAACTTCGGATTTTTTTATGAACCGTTACAAATTTTTAATCTGTTAACATTACTTTTTATTAGATGACGGAAAAAAATTGCAACATCAAAAAATAATGTAAAGAAATGAAATTTCAGGAATAAATTTACTGTTATTTAAGTACTTATGATCACAGGTTTATGTAAGCGCGAGGTAAGCCACTGCAAATGTGAAATGCTGGTACATTATGAGCAGGTGTAACCGCTAGAATGTGGAATGCAAGAATGCAGTTGTGTTTGCGCTGTGTTGTATAGGTGTCGGATGTCGGTTTGCAGGATAGAGATACATGCCTATTCGACTTGGTCGGTCAATACAGAGACTGTTAACGCTGTTTGCGGATGTCGCTGAGTTATTGTCCGGTGATGTCCCAGATGTGATCGACTGAGACAGATCCTGCGATAGAGCAGCCCAAGGCAACATATCGACACTATGTAGAGCATGATGGGTTACAACAGCAACATGTGGCGAGCGTTATGCTGTTGGAAGACATCCCCTGGAATGTTGTTTATAAATGTCAGGACAACAGGTGTCGAATCACCAGACTGAAGTACAAATTTGCAATCGGGGTGCATTGGATACTGCGGGTTAAAAAAAAAAATTAAATGGTGATGTGGTGGCCCTCAACTACGTATCTTCCGACTCTGTGTTGAGATATGAAATGTTTTGGCTGGTTTCGTTGTCTAGGGGCTAGGATACTTAATTGCCGCATTACACGCCAAATACTGATGAGTCTACAGTATACAATGTGTATATACACATCAGTCGAATGGTCAAAGGTTCCTATCAATCGGCTATCGCGAGTGTAACATAGAAAATTTATAAATAAAAGACTGCAATAAATAAAATCTGCAGGTACTATCTTAACGGCTTTAAATGATGAGTACGCTAGTATAAGTACTTTTGAGAATGCGGTATATTTCTGCAAAACACTTACTGGTGTCGATGGTCCAGCAATTAAATAAAATGTAAGTTGAATAAGAGGGAAACAATGGATTCCTACTGTACAGTCGTGGACAAAGCGGGCGAGACCCCCGCCTTTTCGTTATGCAGATCCGCACGGGTTTAAAGTCTGCTACACAGCATAACAGGCAAGGCGACGAAGTGCTACCAACATACTATGCACAGGCGTAAAGTTGAAAAACTATCCGAAATTTATCAGACTTCAATCATGTGTAAGACTATATTAATGTTGATTAGAGTGTTAACCACAACACCTAAATATAAGATATAAATGAAAGAAGAAATGCTAATTAGTATGAACTGTACCAATAAAAATGAATTTCAGCTTATGGATGTAACATAACCGTTTTAATAAGGCAAGGTACCCCAGATCGTTACGAATTAGCAAAATATTATGAGCATTCGTCCGCGAAAAGGTCTGTGCCAACGATTAGACCAGTCATACTGGATTATCGTTGCTGACTTACCACGAAAGTGTGCAAATGTAGCAGTGCGTGAAAATTCATAGCGAAATTCAGTTAAAAATCATTCAGTGCTACACTTAAGTCAATTCAATTATTGACAGAAGCGGAAAAAGTAGGCAGTAACAAGTACGAAATTCAACAAGAGTTTCATATCGACATCCACAGGGAGCCGGTAAAGAATAAAGGTAGCAATAAAACGTGTTGGGGGCGTGAGAATTTCTTAAAATTCCTTTACTGATAGTCCATCTGCCTGTATCGAGATTAGAACCGAAAACAAACCAAACCTCCCTTGCAGTAGCAAACACCTTTCACTACGCTAGCAGACAACCCAGGCAAACAGCCCTCTATTATTACCACAGACATGAATAAGCCGGCAATTTCGCAATGAAAATGGCAAAATGATCTGCAGTTTCTGTTGCAAAGAGCTTCCTAGACTCAAAAACATGAACTGTTTACCTTTATGTCACCACTTATGTGACAATCATTCGGGGTGTTTTTCCAAATAACGAAAAACTGTTATTAGCGAGTAAATTTGGTAGGATAATTCTGCATCACCCCAAGAAATAAACGGTGACGTAGTTGCCAAACGTATTCTACAATGTTTGGAATTCTCCATTAGACGTGCCACAGCCAGAAAACGTTCATTAGCCTAAGTGCTCCTTAAGGTAGCTAGCAATGGGAATGCTCGCACATCTGAAACGCGGTGGCATTAATAGTGAGATCTGAATTACCGCGTGTATAAGCAAATGGATTTTATTTGCATTCCTGCAAACGTGATTTGGATCGAAAGCGTAGCTACGATTAATATGCTGATGTATCGACTGCAACTGGAACATTTCGAATAAAGAGTAGGGGAAATTATTATGCGGCCCGAATCTTCAGTAACTGTGGTAGCTATTTTTGTTGTTAGGATTTCGTCACGTACATCGGTAAAAATGGAACCCTACTAGTCTCACTTTCTTGACCGTCTATCTGTCCACCCAACCCTTAAATCCCGTTTACCTGGAGTACGGGTGGACATAATAAGCGGAAATGTATCGCACTTCATGCGGTAACCGGTCCCTTGGTTGTGTAAAAAAGTGAGCTATGTCAACGCAATCTAAAGATACGGCCGTTTATGTAAAGAAAATTTACGCGAAAGGGCAAAAAATGGCTGTAAGAACTATGCCACCAAACTGCTTAGGTCATGAGTCCCCTAGATCTAGAACCACTTCAACCTACCTAACCGAACACACATTCATGCCCGGGGAAGGATTCGAACTGACGGGGCAACCAGCCGCGCGGTCCGCGATATGACGCCGTTAAGAGCACGGCTAACCCGCGCTGGCAAGCTGTTGATATCATCTGGTGTTACTAAAAAGTTATTCACTTCTGGTGAATGATTTTCTGCGCAGTCCATTTAAGAAAGAATAACTAAACTATATTTGATAGGGAAGAGGTAGGATGCCTAATTCATTTCCCCTTGTCTTTATTTATGATGTTAGATTCGCAATCTGAGCATACGTACTATTCATAACCACACTTTAGATCCAAGTCATAGTCACAGATATACCAATACAACACATTAGCTTATACTTGAGGTATTTCGTTTCCCACGTAGTGGTGGCAGACGATGCTGTGGCGTTTTCAAGGCGCAAGTTTCTCTAGTACTAGCTATCTCAGACATCAGCTGAGCGAACTTCCATAGTATGTTGGTAGCACTTAGTCGCCTTGCCTGTTATGCTGTGTAGCAGACATAAAAGCCGTGTGGATCAGCATAAAGAAACGGCGAGGGGTCTCGCTCGTTTTGTCCACGATTGTACGTAATTAGCTATGAACGACAACATAGCTCGCGACATACTCACTTCTAAACGCATACTTCGTCTTCACTGTAGAAACGACGGAAATGTCACAAGTTGGCCCTCTGAAGTATTTCTACCTCCCGTGATAACGTGCAAACCGCTCCACACTCCAAGTCTCTCTCGCAACCGTGCATCCCTTGCGCTGTCGCCCTGAACTTCTCGTGTTCTGTGTCTTACTCCCCAGAACTCTCCCGAACTCGCTTCCATCCAGTCTCCCCATTCACGAGCGCTGCGATTGGCTACAGCACTCGCACCGTGTCTTCAATCCAACGCACTGACACAAACATATGAAACACATTCGAAGTACTAGATTTACATTTAAATAACTTGAAATTAAATAAATATTCCTATGGCTGGACCATAAACACGCTATAACACACATTATTGGTTGTTGTTCTTGTTGTGGTCTTCAGTCCTAATACTGGTTTGATGCAGCTCTCCATGCTACTCTATCCTGTGCAAGCTTCATCTCCCAGTAACTACTGCAACCTGCATCCTTCTGAATCTGCTTTGTGTATTCATCTCTTGGTCTAACCTCTACGAGTTTTACCTCCCACGCTGCCCTCCAATACTAAATTGGTGATCCTTGATGCCTCAGAACATGTCCTACCAACCGATCCCTTCTTCTAGTCAGGTTGAGCCACAAATTTCTCTTCTCTCCAATTCCATTCAATGCATCCTCATTAGTTATGTGATCTACCCATTTAATCTTCAGCATTCTTCTGTAGCACAACATTTCGAAAGCTTCTATTCTCTTCTTGTCTAAACTATTTATCGTCCACGCTTCACTTCCATACATGGCTACACTCCATACAAATACTTTCAGAAACGACTTCCTGACACTTAAATCAATACTCGATGTTAACAAATTTCTCTTCTTCAGAAACGCTTTCCTTGCCATTCCCAGTCTACATTTTATATCCTCTCTACTTCGACCATCATGAGTTATTTTGCTCCCCAAATAGCAAAACTCCTTTACTACTTTAAGTGTCTCATTTCCTAATCTAATTCCCTCAGCATCATCCTACTTAATTCGACTACATTCCATTATCCTCGTTTTGCTTTTTTTGATGTTCACCTGATATCCTCCTTTCAAGACAATGTCCATTCCGTTCAACTGATCTTCCAAGTCCTTTGCTGTCTCTGACAGAATTACAGTATCATCAGCGAACCTCAAAGTTTTTATTTCTTCTCCATGGATTTTAATACCTACTCCAAATTTTTCTTTTGTTTCCTTCACTACTTGCTCAATATACAGATTGAATAACATCGGGGAGAGGCTACAACCCTGTCTCACTCCCTTCCCCACCACTGCTTCTCTTTAGTGTCCCTCGACTCTTGTAACTGCCATCTGGTTTCTACACAACTTGTAAATAGCCTTTCGCTCCCTATATTTTACCCCTGCCACCTTCAGAATTTGAAAAAGAGTACGTCAGTCAACGTTGTCAAAAGCTTTCTCTAGGTCTACGAATACTAGAAACGTAAGTTTGCCTTTCCTTAATCTTTCTTCTAAGATAAGTCATAGGGTCAGTATTGCCTCAAGTGTTCTAATATTTCTACGGAATCCAAACTGACCTTCCCCGAGGTCGGCTTCTACCAGTTTTTCCATTCGTCTGTAAAGAATTTGCGTTAGTATTTTGCAGCTGTGACTTATTAAACTGGTAGTTCGGTAATTTTCACATCTGTCAACACCTGCTTTCTGTGGAATCAGACTTCAAGAAGAATATAATAATTCCCATTCCAACATTATTAGATACATAAATTAAGTAAACATATATCAAAGGAATAGAACAAAAGGTAGGCCAGTAGCCTGACTCTGTGCTTTCTAAAACACAGTAATTATTTAACCAATTTCTTCATGAATAGTATATATCAGATATAAACAAAGACATAGATGAATAAATATATTTATAAGCATGCTGCTACCGTTTTTTCGTGTAACTATGGAGTTATCAATGGAGAGACGTCTACAAACGTTAAAGTAACCTCTGGCGTGCCACAGGGGAGTGTTATGGGACCATTGCTTTTCACAATATATATAAATGACCTAGTAGATAGTGTCGGAAGTTCCATGCGGCTTTTCGCGGATGATGCTGTAGTATACAGAGAAGTTGCAGCGTTAGAAAATTGTAGCGAAATGCAGGAAGATCTGCAGCGGATAGGCACTTGGTGCAGGGAGTGGCAACTGTCCCTTAACATAGACAAATGTAATGTGTTGCGAATACATAGAAAGAAGGATCCTTTATTGTATGATTATATGATAGCGGAACAAACACTGGTAGCAGTTACTTCTGTAAAATATCTGGGAGTATGCGTGCGGAACGATTTGAAGTGGAATGATCATATAAAATTAATTGTTGGTAAGGCGGGTACCAGGTTGAGATTCATTGGGAGAGTGCTTAGAAAATGTAGTCCATCAACAAAGGAGGTGGCTTACAAAACACTCGTTCGACCTATACTTGAGTATTGCTCATCAGTGTGGGATCCGTACCAGATCGGGTTGACGGAGGAGATAGAGAAGATCCAAAGAAGAGCGGCACGTTTCGTCACAGGGTTATTTGGTAACCGTGATAGCGTTACGGAGATGTTTAATACACTCAAGTGGCAGACTCTGCAAGAGAGGCGCTCTGCATCGCGGTGTAGCTTGCTCGCCAGGTTTCGAGAGGGTGTGTTTCTGGATGAGGTATCGAATATATTGCTTCCCCCTACTTATACCTCCCAAGGAGATCACGAATGTAAAATTAGAGAGATTAGAGCGCGCACGGAGGCTTTCCGGCAGTCGTTCTTCCCGCGAACCATACGCGACTGGAACAGGAAAGGGAGGTAATGACAGTGGCACGTAAAGTGCCCTCCGCCACACACCGTTGGGTGGCTTTCGGAGTATAAATGTAGATGTAGATGTAGATGTACTTATGGCCTGACGTGATCGATAGTAATCGGCCACTTTGACCTCCAATAGCTCATGTACTATTCAAGTTACTTACCTGTAATTCATATCAATTTAGGTTTACACTAATAGCTTTCTAAAGACATCGCGATCGACAAAATCAGATGAAGCGTTTATATTTTGGAAATTCTTTGCTTGGTGTTACTTGTATAATTTACCGTCAGATACTAAACTTTATTAGTTTAAAGATATTAAAAATCTGATTACACCATCAGAATCGTCGTGCAAGTGATAGTAATATACATGTTTCTTTTTGAGGTATCATGATTCATCTGGCTACTATTAATTTCTGTACGAACTGAAATGTCTGCCATGGTGGTTTCACGAAGTCCGCCATCTTTGGCACTCTCGGCAAACACATCTCCTTCATCGACACAAAGCACCCTCCTCGTCACAGCAGATTTCCCAGCCACGCGGCTGGACCATGCCCTGGGGCTACCCCTCTCGTCCGGCTAACGTTCGGCTCCACGTGTTTGCTACCGGGGCACCGGCTGGCCGAATGGCCGGTCCAACTCCGAACATAATATTTCCAGGGCGCCACAACTCGCACATTACCTCACAATACCCACGAGTGTGCTCCTGCTGTCGTACGAAATCGCACCCCAGATGCAGGTCCAGTGTGTCTAGCATGCGGGTAGATTGATTGCAGGCGTACAACTGTCCACCTTCTAACCACTAGTGGCACCGAGGCGGTACCAGCTTCCACCAGAAAACAGTGCAGACATTGACCCTGCCCTTCAATGAGCTCTCCCTTGAAGCCACTGAAACTGAAAATGGCGATGACTTGGGGTCGGTTGGTGCATGGTACAGGGCCTCTGGCTTGGAGCTGTCCTTGAAGTAACCGAATTCTAACAGTTCTTTCTGTCACTATGATATACATTGCGATCTGGACTGTTTCATTATTTGATACTTGCTTAAAATTCCATTTCTGTCAGCAAATGTTCGAACAGACAAATGTCTACTGAATTACGCATTTGCAGTCGCTGGTACAAACTCTTCTGGGCAGATTGAAGAGATCCATTCGACATGCTACAACAACGCGATTTTAAATGTTCTTGGGTCGTTTGAATTTCTGCATAGATTTCAGCTGTGAGTTTACCCCAATCAAAAACGTTCAGTGGCGTCGAATCAGGCGAACGTGCAAGCTAAGAAACAATGCCTTCTTGTCATATACAGGGACCAGGAAAGAGCTGGATGAGCACCTTCCTAGCCGCAAGCGAGTGGTTAGCCGGATACCCGTTTTGCTGGTACTATATACATCTATCGGTGTCACGATGGTGCGTCATTCTGTTCCCTTCTTGCCCGACGTGGCGTATTGTCTTACTTTGTTATGAAATCACAAACTCCCGCACGAGTCAGCAATCTGTTTCATGTTCAAATACAGATAAATCTTACGTTCTAAAATTTTAATAACCCTGAAAGTATTGCATTGATTTTGGAGAGTAAAACGACGTTGAATTCGTCTCTCTTAGTTTTATGATACTAACAGAAGATATTACTACGGGGTGAAAAGTATTTAAACCGACAAACTCTGGGAGGTTGTAGGGGACATCAAAACAAACATTTTTCCCTAATGCCATTTTTTCCTATGAGGAATATTTAAACCGGTAGAGGAAGATTTCTCTGGTGGCAAATAAACTGAACTAACAAACACTTTTCCATTTTTTTATGACCAAGAGGCAACACATTAAGACAACCCAATTTAAATTACAGTAGATTTTCAAAAATGCCTCCATTGACACGTAAACAAAGGTTAAATCGTCTGATCATGTTCTGTCTGACACGGGCAAAAACCCCCAGGAGTATCCTGAATTGTCCCTGCTGCTGCTGCTGCTGCTACTATCCGTGCAACCAGATCCTCTATGCAACAGGAGTTGTATAAACAAGGTTGTGCATCTGTCCCCACACAAAAAAATCCAGAGAGGAAATATCTGGGGATCGAGCAGGCCATGGTACAGGACCACCTCTGCCAGTCCACGTTTCTGGGAACCGTCGGTTCAGGAATCGACGCACACGACGACTGAAATGTGCCGGCGCCCCGTCTTGTTGGAACCACATGCGTTGTCTTGTAGGGAGCGGGACGTCTTCCAGCAATTCTGGCAATGCTCTGGCGAGAAAATTGTAATAATGCCTGCCATTTAATGGCCTAGGTAGCAGATACGTCCCAATTAAACATTCCTCAACAACACCGACCGGCACATTAACGAAGAACCGCACTTTATGATCTCTAGTAACTGTGGCATGTGGATTATCCTCACTACAAACATGTGAATTGTGCATGTTGAAGACTCCACGCCCGAACGCTGCTTCATCGGTAAATAACACAGAGGATGGAGATGTAGGATGCATTTCACAGTGTTCCAGGTACCACCGTGAAAACTGTGTTCTGGGTGGATAATCAACTGGTTCCAGGTTGTGGACACGCTGTAAGTGAAATGGACGTAAAAATTGCTCTCTAAGGACTGTTCTTACAATTGTCTGATTCGTCCCCATGTTACGTGCAATTGCAGGAGTGCTGATTGAAGGATACCGGTCCACATGCTGCAAGACAGCTTCCTCAAATTGGCAGCGTTCCTACCGTGCGACGGCGTCCCTGTCCAGGTAATCTGCTAAATGACCCTGTCTCACGCAGATGTTGGTACACAGGAGCAAAGGTCGTATAATGCGGGATACGGCGATTAGGATATTGTTGTTGATAAACCCGCTGTGCAGCTCGTCCGTTGTGGTGCGCACCAATCATATCAGTGTACTCACTCCAGGTGTATCGCTCCATTAGTAAACACAGACAATGCACTACTACACTGGTGGACAGCAGTTGCCTACAACTGAAGAGCGTAATACGCCCTCGAACAACTGAAGATCGTAATGCAGGCTCTAACATCTGAAGAGCGTAATATGGCCTCCACCGGTTTAAATAATCCTCATAGGAAAAAATGACATTAGGGAAAAATATTTGTTTTGATGTCACCTACAACCTCGCAGAGTTTGTCGGTTTAAATACTTTTCACCCTTTATATCTCTGTTTGATAAAGCAAAGTTGAGACTTATCTCTGTAGGCCTAATTAATAGCTATGAAACGAGATAGTACTTGATTCTAAAGGAAAACACAGACACTCTACAATATTTATTATTTATCACTAGCATGTTTTCGGGTGTTGCACTATCATCAGGTTCAAAGAAAAATACACACTACACTACGTTTACTGAGGACTTTCTCACGCTTCATCTGGGTGAAAACAGAATGACTCTGTCTTAAGAGATTCCGGAAATATCTGTGAAGAGCAGCTGAATCATTCCTGTACAGTCCCGTACTAACATGGAACCCCTGAGTGCTAAGTCGCCAATGGTATTTACGAAATTTGACACTCACATATTGTCTATCATGGATCAACAATATCGGACGTTAATGGCAACAGGGGGTGGAAGTGGAGGTATCCAATGGTGAACACAGAATGAAGCTACGGAGCGTATTTGAACCGCTTAGTCGAATAATAACTCACAACAGAGCTACAGAACTGGTGGCGTTGATACGAAGAGCAATGGCAACGATAAACAAAGCAAACATCGCATTATATCTGTGATCACACTTTCAGAAGTTGGCATTTCGTCAGAAAGGAGTCCAAGAATTTTCGCAGAGTGAGAAAGAAGTGGCAGATGAAATGTTAGCGTTTCTGGAAGATGAGTCAGTAGAACGCGTGGTGGTGTAAACGCTGAACTGTGCGGAAAATGTACGTGAAGAGTACAATGATGATGATAAATGCATAACAAGTGAAGATGTTACTGAAACAGGCGTCGAGACATGTAGTTCATCATCACTGCCGGACAGGGAGCCACAAATCCCGTCTAGTGAAACGTAGTGAAAGGACAATCTTTGTCCAAAGAGCAGGTACTAAACATAATTAAGTACATGGCAGATTATCCGCAACAGAGTAAAAAACAATTATGAACAGATTTCGAGTAAGTTCGCAACAGTATGATCGTGTAGTTGCTCGAGACACTTAAAAGAGCTGATAGTGACCTAATGCGTTATGCAAGTTAAATTGCGCGTGACGGATTAAGTGATTTCTAGGGAAACAGTGGATTGTTGCATAACTCCAAACGGAATTGGAAGACGTAAGATAACGAAATTTCAAACAAAGCGTCAACTTGACGATGCACAGCAAAATACAGAATCCGCCCGAAAATTTGTAGATGATAAAAATAAACTTAGGAATTTGTTTCCAACCCCGACCAATCGGGATCTGAATAGGAAATCTATACGAAAGGAACTCTCCAATTTAGAGGTACCAAGAGTTGTATCAAGATCAACTAACGCAATCGTATGCAATTACGCCGACAGTTAATCTGGATGGTAAATTGGCTGGGAAGTTCGAGGTGCTCTGCTCCCTGCGATTCTTTCTTGTGTTCGTGTTCTCACAAGGGAGGTAGAGAATACTTACGTCTTAATAAGCAAGAGTGGGGAAAAAAGAAGTAAGACAACTACAAATATGAGCACTGCTTTTGGCCAACAGCTGGTCAAAATAACTTGCTTTTGCTTGATTCCTGGCCTGCTTAGAACAAAGATCCCTACGGAAAAGTGCGTGACATTGCAATTCATACCAACGGTAACCACTGAATGTTTGTTTTCTCCGTGCCTATAAAATGGTATTATCGCACTGTCTGTAGCTACGCCTTAAAGGGTAGCCAGTTTCACGTTAAGCTCCACAACAGACTAATTCGCATTCGGTTGCATGCCATCATAGCGACGTCGCACGCAAGGTGTTCCGTATAAGACGAGCAACAGCGTTCCTTGTGTGTTGAGGAGATGTCTCCTGTTTAATGTTGCTGTTATCCTTGCTCAATATGACCCGTCAGTTAATTAATCTTTCTATTACTAATTTAAATATATAGCGTACTGCACTTAAATTTATGTTATTGTTTGTATTCATAATTACTTACCACAAAACATTGCACTGTTGAAAAAACATTTATTTTGATAGCTGAAATTGTTATACTAATGTTCCTTGGGTCATACTCGCTCCTACTTCATTGAGACGCAAAAAGGTGGGAATTTAAGGAGATGGTACCTGGAGAAACTGACTAAACCAGAAGTTGTACAGAGTTTCAGGGAGAGCATAAGGGAACAATTGACAGGAATTGGGGAAAGAAGTGCAGTATAAGAAGAATGGGTAGCTCTGAGAGATGAAGTAGTGAAGGCAGCAAAGGATCAAGTAGGTAAAAAGACGAGAGCTAGTAGAAATCCTTGGGTAACAGAAGAAATATTGAATTTAATTGATGAAAGGAGAAAATATAAAAACGCAGTAAATGAAGCAGGCAAAAAGGAATACAGACGTCTCAAAAATGAGATTGACAGGAAGTGCAAAATGGCTGAGGGAATTAGATTAGGAAATGAGACACTTGAAGTAGTAAAGGAGTTTTGCTATTTGGGGAGCAAAATAACTGATGATGGTCGAAGTAGAGAAGATATAAAATGTAGACCGGGAATGGCAAGGAAAGCATTCCTGAAGAAGAGAAATTTGTTAACATCGAGTATTGATTTAAGTGTCAGGAAGTCGTTTCTGAAAGTATTTGTATGGAGTGTAGCCATGTATGGAAGTGAAACATGGACGATAAATAGTTTGGACAAGAAGAGAATAGAAGCTTTTGAAATGTGGTGCTACAGAAGAATGCTGAAGATTAGATGGGTAGATCACATAACTAATGAGGAGGTATTGAATAGGATTGGGGAGAAGAGGAGTTTGTGGCACAACTTGACTAGAAGACGGGATCGGTTGGTAGGACATGTTCTGAGGCATCAAGGGATCACAAATTTAGCATTGGAGGGCAGCGTGGAGGGTAAAAATCGTAGAGGGGGACCAAGGGATGAATACATTAAGCAGATTCAGAAGGATGTAGGCTGCAGTAAGTACTGGGAGATGAAGCTTGCACAGGATAGTATAGCATGGAGAGCTGCATCAAACCAGTCTCAGGACTGAAGACCACAACACAACAACTTCATTGACTTTCACGTTCAAATATATCCAAATGCATATAGATATCAACGTACGAAACAGTGGATGTCACTACTTGCCTTTGCAGCAATATACGACTATATTGTTAAATATGTAAATCTTGGAGCGTAAGAAATCAGTAACGTCCGACTGACTGACATTTTTAGCTCTTGCAGTAAATAGTGGTGTATTGTCAGCATGGCAAAATATCGCCTAACCGAAATGAATTAGAAGAACTAAGTAATATGTCTGATAGGGGGAGGATTTTTCAGAAAAAGAAAACCACAATAGTGAAGATAGCATTCACCTTGCGTCAGAATGGGAAGATTGTGCTGCAGACAATGAGATGAGTACCTATAATTTGCAACTGTTGCAGTAGTTCAGTCGAAAGATACGAACCTCAAATAGAGATTTGTTCCCTTTCCTCATCATGGAAGGGCATCTAGTGGAAACATAATGATAGAAACGTCCAGATATGCTACGTCCAGAGTAAATTATACCAAATCTGTTTTTCAAGCAGTTATGAACAAAACGGTCTGCAGTATTATGTAGCAAAAACTAATATTGAGGGCCGAAGAGCGTACGTGACAAATGGGAAGATTTAGAAGAAATTAAATTGGAAGCGTATACCGGTGCGTTATTTCTTGCTGGTGTTTATAAATTGTATGGTGCATCAACAAGCAGTTTATAGGATCCGAATCAGATGGGCAATTTGTCCTCTGTAGTGTTACTAAAGATTCTTTCACGTCTCTGTAGTGTTACGTTATAATAAGTTTTATAGATGGATGCTAAGAGCAAACAACAAACTATCACCTATACGGATGTTACTGAAACAGTGGGAAATACTAGCTAAATTGTATGATTCTGGATCAAATGTAATGTTGATGAGCAACTGGTGGGTCTTAGAGGTCGCAGTCCATTCGAACAATATATTCCAAGCAAACCCGCCAAGCATGTGATAAAGATAGGAACAGAGTGCGCCAGTGCCAGTTCGTATGCTCCGAATACAAGTGTATACGGGAAAGCTAACTGGCGTTGTTTGCGGGCTGTCATGGATCTGACATATGAGCTAAGAGGACAGAATTTGATCATTTCTTTTACATCCGCTATTTTGGATAATGCGCTTCTCAAAAGAAAAATTACAATCTTAGGTACAACTAGAAAAAACAAAACATAACTGCCTAAGTTATCATGCAAAGATGTCCACAGTTCAGAATTCTATTTCACGAAAAATACCACAGTAATATTCTACAATCCAAAGAAAAACTAGAACATGGTACTGATGAGCACAATGCATAATAATAAGGAAATAAGCAACAGAGATGATAAAATGTCATTAATGATAGTAGACTACAGTTCCACGACTGATGCATTTGACACACTTTAACAGCTTATTGTCACATACACGTGCAAGAGAAAGGCCAGTCGTTACCCTTTAACTGCATTTGCTTGACGCTACTGCGTACAGTGCTTTTGGACTACGGAAAGAAATCAGTCCAGAGTGGAAAAGGAATGTTCCTAACAAAAGAATATCCCTCAAGGGACTAGGAAGACTTCTTGTTACTTCGTACATAGAAGCTAGGAAACAGTTGCCACTAAGTGCAACGTCAAGATACTAACACAGGACCAGTCCAGATCAGGCTCTGTACCAAGCTGTAGCAGGTCCAAGAAAATCTGTAAACGTTACAGATGTAAATTTTGTCCTTCTAGTTGTGGCAATAAGACTCGTACTATGTGTTCAAAATGTGATAAAAGTGTTTGAAAAGGTCATGTTCCATGGTGTTGCCCCGGCATTAAGAAGTAATGTGTTATCAGGGTTCTGCACTCAGAAGTAATGTGTTATCAGGGTTCTGCACTCAGAAGTAATGTGTTATCAGGGTTCTGCACTCAGAAGTAATGTGTTATCAGTGTTGTGTGTCCAAACCTAGCATGTCCACTATTATTTACTTGTATTTTGATGAAAGATTAGCAATGAACAAACATTTTGCTAGAGGTACAAAGACACATTATATGTAGTATGTTCTGAACAGTACTGTGTTCAAAATCGATCTAGTGGTTAGCACTCTGGACTCGCATTCGGGTGGACGACGGTTCAATCCCGCGTCCGGCCATCCTGATTTAGGTTTTCCGTCATTTCCCTAAATCGCTCCAGGCAAATGCCGGGATGGTTCCTCTGAAAGGGCACGGCCGACTTCCTTCCCTAATCCGATGAGACCGATGACCTCGCTGTTTGGTCTCTTCCCCCAAAAACCAACCAACCAACCAAAATCGATCTATCCATTGTTATTTCCCTGTATTTTCTTCAATGTTTCGTGTTCCAACGAAGTTTGCCTATTGTTACTTTTTTGCATTTTGCTCAGTAAAATAAATATCAAAAGATCAAAAGAAATAAATATGTCATCATTTAGTTAGAGTTTGATATTCTTCGTTAAAAATAAATTTATGCGTTATTAAAAATTTGTAAATTTGTGGTAAGGACTATGGGCCCAAACTACTGAGGTCATCGGTCCCTAGGCTTATGCACTACTTAATCTAACTTTAACTAACTTACGCTAAGGACAATACAAACGCCCATGCCCGAGTGAGGACTCTAATCTCCGACGGGGGCAGCCGCGCGAACCTTGACAAGACGCCTCAGACCGCACGGCGACCCCGGGCGGCTATGCATTATTATTTTATTGTATTTTGAACTATGCTATAAAGAAAAGAATACATTGACATTTGATTATATTTTTGCGAAATATTCTTTGTTTTAATAAGAGAGTCATCTATGGTTCTTTGCTTGAATTCTGATCAATATCAATATTACATTACATGTACTTGACTCAAACTAGAACTAAATTACATTGAATTTCATGCGATAATATTTCCTTAACGCAATCTCTTAGAGTTTTTAGAGTTACAGTTGCCAGAGATTATACTGTTTTTATGGAGAACAGTACGTTGAATCTGCGATGGTTTCCGTGAGACTTTACGATCTTCGGAAGGTTAAATTTCCTACTTGCAGTTAGTTCCAACAGCTCATTATATGCAACTATATTAGAGTGCCAACTTTCCATGTCAGAGGTATTCAAAATTTAATTGCAGAGTAATTTGTAAATCATGTAAACTGCGCGTTATGCATGGAATATTTGGTTGCGCTAGACGGTTAACACGGGTAAGAGGCACTGGTTAATTTGTGCATTGAATTTCACATCGTATACAGCTAGCTGCCTCGACCTCAAAGTTCTTCACGAGGTAAACCTAACTGAACGCCGTCAAGTATCCCAAAGTGTGAGATAACGGCTGCTGAAATTGAAGGAAACCACAGAAGCACAGCTTCATCGGCCCTGGAAGCTGGGTAGTTGCTTCGTTGCAGGCATCAATCAACGTACTCAGCCGGCCGCGTGGTAACTGTACCTGCAGCTGTGAACACTTCTATCCAACGGCACGCTTCTGACGTCACTGCATGAGGGGGAGGGAGGACGCGGAGAAGGAGGGGGACCCCTCCGCGGCTCATCCTGCTATTTGCGGCGCATTCTTGCTTCTCTTCTGCGAAGTCTTGTCGTGCGATGGTGGTGTAATGGTCAGCATAGTTGCCTTCCAAGCAGTTGATCCGGGTTCGATTCCCGGCCATCGCATGAATTTTTAATTTTACCACAGTAATAGATGTTTCCAATATATTGAACACAGCACGAAACTAACACTTCCATCGAGTTACTGCTGCAGCTAACAATATACTAACTACATCTTCTTCTTGAGTACTGTTTCAGAGTTCCTAAAGTTAAAACGCTCGAGTAACATTTTACTTTATATTTTCGACTTCATCTTCTAAATTTTCGCGATGCACTTCGGAGGCTAATCTCCATCGATAGATGAAAAGAGAGAAAAGCTGTGAAGCTATGTAATCAACATAGCGGCCATTTTCGTTGCAACTGGTGTTTTTCAGGTGAAAAGGGGAGATTCTGTGACATATTAAACAAACAATCAAATGAGGTAAACATTGGTGCCTTTCATTGGAGAATAATCTTATGCAATCTCGAGTTACGTCGCGTTCTGCACAGAACAAGACAAATGCTGGTAATAACGTGACAAGGCTATGGCATGTACTAACTTATTATCCAGTACGTTGTAAGATGCTCTGAAAAATTATAGTATCTCTGTAGCAAATATATTTTTACAAAAAAAGGTAATTCCAGGGTTTAAACTTGCCAATAAGGTTGCAGGAGATAGGTATAAAAAAAAGTCTGGATAACTGACATCCAATTCAAGGATCTACATTTCTCCTTACCACCACTTAGAACACAGTTGATTTTAACTAACACTTCAAGTATTTTATTGAAAAAATAAGAAGGTCCCCATCACCATTGTCCTGAATTTTCCCTTTGACTGATCCTCTTGTTCGTTAGCAGAATTGTGATCACTAGCTATTGCAAAATCGTAGCGTTTTTCGTCTATTTCTTGGTATATATCACTGCCATTTTCTTGCACACACCGACTAGTAATTTCATCAAAATTAGGATCTTTAAAATTGATAGGTTCCTGCGAATAAAAATTGTATGCTGAAGAAAACAGATACGCAGTTCACGAAGTGCTTTCTAAGAAACCCCAACATGTTTCAACAACACGTGTCAGCAACAAAGATGGTAACTCAACCGACAGTAAAACGTTGTAGTTTTGTCGATTTAAGGAGGGTAGAGGTGATATGGAAGCATTCTACCAGAACTGAACTTTGAGAGCGGGTTCGAAAATTTTCACGAGGTCTCAAAGGCCGCACCTCGTAAGGATTAGAGTGACTGTGACGACATGAAACACATTCAGTAGCGAAACTAAAAGTGTGTTTAGAAAGTCATCAAAAAATATGCAGCTGGCACTGTATGACGGGATAAGTGCTGGAAATGAGAAAATCTTGTCTTTCATATTTTAAATACTTCGTCTTGTTGTTCATTTATAAGAATTGTTTGATGCAGCTCTCCATTCTACTCTATCCTGAACAAGCCTTTTCATCTCTACATAAGTTTTGCAGCCTTACAGCCATTTGAACATGCTCATCGAATTCATGCCTGTCTCCATCTACATAATTTTACCCGTTGCACTTCCCTTCGTATCCAAACTGACAATTTCTTTAAGCCTCCTGAATAGTTCTACCAACAGATCCCTACATTTAGTCAAGTTGTGCCTAAATTTAATTTTTCATCAGTTCGCTTCTGTGCCTCCGCTTTAGTTATTCTATCTACCAATTAATCTTCAGCATTCTTATGTAGCACTATATTTCAAAATCTTGACTTCTTGTCTGAACTGTTTATCGTCTACATTTCAGTTCTGCACAAGGCTACGCTCTAGACAAATCCTTTTAGAAAATATTTCCTAACCAATTTATATTCGACGTGTATAACTCTTTTTCATATTCTTCTTGATATCTGAGAGTATTCCGTCAATCTCAAGAAAGAGACGCTTGTGACAGTATCACGCTGTTGTATTTTCGTCGCCTGGAATACCGTTCATTTTAAATTCTTTATATTGTACGTAAACCTACATATAATAATGAAGTGGCATCATAATTTTTCCGTGTGCGTAACAAGATATTACGCCAAAATGATGCACCAGTCGGTTACCAAGGCAAGATTTGTGTGCTTCAGCAAACACTCAATTCTAATGGCGCTTCAGAATAGTGCATACATCTACGTAACACCTATATGCAGAGTAATGAAGTAGCATCCTAATTTTCCTTTCTGCGTAAAAAGACGTCAGTGCCAAGACGGAAGCGTCGATCAATTAACAACGCAAGATTTGTTTTTGGAGTGCGTCTGCCATGAGCAACACATAATGTAATATTTTCCTTTTTATTCCACAGACATGTTTCTCTGAAGTTTCAGCATCATCAGTGGTTTTTTGTTATCTTCTATAAATTTGAGTTTTTAAAGACAGTATTTACATATTTGAAAAAAAATACTTTTTGTAAATATATCTTGTTACCAAACGTTGTGGTTTCCTGGATTTTACGTAATTTAATGCAGTTGTTTTGTTTCTCAGTTTGGCATCTGTAGCCATATAGAACTTAATGTAGAACAGTTATTAACTTCGAAAATTTATGACTGGGCAAGTTGCATATCATTAACTAAAACAACGTGGAAGACTGTGTGTGTCTGTGTGTCTGTGTCTGTGTGTCTGTGTGTCTGTGTGTCTGTGTGTGTGTGTGTGTGTGTGTGTGTGTGTGTGTGTGTGATAAGGAGGACAATAAAAAATTGTGTTTTTCTTATGACAGACCCCCTGCAAAAACAAATCTTGTAAGCAAACACGGACAGAAGAGCTTCAACGTCAAGATGGTTAAGACAAGATTCACAAGCTTCAGAAAACCCTGTATTCTAATGTTCTACCTAGTGACAGTTTAAGGGTGAACGACAGGGTGACTGTCGAACAAACTGTCCTTTTTTATTACTGAATTAGACTGTATATACATTGAAGAATTAATACCCAAAATATTATGTGAGCGTTTGAATGGGAGTGTGCACGGCACGCCTTGGCCTTAGAGAACCGGTTCCGCATTCGCGCACCCTTCGCCGGGTCCGTGAGATGTTTAGGGCTGATTGTGATGGTGCAAATGCTTACCAGTGTCTGGAACACACAGTAAAATTTCACTTTTCTAGTGTTGGCCCCCCTGGCAGACGCTCAGTCAGCTGTTTCAAGGCTGAACTAGCGTCAGTCGACGTCATTCAGAGTTATTGCTCCGTGGAAAGTGAAAAATCAATTTTGTTCGTTATTTTTTTATATTTAATGCACGTGGCAAAAGCCCTTGAAATGCGCCGATTCTGTGAAGACAGAGACGTCAGCGGCGGTGTGCTCAGTGACGAAAAGGGCTTTGAGGACGAAAATGAGGGCTAATCAGGTCAAAGTAGCAGACAGCGGACATCCAATAGCCGGATGCATAGTTATTATGGACCAAGCATCGATGACATCCCATAATTTCAAGCTTCGTTCCTTTATTATGTGATAAATACCATGTTCTGCGGCATGGTTGCGTCGCTCACGATTTTAAAGTTTTTTGGTCTCCCTCAAAGCAAATTGAATTCTCTTCAGTTCAGCGTAGCCGATTTTTTTATGTTGATATTAAGAATTTAACGGCCAAAAGAAGCGGTCCAAAAAGCTACAATTTTGACAAAAAATTTTTGCAAATCCTTCGATGAACTAAAATTACATCTGTAAGGATCAGGGTGATATGTTAATTTCATATTTCAGATAACCACAACCGGAGTTACAGCGACAACCGTCGATCTATCTCTTTTCAGAGCTGCCTCGGGAAAATCCTAATTACGCAGTGAAGATATTAATATTTTTCAATAAAAACCAACAAAAACTTCAATGTATGCTTTATTCACTGCAGCAAAGCCCATTTGTCTACTACATACCAATACGGAGAAAAAAAAGATCCTGAATTTGAGCAATATTTTCTTCCGTCAGCATGTCTTTCCGCCTTAAGCGACAGCATTTCGTCCTCGTCGACCGCACAGCAAAAAATGTTACGGAACGGAGAACGCACAGTAACGTCGATAAGATAAACCCACCAGCCGACACGCTCTTGTACGCCATCCAGTCTAGCTGCGATTACGTTCAACTTATTGCAATCGAAATAACATTCTACGCTGCTGTCCATCATTGGCTCACATGGAAAGAGATATAGAGCATTCCAGTCGCAAATTGAACTGTAAATTCATAACATGTCATACACAGATAGCCTCCGCTTGTCGGAAGCAAGGAATCTAAACTGTCTTGTCCTCTTCATAGCATCGTTTCCATGGGTGTAAGGGAAAGTCCTTTGGCAACAGAAAGAGAGTATTAATTTAGGTACCTTGAGCTTGGAGATATTAACAGCAACTTATTTATACAATGTAGCTGAAGCTGGCGACTGAGCAAGGTGGTGCAGTGGTTAGCACACTGGATTCGCATTCGGGAGGACGACGGTTCAAACCCGCGTTCGGCCATCCTGACATAAGCTATCCGTGATTCCCCTGAATCACTTCAGGCAAATGCCGGGATGGTTCCTTTGAAATGGCACGGCCGACTTCCTTCCCCATCCTTCCCTAACCCGATGGGGCCGATGACATCGCTGTTTAGTTTCCTCCCACCCAAATCAACCAAACAAGCTGACGGAATAGATTGCGGGCATGCTAATAATGATATCTTTCTGGAACTTGGCTGAATTACTCCTCGGGCATATCTGCAGTAAGTCATGGGCAAACTTTTTATTTTCATTTATTGATTAGTTACTGGAAAATATCCCAGATATTCCGATTTTTCCGGTTGAGATTTATAGACTGCAGCACTTCAGTCATTGACACAGCTCATTTTAGAGAGAAAAAGTAAGTTCTTGGATGAGGGGTTAGTGATGACCGAATTTCCTTAAAAATCAATCAAAAAATGTTGTCCAAGAATCAATAAACAACCTGCAAAAAAATTTACGTTTATAGTTTCATTAGTTTCAAAGAATCGTAAAAATTATGTATATTATAGGGTGACGGAGGAGTGTGAACACTTAAATACACGAATATGATCAGAAAGGAGGGCGAGGCGACGTATATCTGGGTAACATTAAGAAAAGGAATGGACAAGATGATGAGGCAAGTGTGAAACCTTCCCATCTCGTCTATATCTCTTTTGTTACCTTCTACAATAAGCTATGAAACATTTCCTTAGGATTTATATCTCTTGCTTAATAATAACAAATGAAACCTTCCCTTTGAAATTAATTCTCTTTCTCAACCTTCGCATACAAATTTAAATGCTACTCATTAAAAGTTATTTTCTGATTATTTTGACGAAACATAGAATGTGTCGTCGTCGTGGCCCTCAGTCGTTACCTGCAATAACCCAAAACTGTTCCTTACCTTTTTTACTGTTACTGGATCGCCATCTGACCGCTACATCGAACTGCGACATGAACATACTTACTCTGGTTTACTATACTCTATTAACTGCTGGTGGGCTGTCATAATAAGTGGCTGTATTTATTACCAAAGCTGACATTCTTTAATAGCAAAGCTGACGTTATTCTTTAATTAATTTGACTGAAGTTACGTACTTCATAGTTACACTTTTTCTTAACAATAAAATTTTTGCAAAGTTTTACGTCGATGGCTTTTGGGATGGATTATAATCAGTAATGCAACATTGGTGGCAAAAATCAAATATATTCTGAAAATTTTTCTTCAAATATTTACTGCTGGTGATGAAATGATTTTACAAACGTTCACATGGAACTTAGTTTTTACAATAATCTTAAAACTAGCATTGCGCGAACATACCTTCAGTAGTCTTGAGTTTCGCAAAGAAAATAATTCCATAATATTAGTTCCTCTTATGATAATAGTTAGCTGATGTCTCTGTACATCCGTTTATAATCTCTTGTAAATCATAGTTGGTGGCTGGCAGGCACACGGCTCCTCTCAACCTCTCGCTTCACTTCTCGCTTGCTACTGACTTCCTACGAACGCAGAAGTGCGGTCTCTCCTGCCAACAATGCTTTCTGGTGCAGACAATCCGTGCTACCATTACAAAACGTATCAACGCGCGGTCCTTCCCGCTCTTTTCTTAAAATGTATCCATACGCTGTCTCTCCCGCCCTTTTTAAAATTATATCAATGTGCGGTTTCTCTTGCCAACAGTACTTTGGTGCAGACATTCCCTGCTACCACAATTATTTCCAACATGACAAATATTAATTATTCATACTTAATCCTATTAAAAAATATAAACATCTTTCAGAAATTGTGGTTTGACAATAGAAATATACACATCTTACAAATGAAAGATTGCAATTAAATAAAATCTGCAGGTACTATCTTAACGACTTTAAATGATAAGTATGATAGCAGAAGTACTTATGAGACTGCGGTATATTTCTCCAAAACACTTATTGGTTTCGATGGTCCAGCAATTAAATAAAATATAAGTTGCATAACAGGGAAACAATAGATTCCTACAGCACGTAATTAGTTGTGAACAACAACACAGCTCTAAACACACTTCTAAACGGACACTACATCTTCACTGTAGAAGCGACGGAAATCTCATAAGTGTAGAAGTGGCCACTCCAAAGTACTTCTATCTGTCGCGACCACGCGCAAACCGCTCCACACTCTCCAAGTCACTCTGCCGCTACCGAGCGTCCGTCGCGCCGTCACGTCCAGCACTTCACGTGTCATGTCTCGTCTCCCCCGTGTCCTCTCTTGAAACGATGCTCCTCCGCACTTCCATACAGTCTCACCTGTAGCGAGCGCTGTGATTGGCTAGACCACTCCCTCCGTGTCTCAAATCCAACGTACACTCACAAACGTTCAAGTAACATCCGGGAATTCAGCCAGGTAACACTTTCAGCGACCGCCGATATTTCGGCGGGAGAACACGCCGCCATTTTCAAGGCAAACTGCAACGGACAGGCGGCGTACATGCAAACTTAAAACCTCGGTTCTCGCACTGAATCAGGAAAGATAATACACACACTGAACACTAGTGCCACCAAAGATGACCAAAGTCAGAGCTATCGATAGTGAGACTGTCAATTCGCGGGTGAGGTAGCATTGACTGTGTCCCTCATTTTTTTGACAAGGGAGAGAGCCGGATTCCAAACAGAGTTTAAACAGAAACCTCTATCCCTGTTAACGAGGTTGCTCGCTAATTTAATCTCAACTGTCTCCGTAATGACACTGTCCCAATAGCTGGACGTGCATGCCAATATCTCGGTGTTATTATGTAACATGGGGTGACCAGTATCCAAGCAATATCCGGCAATAGCAGATCTATTTGGCTGCTGTAATCGTGTGTGCCGCTTATGCTCAGTACATCGGTCCTCCACGGTCCTGATAGTTTGTCCAATATATGCCATGTCGCAGCTACAAGGAATACAATATACACCCGCCATGATAAATAAACAGATACATAAACAAATTAAATAAACAATATCAAAGGAATAGAACAAAAGGTAGGCCAGTAGCCTTACTCTGTGCTTTCTAAAACACAGTATATATTTAATCAGTTTCTTAATGAATAGTATATATCGGATATAAACAAAGACACAGATGAATAAATATATTTATAAGCATGTTGCTATCGTTTTTTCGTGTAACTGTGGACTACTTATGGCCTGACGCGATCGATAGTAATCGACCACTTTGACCTCCAATAACTCATGTACTATTCAAATTACTTGCCTGTAATTCATGCCATTTTAGGTTTACACTAACAGCTTTCTAAAGACACGGCGATCGACAAAATCGGATGAAGCGTTTATATTTTGGAAATTCTTTGCTGGGTGTTACTTGTATAATTTACCGTCAGAAACTAAACTTTAAACTAATAAAGGTATTCGAAATCTGATTACACCATCAGAGTCGTCGTGCAAATAATAGTAATGTACATCTTTCCTATTGAGGTATCATGATTCATGTGGCTACTATTAATTTCTATACGAACTGTGAAATGTCTGCCATTAAGGTTTCACAAAGTCCGCCATCTTTGGCACTCCCGGCATAGGCATCTCTTTCATCGACACAAAGCACCGTCCTCGTCACAGCGGAATTCCCAGCCATGTGCTGGACAATGCGCTGGGGCTACCCCCCCCCCCCCCCCCCCCCCCAGCACGGACGGCTAACGTCCGGCACCACGTGGTCGGCCTGCAGAGCGGACAGCCCCCGCCAAGCGGCCCGTGCGGCCACTGCTTCCTC
Source organism: Schistocerca nitens (assembly GCF_023898315.1). Classification (NCBI taxonomy): domain Eukaryota; kingdom Metazoa; phylum Arthropoda; class Insecta; order Orthoptera; family Acrididae; genus Schistocerca; species Schistocerca nitens. The sequence goes on along the minus strand of NC_064620.1, from coordinate 334,609,585 downwards.
CAGAATATTTTCAGGGCGCGACGACTCGCCCGTTACCTCACAGGCTCTCACGGGAAAGTTCCAATGTTTTTATTTCAACTACTTATTCGTTATTTCTGTTCCGTATGTTCCTACAAATGTTTGCACAAAATTTCATTGTCCTACCATCACTCGTTAGTCATGGGAGCCCTCTCAGGCAGCGAAACTTTAATTGTAACCGACTTGTATTAACACTTGTAAGACGTGTATATTTATATTGTCAAACCACAATTTATGAAGATGTTTACATTTTATTAATAGAATCAAGTAGGAATAATTAATATTTGTCACGTTGGAAATAATTATGGTAGCAGGGAATGTCTGCACCAAAGTATTGTTGGCAAGAGAGACCACACATTGATATAATTTTGAAAATGGCGGGAGAGACTGCGTATGGATACATTTTAAGAAAAGAGCGGGAAAGACCGCGCATTGATGCATTTTGTAATGGTAGCAGGGATTGTCTGCCCCAGAAAGCGTTGTTGGCGGGAGAGACCGCACTTCAGCGTTCGAAGGAAGTCAGTAGTAAGCGAGATGTGAAGCGAGTCGGTAGCAGGTCTGTAGCGAGAGGTTGAGAGGAGCTGTGTGCCTGCCAGCCACCAGATATGATTTACAAGAGATTATAAACGGATGTACAGAGACATCAGCTAACTATTATCATAAGAGGAACTAATATTATTGAATTAATTTTTTAAGAAACTCAAGACTACTGAAGGTATGTTTGCGCATTGCTAGTTGTAAGGTTATTGTAAAACGTAAGGCCCATTTGAACGTTTGTAAAATCATTTCATTCAGAATATAAATAATTTTTCCTAGCAATACTGCATTACTGATTATAATCCATCTCAAAAACCATAAACGTAAAACTTCGAAAAATTTTATTGTTGTCAAGAAATACACTCCTGGAAATGGAAAAAAGAACACATTGACACCGGTGTGTCAGACCCACCATACTTGCTCCGGACACTGCGAGAGGGCTGTACAAGCAATGATCACACGCACGGCACAGCGGACACACCAGGAACTGCGGTGTTGGCCGTCGAATGGCGCTAGCTGCGCAGCATTTGTGCACCGCCGCCGTCAGTGTCAGCCAGTTTGCCGTGGCATACGGAGCTCCATCGCAGTCTTTAACACTGGTAGCATGCCGCGACAGGGTGGACGTGAACCGTATGTGCAGTTGACGGACTTTGAGCGAGGGCGTATAGTGGGCATGCGGGAGGCCGGGTGGACGTACCGCCGAATTGCTCAACACGTGGGGCGTGAGGTCTCCACAGTACATCGATGTTGTCGCCAGTGGTCGGCGGAAGGTGCACGTGCCCGTCGACCTGGGACCGGACCGCAGCGACGCACGGATGCACGCCAAGACCGTAGGATCCTACGCAGTGCCGTAGGGGACCGCACCGCCACTTCCCAGCAAATTAGGGACACTGTTGCTCCTGGGGTATCGGCGAGGACCATTCGCAACCGTCTCCATAAAGCTGGGCTACGGTCCCGCACACCGTTAGGCCGTCTTCCGCTCACGCCCCAACATCGTGCAGCCCACCTCCAGTGGTGTCGCGACAGGCGTGAATGGAGGGACGAATGGAGACGTGTCGTCTTCAGCGATGAGAGTCGCTTCTGCCTTGGTGCCAATGATGGTCGTATGCGTGTTTGGCGCCGTGCAGGTGAGCGCCACAATCAGGACTGCATACGACCGAGGCACACAGGGCCAACACCCGGCATCATGGTGTGGGGAGCGATCTCCTACACTGGCCGTACACCACTGGTGATCGTCGAGGGGACACTGAATAGTGCACGGTACATCCAAACCGTCATCGAACCCATCGTTCTACCATTCCTAGACCGGCAAGGGAACTTGCTGTTCCAACAGGACACTGCACGTCCGCATGTATCCCGTGCCACCCAACGTGCTCTAGAAGGTGTAAGTCAACTACCCTGGCCAGCAAGATCTCCGGATCTGTCCCCCATTGAGCATGTTTGGGACTGGATGAAGCGTCGTCTCACGCGGTCTACACGTCCAGCACGAACGCTGGTCCAACTGAGGCGCCAGGTGGAAATGGCATGGCAAGCCGTTCCACAGGACTACATCCAGCATCTCTACGATCGTCTCCATGGGAGAATAGCAGCCTGCATTGCTGCGAAAGGTGGATATACACTGTACTAGTGCCGACATTGTGCATGCTCTGTTGCCTGTGTCTATGTGCCTGTGGTTCTGTCAGTGTGATCATGTGATGTATCTGACCCCAGGAATGTGTCAATCAAGTTTCCCCTTCCTGGGACAATGAATGCACTGTGTTCTTATTTCAATTTCCAGGAGTGTAGTTTAATTATGAATTACGTAACTTCAGTCAAATTAATTCAAGAATAACGTCAGCTTTGATAATAAATACAGCCACTTATGACAGCCCACCAGCAGCTATAGTAAAACAGAGTAAGTATATTCATGTCGCAGTTTGATGTAGCAGCCGGATGGTGATCCAGTAACAGGAAAAAAGGTAAGGAACAGTTTTGGATTATTGCAGGTAACGACTGAGCGCCTCGACGACGACACATTGTATGTTTCGTCGAAATAATCAGAAAATAACATTTAATAAGCAGATTTAAATTTGTATGCGAAGATTGAGAAAGAGAATTAATTTCAAAGGGAAGGTTTCATTTGTTATTATTAAGCAAGAGGTAGAAATCCTAAGGGAAGATTTCATAGGTTATTGTAAAAGGGAAGGTTTCGTAACAAAAGATATATAGGGGAGACGGTTATTGCGTAACAAAAAGAGATATAGGGGGGACGGGAAGGTTTCACATTTATATGTTACTTTCATAATTCGCAACAGCCGAGTGATAGAAACCTTCGATCATTCGATTCATGTGTGTATTCTTATCTTATACTGTAGACTCAGCAGTATTTGGGCTGTAATGAGTCAACTACGTATCCCAGCCCTTAGACAACGAAACCAGCCAAAACTTTTAATATTACAACGTTGAATCGGAGGGTACGTAGTGGAGGGCCATTTCATTTCATTATCTTTTTTGAAAGCCCTCAAGGCTAACATTCGTTAATTGCGTACCATGTTTACGTTCCAGGACAAAAACATTGCTCCATGTGACGAAGATTTACATCCACGACAGCCTGGAGCTGCTTCAGACATTGCTCTACTGCTGTCCGAAACAACGGCGGACCGTGGAATGTTCAGCTGTCGTGTCACAGCTCGTGCACGGCTTGAAAACTGCACATTGCTTCCAGCATTCTCGGTCGTGGCAATAGTAATTTCTTCAACAATCTGTGGCGCAGATGGCCGTCGACCTCACCAAGGAGCATTTCCAAATCGCCAGTCAATTCGAACTTTCGAATAAAGTTCAATCCTCGTGCGGGTAGAGGACCTCTCTGTGTTCCTTTAATGCGTCGGCCCTCGAGAAGAGCAGGGCATAGCTGCCGTTGTTTTGATAAAACAGTTTTTCGAGTAAAGCCCTGCTCACCTTATCCACACCCATGTTGAATGTCTGCAGCTGTAATGCACACTGACGCTTGTGTTTCAGCCATACGTCACCGTGCCGGTGCCGGTATCGGCGCATAACGACAAGTCATGACGCGGCCACCACTAATAACGCAAATCCTACAGCGCACAGGCTGAACATCATTGTTACAAAGTTGGGCACCCATACGGTAAACAGTTCTCCGTCTATATTGGCTCAAGTAGTGAAAATTTAATTACAAAAACCCTTTTTATCAAGGTATAATTTCAGAAGTTCTTAAAGGAGCTGTAGAGGGTAGATACTGTAGGGGAAGGCAGAGACTGGAATACAAAATATAACTGAGGACGTTGGTACAAGTGCTACTCTGAAATGAAGAGGATGCCAGACGAGAGGTATATGTGCCGAGTTGCATCAGTACCAGTCAAAAGACAGAAAACCAGAAGCTGATAGCCTTTTTACAATACATTACATAGTCGCAAAATTTTCAAATCTGTGTGAATCTGTAAGGGAGCGAACTGCTTAGGTCATCGGTCCCTAGATTTACACACTACTTAAACTAACTTATGCTAAGAACACACACACACACACACACACACACACACACACACACACACACACACGCGCGCGCGCCCGAGGAGGATTCAAACTTCCGGCGGGATGTGCCGTGCAATCCGTGACATGACTCCTCAAACCGCGCAGTCACTCCGCGCGGCACAAAGTCGCAGTAGGGGTATTAGCTGAACAGTAATATCTACAAATGTAGTATTAACTTGGGACAAATTAATCGAATCTCAACCGCTGCAAAACTTAGAGGGGTCAGTAGGATCCATAAAGCTAAATGAATGAAAAGGGACAATAGCCAGTGAGAAGCTGAGTGCTAAACGCTGACATGCGACGATAAATTTCTGCGCTGCTTGTATGTCATTACTGTACTTCCAATAATGTCTTAGGTGCTTCATGAAAATTCCTGGCAGTGTGCATTTTGTACTTAGAACCTCTTCCATACATTCCATGATACGGGAATATTTGGTAAAGTTTGTTATGCCGCATTTTAGGAAAGTGAAATCGTAAAAAATATTGATATTTGAGGGTTATCTATGCAGATGAGTTTTAGACCACTACTCTGGAGAACTGCAAAAATTCATGTATTTAGGAAACGTAATGTATGGTAGGAAATAAGAGGAAATGGATTTTTCAATATAGATACTTCTTGCATAATTGTCTAAAGAATAATTAGGGGATTATTCAATACTTTAATTCGGAGATTTTTCTTTTATTTGGCCTTCCAAAGCAACGTTATCTTTTGCAGGACTGCTAAGATCTGGTAGGCAAATGGGGTACATTCGTGTGAATGAAGTTCACGAACTACCCTTCTCTTTAAAGGGAGTGATGCGATGAAAGCTACTACCTCAGTGTGATCAGAGGACCACTGGCACTAACCAGTCCAAGACAGAAGTGATGACAATGAAACGTGACCGCTTCCAGTTTTAAGACGGATGTTGTAATCCCTTCTTACATACTTTTTTATCGATTTGCATAATAGTGTAACGCTGAAGTTCCTTACTGCAATTTGAGAGTTCTGTCAGTCTCTGCTAACACTAGAAAATATTTTGGCTTGACTCTCTTTTGTTGGTTTGATGGCCGACATGTAGTGGAGTTGAATCACGGACGCCTTTTTCTCGCCCTTGCCTCTGATCTGGTAACAGGAAGCTAACTTGAAACTTCTTTCATCAGCGAGAGAGGGTCGTTTCCTGCTCTTTCATGTAGCAGTGCCAACCTGGTTTTCTTTCCTTTTGCTAATTCATTACAGCCGTTAGGTTGCTTGCTCAAACACACCAACCCAGAAATTCGATGTCTGGTCCCCAAGTCTCTTGCGCACATGGATTTTAGCTGCCTCTCCGCGTAGTGCGGGAGGAAGAACGGTCTTACGTTTTAGGGAGACTGAGAAATGGCCATTTTTAAGACAGTGTTGTTTCAGTCGCAGGTGGGCGAGTGTCGTGTGCTGACAGTACCACTAACTTAGGTCATTCGCGATGCAGTCTGGCCTAGGAATCAGCCTGTATTGATGATGTTAGGACCATAACTACCTCTTATTTGCAGTGGATTGAGTGACGTTAATTTTGCGCTTGAAATTTTGATGAGAATTTCAAGAATGCAGTTTGTAAGTCTAAAGCTTGTTCGTTGGACCATGCTGCACCCGAAATGCTAAGTAAAGATATTATTGTCAACTCAGATGTAGCTTCTTCCTTGCTTTCATTGCATCGGTTATGTATATTTCATTTCTCGACAAAAAATTTTCGATTGATTCATTATACCAATTTATCACGAGGTGACAAAAGTCATGAGATACCTTCTAATATCGTGTCGGACCTTCATTTGTCTGGAGTAGTGCAGCAACTCGACACGTCATGGACTCAACAAGTTGTTTCAGAAATATTGAGCCATGCTGGCTCCATTGCCGTCTGTAATTGCGAAAGTGTTGCCGGCGGAGGATTTTGTGAATGGATTAACATCTCGATTACGTCCCATAAATGTTCTATGGGATTCATGTGGGGCGATCTGAATGACCAAATTATCTGCTTCAGCTGTCCCGAATGTTCTTTAAACGAATCGCGAACAGTTGCAGCCCCGTGACATAGCGCAATGTCATCTATAAAAATTCCATCGTTATTTGGGAACACTAAGTCCGCGAATGGCTGCAGTTGGTCTCCACGTAGCCGAACAAAACCATTTCCAGTCAATGATTGATTCAGTTGCAGCAGAGGACGCTGTCCTTCACATGTAAACACAGTCCACACCATTATGGAGCCACCATCAGCTTCCACAGTGCCATGTTGACAACCTCGATCCATGGAGTGTGGGGTCTGCGCCACACTCGAACCGTACCATCAGCTCTTACCATCTAGTCGATCCGACCAGGCCACGATTTTCCAGTTGCGTTGGATGCAACCAATACGTTCACGAGCCCAGGAGAGGCACTGCAGGCGATGTTTTGTTTGCCAATACATTTGCGTTTGTCATCTGCTGCCATTAACACCAAAATTCGCAGCAGTGTCCTAACGGATACGTTCGCCGTACGTCCCACATTAATTTCTGCGTTTATTTCACGCGGTGCTGCTTGTCTGTTTGCACCGACTACTCTACACAAAGTCTGCTGCGCTCTCTCGTTAAGTGAAGGCCATCGGTCACTGTGTTGCAGACTAATGTCTGTAGTTTGGTATTCTTTGCACACTATTGTGACTGGATGTCGGAATGTTGAATTCCCTAATGATTTCCGAAATGGACTGCCCTATGCGCCTAGCTCCAACTACCATTTTGTTAAAGTCTTAATTTCAGTCTTTCGGCCATAACCACGTCGGAAACCTTCTCATGTGGAGCACCCAAGTACAAATGACAGTTCAGCCAATGAACTGCCATTTTACATCTTGTGTACGCACTATACTTCTTCCATCTGTGTATGTGCATATCGCTTTCCCATAACGTTTTTTATCTCTGTGTATTACTGGTGTGTAAGCCAGTAACCCCACGTGCTTTCTGTTGTTGCTTGTCCATAATTCATTCCATTCATTCACGGTGAAGAGCAAGCGTGTGATGATATTTCGTAACATGTGTGCTGTACTTGCGTCAGAAGGCACTGCTGTCTCCTCACCTCGTCTCCCCCTTCTTCTCAGTTCTCCCTTTCATAGATGGTGTTTGGTACTTTCTTGCTCATCACGCGAACTATTTTCTCATCGTTAATGCATACGCAGAGGACAAGGCTCCGTCACGTTTCTATTTTCGCGGATTCAGTTCCCGACGTTACATCCGCCTTATTACCCAATTCAGTACAGTATACCCATGCGTATTTTATACAATCGTGTGTAAAGAAGAACTCCATTTTTCAACACTAAATTACGCAAAACATTATTTAACAACAAACACCCACTTCCTAATTATGAAGCCTACATCAGTGGTATGTGACGTCCCCATAAGACCAGTATATGACTAGGGTCAACTCCGAGTACATACACTGAGAACACATCGCTAAATGTAAGTAGCGTAGCAATGTATGTTCTGGGCAGAAAAGTGCAGACAGCAGCTTCGGCGCTTTCTGATCTGTGGTGCCGTGTCATGTTCTGATGACATCAGCATCAGCACTTCTTTATCTCCAAGACCATTCCAAGAATGATTGATGACATCCTGCCACGAGCCAACGTGAGATAGGGAATGCAAATATTGCATGAACACCTCCCATTCTGAACGCCCCCGCTCTGCAGCCAAATGTGGTGAAGTATGTAAACTGCTGAAAAATTTGTCGACCATGTTTTCATTTCTGGCTTCCGAAAATTCGTTTAGGGACTGGCTCTCCAGTCACATTGGTAACTTTGATTTGGAGCTAGGCATCATTTACTGTGGAATATTGGAATGCGTTGACAGCATATTTCTGTATAAATAATTGAAAACAAACATTTGCTTATAAAATATACAGTGATAGGCCAAGACATTATGACCACTGCCCACCGCGACGTTGGATGCCACCTGGTTACGTTGCAGGCTCGTAACGCAGTAACAAAACTATCAAAGTGGACGAGACACGGACAAGTGTCACCGTAGCGAAGATATGGGCAGCAAATGAGGAAACCCATTGAGACAAGCTACTTCGACAATGGGTAGATTATTATTACATGTTCACATGTGTGTAATTTACTAAGGGACCAAACTGCTTAGGTCATCGGTCCCTAGACTTACACACTACTTAAACTAACCTATGTTAAGACCAACACACACACCCGAGGGAGGGCTCGAACCTCCGGCGGGAGGGGCTTCGCAGTCCGTGACATGACGCCTCAAACCGCGCGCCCACTCCGCGCGGTGATTATTATTACGCAGAGCCTGTGAACAATACCTCGAAAACGACGAAGCTGGTCGAAAGTTCACGTGCTACTCTCGAGAGCGTCTATGGAAGAAGGTAAAAGGACAGTGTAGCTACCACTAGGCACGAAATGATGGGGCGTCCACGACTCTTCACAGAACCCGGGGTTCTTAGGCTTATCTGCTCTGTAAAGTAGGATTGATGGTAGTCAGTGGTATCTCTGCCCAAAGAGCACGATACTGATACAGTCACAAATGCTTCGAAGCACGCCGTTCATCGTACATTACTGGACACGGAGCTCCGCAGAAGACCACCCCTACGTGTTCACACACTGACCCAACGACACCCTCAATTACGATCGATTGCAGTAAGCACAGCGCCATCAGGATTCGATCGTCGATCAATGGAAACGTGTCGGTTCTTCGTGTGAATCACATTTTTGCCACATTAGATCGCTGGTCGTCTCCACAAATGCCGTCGTCGAGGTGAACCGCTGCTCGATACGTCCAGCGCGCCACGGACGGCGGCTGGTGGGAGCAGTATTGTGCTATTGAGACATTCTCCTGCGCTTGGGTGAGACCTGTGGGCAGTAATCGAAGACACGCTGACAGCGGCAAACCACCTGCATCTCCTCATGCTTGATGTCTTCCATAACCGCAACGTCGTATTTCAGCAGGATAATTGTCCGTGTCTCCGAGACAGAACCGTGATACAGTAGTTTCAGGAGCATTATAATGAACTCACGTTGATGTCTCGGCAACCAAATTCGCATGACGTCAATCCTATGGAACCCATCTCGATCGCTATCGGGTGCCATCACGAGTACACAAATCAGCGGCCCGTTATTTATGCGAATTACAGGACCTGTGCGTGGACGTACCTCCACAAACCTACCAACAAACTGTCGGACCCCTGATACGCAGAATCAGTGATGTATTTATTACCGAAGACGGACACACAAGGTTTTAAGCAGGTGGTTATAATGTTTTAGTACATCGGTGTAAATAAATTAGGAAGTCGTATTTGTTGAACATGAGCTTTACTTCAAATATTATCCTACAAAACCAGAAAGTACGAAATAAAAGCAAGTCTTATTTCACATCTCAGTTCATCCTGTCATTCGGAGATAGCTGCAGTGAAAAGTCGAGTATAGTTCGATCTTTGTATGACACCAATAGATAGAGCCAGTGTTGACATCGTCCTTAGTTCGTTGGCCGTACCTTCAGGAACTAGTCCTCACTGTTAACAAGAAATGGGTCAAGGGTAAAAAACACAGCAAAGTCGTAAATTAATTGTGTTCCACAGCTAAAATGTTGAAATATTCTAAAATGTCTTCTAAAATACGTCACTAGCGCAAAAAAATGCAATGTTTACGAGTACACGAGGCTGAACTGAGGTTAATACCAGAAAACTTACTGTAAGACTCAAATCAATTAATATGACGTCACATTCTTCCCCAACGTAAAAAACATAAATTATGAGTTGATTTCCATATATATATATATATATATATATATATATATATATATATATATATATAATCAGTGTCTAGTGACAACTGATAGTTTAGAAATTAGGCCTCGTTGTGAAACTGTCCTGACGAACTTTATAACTGCAGAAATTTTAGGAGGGACAAAGACAATGCAACGTGTTATCCATAAGAAAAAAATATAAATGTTGCTGTTCATTATCTATTATTGACAGTTACAAATGACGCAAGCCTCATGAAGGCTATGCACAATAACAGCAATTTGCACTCATAAGGCTCCGTAAAAGTTTTATAGACTATATTTCTCCTATAATATTGCTGAAAGTATGCCAAAAATACGTCAGCAGCACGAAAAGTGTGATGTTCATATTGCGGCGGTATCCAAATACGTAAAATGTGTATTCAAAGTGTGTAGTTGCATTTCCAGAAATTATCGTTCAAGAAAATGAAAGCCTATAACCAACACACACGACAAAACTGTCTTATTAGGGAAGGAAGAAATAAGGATTTTTATCACCAGAATATCACTTGAACTGCTGAGGTTCATGGTGTTCTTGTAATGTAAATACATGAACAAAGACAATGACAGCGAGAGACGTAGCAATTCCGAAGACAAAGTTTCTGAAAATAGACAAAACTGATTACCCTATGCTGTGAAGCGCCTCAATAACTGCGAGCATAAATTAAACATTGCAGAGTCTAAACTCGCCGTGTATCTCTCTTAAAATACACTTTATCGTTATGTAAGTAAAATAGCTGTGAAAATTCTGTCTCCTACGCCTTGCAAGGACAATGAGCCATCAAAATACGTCCAACACGAGGCACTGTATGACCTATCTGCATTGTTATAAATGCTGAAAAATGTCACATATTAAAGTAATGCTATTCTTTACAACGTACAGAGCCGTAGGCGTCGAAATTGTGTTCAAAAATGTAGTGCGTCACAAACGGAAATGACGTAAAAGGATATAACAGAACAGGATGGATCATGCGCTTTGACCCTTTGCGAGGCTCCTTAAGTGTATTAAACACTAACAGTATTTACGACGTGCTCCACTCTACTTTGAGCAAATTGCTTTTTATAAAGTGTCCAGACATGTGACTGCAGGTAACGTTTTACTTCTTCCTCAAGTAAACAACAAAAATAACGCAAACACAACACTACATCCTACGATATCCAGATGGCACTGCAGTTTAAATTTACAATTTAGTTTTACGTAAGGCAAGTGTAACGTAGTCATGTTCTCTGAAACCGTTCACTAACGTATTTCAGAGGACGATACGCAAATTACTTGATCAAGTAGTTATCCAACTACGCTGCTGCTACAGAGGCTGTTTTCACTTCACTGTTTTTCTGCTTTTGATGGTCTTTTCCTAGGCCTGACGGCTCACAAGTTGGACGGGGGAAAGAAGTACGCCACTATAAAACTATTGCACTCTGAGCAAGTCATCGCCCGCAGATACCGATGCTAGACTTGGCATCCCCCCAGCTCACACTGCGGGGGAGGGGGGTTGTCTGACACGTATTTCTTTCTCGAAGGAAACATGAAATTTCTCGCCAGTCCCTTTCAACCAGATGGAGGGTCCCTAGGCGGTTGGGTCTTCTCTCAAGGAGTGTGACTGTTTGTTACTTTACCTCTGAGTAACATCTAATTTAAACTTTCAGAATAACACTACCACAACTGTTCAATCTGAATTTTTCGGCAGAGCCCACACTTTTGTGCTGTGCCGACCTGCAGTTTTCAGTGGTCAGTTTCAGAATCACGTCATGGAGTGGGAGTATTCTCCTGACTCTAGTTGCCCGTCTCTGAGCGATTGGCTGAAATATGACACAGAAAAGAGTAGGAGATTGTTTAACTCTGTTACAAATTTTCATTCTTTGGCTTTTGTAAATTACACTTCTCCGTCCCTTGTAGAGTATAAAAACCTCAGGCTATGACAGGAGAGATGATGGATGAAACGAGCCTTAATACTGCTGAGAGCATGTCTGTCCTTAGGCACTAAATACAAAAGGAGGGATGAAATCACATCTTCTAGCCGCTGCTCCCGCTAGCCTGTTTCTGTACGCACTGCACGATTGGCGCGGTGGCGCGGTGGCAAGGTGGCAAGGTGGCACGATTACACCACGCTCCCTTCAGGAACCGTGTATGCGATCTTAAAATCATGCATCCAGCTCGTAGCTTTCAGTGTGCAATTTCGACGGTCTATTATTGTTCTCACCTATCTTCCTCTGTACTCTCTGCATCTAATTAACATCTTTGAATGTCACTGGCTGTGTCCGCGAAGTACTAACGTAACTGTGTTTCTTCCTTTCTACTCAATTACGTCAAGGATACAGCTTGAGTTGCATTCCCTTCATTATTAATGACTAAGATGTCAGTGGTTAACTTTCATATTCAAAGTCAATAAATCTTTTTGTTTTAGTGTCCATTTATCTCCATTCATAGCTAGAAGATCTTTCCTCCCATTAATGTAGCTATGTGAGTGGTGCAAAAAATGGCTCTGAGCACTATGGGACTCAACTGCTGAGGTCATTAGTCCCCTAGAACTTAGAACTAGTTAAACCTAACTAACCTAAGGACATCACAAACATCCATGCCCGAGGCAGGATTCGAACCTGCGACCGTAGCGGTCTTGCGGTTCCAGACTGCAGCGCCTTTAACCGCACGGCCACTTCGGCCGGCTATGTGAGTGGTGTGATAACTATTTGTTTTATGCTTTGCTAGTTAACCATTCTTCATACTGTTAACGTACATCGAAGTATGTGTATTGTACTGTATACTTTATTATACTATTAACTCTTTATTCGTAGTATTGTGTAACATACATCGAAATACATGATCTTCTTTGCAGTGTTTTGTGTGCAACTGAACCTGAGAGATAACAGTTTTATTTACTCAATTCCATTCTAAGCACACACTACTGTGTTGCTCGATGTCTGCGTTGATATTTTTCTTATGGCAGACGTTGATAAAGGCATATTAACATCATTGGATTTTTTTTTTTTTTTTTTTTGAAATCTGTGGTAAGTTCCTAGGGGACCAAACTGGTAAGGTCATCGGTCCCTAGGGTTACACACTACTTAATCTAACTTAAACTAACTTACGCGAAGGACATCACACACACACACCCATTATTAACGTCATGGACATAGTGAAAATTATAATAAGTTAATAATATCGCCCATGTGAAATACCTTGTGGAATGCACATTAAAATCCACTACATACAAAATTTGTTAGCCGAGTCTAGGAATTCATTTGTCATGATGTATCACTTTATGTTTAGGTTTCTTATAATTGTTTTTGCCTAAACATCGAGTATAGGTTTTTCCAATAAATGAACCGCATAAATAAAGAAACTTTACATTCTTCATGACTTACTTCCTGTCTGTTCTGCTACTTTCTTCAGGAATTTCAGTAGCACTTTCTAGCTGATCTCCAGTAGCCATATTCCTCTTATTTGTTTGCATCCCCATTGTCCACCGTCTTTTGTACTGGCACTATGATCACATTCTTCCTTCTTTGTTCTCCTAATCTGGCAGATATCCTTGGTCGTGTTTTCCACCATTTCGCCACCTCCCCAGTTTATCATCTCAGCTGCTACTCCATTTTCTCCATTAACTTCAAGCCACTTATGGACTGCGTGACCTCATCCCTAGCTGGAAGTCGTGGCTCTCTCTCTGTTTTATGTCTGGTCCCAATTACAACTCGTTTTCGGGCGTTCCACTGTTATGCACGTCGTCAAAGTACTCTGAATACGAGTAATCCTGGATTTCTTCCTCACACTAACTGCCTGTTTCAGTTCTTATCCCACACAGACAGTTCTCTGCACCTCTATCATGTCAGACTCTTTTTGAAATTCGTGAAAAAATCATTACTGATGTTTTTCTGAAAGTTATCATCTATCTAAACATGTTTCTGGGTCGTCCTCTATGTTCTGGTCTCTCTCATCATTTTGACCCACAAAGAATCAATTTGTCTGAAGATTCTCTCTCCAGCTTAAGAACAACCCTAAGTGCCACCAAGTGCCACTGATTTCCCATTCCCTTACTATTGTTTCTTTCGCAGTCGTTCTCTCTGTCATGTACTTCACAGTGGTATGCAGAGTATGCACGTATATGGAGATGAAGATAATGTTTCGGATTTAAAAAATCAGTCCATTGTGAGCACGATGCATCCAACAGAGATTTTATTAGTATGTTTTTCTCTCTGAATTCCTTTCTTTGCCATGCCAAATTATGCGTAGGAGCTACGTTTTGCGGATGAGCTTTTAAGAGTGGCAGAATATACCTTCAATAATTACGATAGCACTTACACTCAATATGTGTATTAAGATTTCAATTCTTCGTTTACTTCTTTTTTTGCTTCGCGTCTTTAGGAACCTATCCGTATGTTCTACTGAACTACTAGCTCCTGTGCCGAGGAGTTGCTGCCTTTTTTTTGGCTGAGATGAACGATTTTAATAACTGTCGTTTTTTGTTTCTTTCTCAATACCTTCTATTTCTCTTCAAGATGTTAATGCAACAAATATTGGCTCGCACTAACGCTCTAAGTGAATTACAGCATGGTAGTGTGGTTTGATCCTAAATGAGTTGATTTACTTGGTGGAACGTAAAGTGGAGCGCGAACTCTTTTTTCACATGCACTCGCTATTTGCAGCTTTATCAAGGCCCTTGACTGTGCACTTTAAATTTCAACTATCTTCTAGCAACTGTTTTTGAAACGTATCTTCTCAATCAAAAGCCGCAGGTTAGCTTTTTCAAAGTGTTTTTTATATGCAGCTGTAAAGCTGAGCTTACAGAACTGTACAAGGTCACCAGCAATAAACCAAGCATTAATAACGGCGTCTATATTCTTGCAAGTTGTTCGAGCGAAATTATTTGTATGTTTTGACAAGGGAGGTTTGTGACTTTGAAAACTCAGATCCGCACGAATATATCCTGAGAATACAAATCGTTTATTCCAAAAGCAGTGGTATGAGCCATTCACATTTAAGACTGCGCACCTTAAATCGAGAGACATTTTAATGATCGCCCATTAAAGACGTAAGAAAGAAACTTTGTTAACGCGAAGAGAGAAAATGTCGATATAATTGGACCAAAACACACCGAAGACAACAAAATATTATCAACTTATTAATGTGTACTTTAGGTAATGGAAGCTCCAGATGGAAACTGCTTTCGTACGACTACGACGTGAAAACCACCACCGCCTCCACCATCACCACTCCGTGCTATATAATCAGCTTTCTGCAGTGGACTACAAGCCTATATGTCAATATGCTTGGCAAAAATCAAGTTATGACATTGGCATATCAGTATCATCATTTGAAAGTATAATTAGCATGGCGCTTGATACTGGACTGTTTGAATACGGAAGTGATTTTGAATGTGAAAAATTGGCTTTAGTCAGGTATGGATCTTGTTCTGTTCCACTTCGCTTTGACCACTTTTTTAAATTCCCTCGCCTACATTGAGAATAACTGTGCAAGACTATCAAGTCAATTGATCAGATATCAATTATTTTATGCAGAGGGAAATATAGAAGTTAGGACACAGAAGAAACACTTTTTGTCAGTTTTTTTTTTTTTTCCTTCACGTTATGATCTAAGCACAAATTTGTGCAGTTCTGAGTGCTCGTGGTCACGCTCTTTCCCTTGGGAAATTATGCAGTTGATTGAAGTTGGAAGTTGAATATAAAAGTTAGTTGGAGATGCCGGGGATCGAACCCGGGGCCTTTCACATGCAAAGCGAACGCTCTACCACTTTTTTTTTTTTTTTTTTAATAAAACCTTTATTAAAAAAAAACAATGTTACACATTGCAAATACATACTAAGTTATACATACATGAAGTTATTTAAACAAAGCGGTTTGATCATTTCAATTGCGCTGACATTAAGGAAAGACAACAGAAGGTTGTGTTACTGACTAAATCACCAGAAAGAATTAAATTAAACATAAATACTTGAGAATGGCGGAAAGGAGATATATAATAAAGTTGACTAGCCTTCCATCTACACTTTCTGGACATTAATTGGATCTAAGTATTTGAAGTGATCAGATCTATATAATCAGTCTTTCACTGCAAAAATGAACAGGGCAATGCGCCAGCCATTGAATATTACATTTATCGGATAGAATCTTATGGTTTTAACCAATCGATAAGGAGATTTCTATAAAAACTGTCTATTTCCAAATTTCTAGTATAAGCCAATAATGCACCTTTCATGTTTTGTGTTTGGCACTATTAGACACACAATATCAATGGCACATAAGTTCTGTACATTAGCTTATAAATTTCAAAAAACTACTCTCTGAAGTAGAGAAAGCACACATCATAAATATACTGTAAAATCTTAAATAGTATCCTTAGGGTAACTACAATACATCACTGTCAACACAGTCTTCTTGTTTATATTAACCAATGCCCATTCTTTCAAATACAATTTTTAGCATATTACCGAACTTTTTCTTGTGATTCGAATAGCTTCTAATTTTGTGGAACTCACACAGCATGTGTACCTTGAACTCTATGATGCTATCGGATCCTAATTTGTTAAGGACGTAGTTAACGAAATTTCCCAGCAACCAGTACACAGCGTTATTTTTTGCTTCTGGGAAATAGCGTGCTTCAGGCCTGTGTATCAATGACAGCGATATATACTCAGGGGATGTTCTTGTAATCAGAGCTATTTGCTCCCGGATCCACTTCCAACTATTCATGTGACCACTGCAAGTATATCGATGAATTACTGTGTCAACTAGATGGCATTGTTGACATAAATTTGTTTCACAGAGTCCGATTGCGTGCAGTCTTTCATTGGTGCTAACAATGTTGTTAACTGTCTTGTACCATGACGTTTTTATATTAAACGTGAGCACATTGGAACTAATGTTTTTCCAAATCTCAGTCCACTCAATGTTTGGAAACTGTCGTTCTATTTTGTTTCTTTCTTCGCTTTTCTTTCGTTCCCGCATTATGGCTCTCGATGTTAAGTGTCGGGACTGCCTGAGTTCGACACTGACATAACTAAACTCAACATAGAAAATCCTCACGTGCTGTAAGCGACTATTGATATTCTGCACGTCAATCGGGGGAAGCAGGCTTGGAGGTTTAATGATCTCGAAAAGTTGGCTGGTGATGCTTTCTCGCGAGTCTCTTATTAAATTAACTTGCCTTTTGATAAAAAGAGCAGAGGCTTTATCCGTTATATCAGTTAATCCTAGTCCACCATTTTTAGGATCCAAAGTGGCTACTTTAGCAGGTACTCTGAACACTTCACCTCTCCACAAAAATTTTGTGATTTTGGACATTATTCTTCTCGCTATCATTCTCGGTATTGGAAACAGCTGGGCAGTATAATAAGCCTTAGCAAGGATGCATGAGTTGATATACTGTGTTCTTTGAACTTGGTTCATATATCGAGTTAAATTCTCTACAATGGCTCCTTGCACTTTATCTGCTGCAACTTTCCAATTTAAAGCCGTCATTTTCATAGGGCACGCTGTCAGGGTGATCCCAAGTGTTTTATGTTGTCGGACTAATTTTGCCCACTCGACGTTGATATTATCAAAACCTCTGAGATTTAACATCTTACTTTTTTTTCCGTTTGCATTGGCTCCAGATGCTCTACAGTACGAATTAATCACTGTTGCTAGCGTGGTTACCTCGTCATTATTCCTTATAATGACCCCTATATCGTCAGCATAGGCTCTTATAACTGTTTTGTTTCCTGATAATGTTAAGCCTTTTAATGTAGCATGGACATGTCGGAGGAAAGGTTCTAGCGAAATTGCGAAGAGCGACATGGACAGAGGACTTCCTTGAGGAACACCTCGTTGTATTTGCATCGGCCTGGATTGTTGACAATTCACCGCTATTTTAGCATTTATTCCAGTTGCTATGTTCTTAATCAACTGTATAACTCTATCGTTGAAACCTATTTTCTTCAATGTCCGTAGAAGATATTCATGGTTTACTACATCGAACGCCTTATAAAAATCTAAAAACAATAAAGCACACTTTATGTTTGTTACAGAAGTTATTGCAATGATATCCCTGAATTCCGCTAGATTTTGAAAAATGGTTCTGCCTTGCGCACAGTTCTGATGTTGACTAATAATTTTATCTGTAAGGCATGAAATTCTCTTGTTTATTACTCTAGCTATTAATTTATAATCAGAATTCAGCAGTGAAATTGGACGAAAATTATTTAAATCTTTGTTTCCATTATTTTTTGGCACCAGAACAATTTTACTCTCCTTAAACTCAGCCGGAATCATTTTACCCTGAATAACCTCATTTACAATGTCCGTGATTTTCGCACCTACTATTGGCCAGTAACGGATGTAAAACTCCGCTGGCAGACCATCCGGTCCTGGGGATTTTTTTGGTGGCGAGGCGCACAGAGTCTCATACACGTCTTCTTCACTGACAACCTCGAGAAAATTTTCGTTGTCATCTTCTGTCAGCTGTGGGGCTAGGATGTCAAGGAATTCTTCCAAGGAAGCATCACTACTTTGATGTACAGAATATAGCTCGCAATAATAGCGATAAATCTCGTCCATGATATCCTGCTGGGTTCTGAGAATCGTGCCATGTTTTGTTCGAATTTCTTCAATAAAAGTCCTTCTCCCGTTTTTCGTATGCTTCACTAAATGATATAGGGAAGTAGTTTCATCTGCTGACACCGAATTTGCCTTCGACTTTATTTTCAACCCTTCCATTTGACTTCTCTTGATATTAAGTAACTTGGCTTTGACTTTTTTTATGTCTGCTATCCGAAGTGAGGAACCTGCTGAGACTTGATCATACAGATCTCTCAAAACGGAATAGTAATACTCTATAGTGCATTTCATTTCCCTTGCGCTCTGTGCACTGTATTGAATAAGAACTTTCCTCAACTTTGGCTTTGCCATTTTAACCCACCAGTCAATAGCAGTGGCATATCTACTACGGGCTCGCAGGCATATTGCCCATGTTTCTTTAATCAGATCTTCTAAATCATGATTAACTAACAAGGAAGTGTTCAAATTCCACTGATTCTTGAATCGGCGAACCGGCTGTCTTGTTAGATTTATGCAAGCTAAGACACTTGAATGGTCTGAAAAGTACGTAGGAATGGTTTCTACTTTTGTCACGGAAGTTACAAGATTTTTAGAAATATATAGTCTATCAATCCTGCTACGTGATGTTGCCGTGACATAAGTGAACTCAACAGTGGAGGGGTATTTGATTTCCCATATATCCTTTAATTCTAAACCAGTAACTAATTGTTTTAGTTCACTTGAGAAATTAAAATTAGGTAACTGATCTTTTCGATTTAAAACACAATTAAAATCACCTCCAACTAATAACTGTCTTGGTGATTTCCTTAACAAGTATATCAAGTCATCCTTGAAGAAACGTGCCCTGTCAGCTCGATGAGAACTTCCTGAAGGGGCGTACAAGTTGATGATAGTCACATCATAGATATTTAGTCCTATTCCCCTTCCGGATTCCAGTCGTTCCACCTCGCTTACTGTAATCCCTTCCCTTACCAAAATAGCTGTTCCAACACTTGTTTCGGGAGACACATTTATGTAACTGACAAAACCGGGAATTACCAAATCCGAAATTAGAACTTCTTGTAACAGGGCAATATCAGTCGCGGATTCGTACAAAAATTCCTTAAGGGCCGATAATTTCAAACCGGTCGTGATTTTATTTATGTTTATAGTGGTGACAGAATAAGATTGCGTCATTGTGCTGTCACTATGTAGTTGTTTTGTTGAACTAATTTAGTTTACTGTGGTTCAGGGTTCAGTTAAGCTGTAACAGTTTTCTCGGAAGGCTGAACATGGAATAACACTTCAATCAGTTTATTAGTTACTGTCCCGTTTTTTTCTACTTCTGATGTTTTCTCTTGTACCGCAAGCAGACTGATTTCCTGGTAAACTTTCTGATTTTTCCTCCAGTGATTCGTGTACGACCGTTTCGGACTGAACATTCTTTGGGCTTGGGTCGCCCCTATTGGATTTTCCCTTCCCTTGGTTACGAGCTACATTCTCATTTGGTTGCGTCGGTATTTTACTTCGCGGCTTATCTGGAGCAGCAGCAGACGCTTTAGCAATTTCGGTTGCCGGCGCCTGCCCTGAGGTGTTGACCGTGATTTCAGTTTGGCCACCACTTCCTCGTTCTTTATTAATTTCACTCACTTTCTGATCGAGGGAAACAAATGGAGACTGCAGTTTTGCATCCTCTCCCTGAATTTGTTTATTAACAGATAGATTCTGATCTTTGCAATCGGGTACTGCACCTGTTGTTTCTTGCAAATTAATGCTGCTTACACCCCTTTCATTTTCTGGTACCGTATGTGTATTATCTTTCTGTTCATTAGTTTCCATTCGCATTTTGCCTTCAGGTTCCTCTGCCTCCTCATCGCACTGTTTTTGCTTGCGAAGTGAGGGAGAGGGACAAGACAGCTCGTCCTCTGAACAACTATCAGTTATGTCCAGAGGTCGTTTTTTCGGTTGCATTTCAGTTTCACGAGTAGTGGCAACGGGGTTTCCTTTTGTTGTTAACGGGGGAAATTGACTGTTATCGTGAAGGGAGACATCAGCTTGTCCCGCTGCGTTAACATCGTCAACCAGTTGTTCCGGGCTATTCTTTGGCAACAGATCATTTAAAGTAAGCTTCTGACGCTGTATCAAATTACTTTTAAGCACAACAGTTCGCCGCGGACATTCCTGTCTGAAGTGGCCGGTTTCGTTACATATATGACATGTAGCTTCCTGACCTGTATAAACAATTTGTGCCTTATACCCACAAACAGTTATGTGAGACGGAATATTCGTCTTAACGTCCATCTCTACACAGCGGACCCCGTTAAAACACTGCAGTTTAAAGCGAGGCGACCATCTTTCATTTGCAATTGATTTAACGTCTCCGTAGTTTAAAAGAGCTTCCTTAATCTTATCATTTTCAATTTCAATGGGGAGATTCAAGACACGAACGGTTTTGTAATGAATGTCCGCTCTATAGATGGAAACCTTACTTTTATAACCATTTCTATGCACAAAATCTACTTCATAGCCCCACTTTCGTAACACTTTATCAACAGTCGAAGCACTGATTAACTTGACAAAAACACAGTATTTTTCCTGATCCAGTTGCCAGGTATGAACGGTTTCAGAATTTAGACCAATTACCTGTGTAATCCAGTCATCTATTTCCAGGGATGTCGGCTGAACAGGACGGGATTCTTTGTCAAAAGCAAATACCAGAGTATTCTTCCTGAGGTTTGTAGCCATGGTTAATCCAGCGAAGCAATTTCGGTTAAACAACCGAAATTCCAAGTAGCAGCAGCAAGACCAGAAAGAGTGATCAGATCACAAGGAACAGGAACGAACACGGAGATTAACGGACGGACGGCACTCGGCGAAGCTCAAGTACAGCAATGTAAACACTGAAGTGCAGCGCAACAGTTAACAGCGGCCACTCGCGAGCGCGGCTGAAACGGAACTAGGATCAGATATCAATTATTTTATGCAGAGGGAAATATAGAAGTTAGGACACAGAAGAAACACTTTTTGTCAGTTTTTTTTTTTTTTCCTTCACGTTATGATCTAAGCACAAATTTGTGCAGTTCTGAGTGCTCGTGGTCACGCTCTTTCCCTTGGGAAATTATGCAGTTGATTGAAGTTGGAAGTTGAATATAAAAGTTAGTTGGAGATGCCGGGGATCGAACCCGGGGCCTTTCACATGCAAAGCGAACGCTCTACCACTGAGCTACATCCCCAGTTGCTCAGTGCGAAGCGTAATTTATGAACAGCCGCGACAACGTACAACGCCCTGCCGTTATCTGAGGACTATTGCGACACGCGACTCAACTGAGCAAACGGAGCGACACGTCATCCCAGGAATGTGTAGGCTACCTCGCAGATGTCCCCAGTGCTATGTCAGGCACGAAAAGGTTTAGCTGCTCCGAACTTTTGGACTGCGGTGTGGTGGAAACGCTGTAGGTTACTGGATATAGAAGAATAGAGATATTTAAGTTAAACGTTGTGCATGTACAGTCGTGTGATACCGGAACATTCGAAGAAGTGCGTATCAAATCAAAATAAGACTCTTGAAGGAACTATATCACCTTCAAATACGATGCATGTATAAATTCACAGTAATAAATGTGAATACTCAAAAAATAACTTTTTACTTGTGCATCCATTTGGACTATCGTTTCCGGGTGAATGATGTATAAATGCTAGAAATTCCTTTAGATACTTTTTGATGGAGCACTAATGACTTTGTGCTTTCAATATGCATCCTGTGTTTTAAAGTGAGCTCGCTGAAGGAAACCATTTTTACTGTAAGCACTAGGTATGGTAATCTTCGAACATTGCCAAGTGGAGATTCCCATACACCATGGATTCCATGCTTTGCATTCTCTCCTGAACACACTTTCATGGCAATTGAGGCATCACAAAGATGATTTTTCTGCAGTCTAATATAGCAGCTATCTCATCTCTGTGGCTGGGGCTCTCTGCTAGAGTGTTTGTTGTATCTGCTGGAATATTGCACATATATTTCATTTATCTACAGTTGTTATATCTGAGTGTTTATATAGTGAGACCAAGCAAATTATGTACTTACACATACAATGACATATTGCACTACATGAGTGTAGTTCAGTAATAATAATAAAAGAGATTGAAACTAAAAAAGAATGGTGTAGAAAATATGTAGAAGCACCTGCCTGTGATGTTGAACAAAATAATGGTATTTTTATAGCAGTAGCTGTGTAAAGGTTCCTGTTGAGAAATTTTCAACTATTTCTGAAAAATTTTGATTCTTTGTTGCGCTACCTGTCAGACAGAGGAATGCAATTTTTTTTTCTTTGCAGGCATTACAGTGTAGATTTTCTGAAAGAGTTTGATGGAAAGAATGACCCTGAAGTCTTGCTTGGTTCTTTCAATTTGACATCAGTTACTAATTTTCCTACTATGGAAGTATAAGAAAACAGCACACTGATGTTTTATAGACAAAGATAAAAATAAACAAATAAAATCTTTTACTGGTAAGAATGGTCTTCCTGAGCATGATGCACAGCTAGTTACAGTATACGCCATATCTCTATACAGTAATGCAAAACAGACCACCAAAATAATGTGTTCAGTTAATGATATAACAACAGCACACTCTGGGGAATCTTGCAACAGACTGATATGAGGTTTACAGGACAACTTGTGCTAATTTAAAATTTAATCTATTTCATGATATCTTTGTGACTTTATTTGAAAATAGTTTCCCTTAGAAAATAGTAAACATATTTGTAAAAAAACCATCTAAAAAGCTGTTGGTTACTGAAGGGATAAATAATCTTATAAAAATAAAAAGGAATGTATCTCATAGCTAGAAAGAGTGATGACCAGAAACAAACATCGTAAAAACTGAAATACTGCATTAAGAAAATTCTAGAAGTATGTGCATTATGTCTGAGATTAGCACCTCTGATATTAAATTAAAGCAATTTTGAATATTGGTAAAAGGGAAACAGGGCAACTGACTGCACAGGAAGACTATTTCTATCAAACTCAATGAAAAGTTTAACAAAAAGTCAGAGATAGAAAATATTTTTCATTTTCCTTCCTTAAGTGATGTAAAGAAAATAGGAGCCAGCTGTTCATTAGAAAATTACAGGTTGTGTATGGAAGAGTTTACACCTATACAATTTGATAAAACTGAAATCCAACCCACCTCTACTACTGAAATTAATAAAACAATAAAATCACTCAAAAGTAAGCTCACATATAATTGATGGCATTTCCAACGGAGTACTAAAAGCTTGTGTCCAACAGGTAAGTAGGATTCTCAACCACATTTGTAGTAGCTTAATGGAACAGGTAGACTGAAAATGCTGTTGTTGAGACATTGCATAAAAAATGGGATAAGCCGGATGCTAAAAACTACCATCCAGTCTCACCTCTGACAGCTTTATACAAAATTCTTGAAAAGCTTCATATATTTGAAAAATCAGGTACTAACAAAATGTCAATTTGTTTTCAGAAAGTCTTATCAACATTATATATTAAATATTCTGAATAAACAAAAATCAGTCATAGGGATTTTTTGTGATGTCTCAATGGTTTTTGACTGTGTGAATTATAAATTGTTCTAGATAAGCCTGAATACTGTGGTATGAGTGGGACAGTGCACAAACGGTTTAGCTCCTATTTAATTGGAAGAAAGTAGAAAATTGAATTAACAATACAGATAGTTTCCAAAAATCAGTGGAGTCCTCTAACTGCATAGGTATCAACAATGTTGTCCCACAAGGTTCAGTATTGGCCCCTTATTGTTGGTTATATTTAATTACTTGCCACTCTTTTCATGAAGATGCAAAGGTAGTTCTTTTTGCTGATTAGACAAGTGTAGTAATCACACCCAGCAAACAAGAATGAGCTGAGGAAATTGTAAATAATGCCTTTCTGAAAATTAAGTGGTTCTCTGTAAATGGGCTCCACTAACTTTTGAGAAAACACAGTATATACAGTTCTGCACAGTATGTGGTATAACTCTATTGATACATAAAATTTTAACACTTCTGTTGCTAGGGTAGAATATTCAAAATTTCTAGGTGTATGCTGCTTCTACTCAATAGTTGAATAGATCAATTTCTAGATATGAAGTAATTATAAAAAAAAATATCGTGTAAAGAAGCATTATGTTAAACTGAAATGGTCCACATTATTACTAAATATCTTATTTATGTTGTATGGAACAAGAATTAACGTAACGTCAGTGTGCCTTTGACCCATATTGTTTTGTATTGTTTCTCCAAATAAGTCAATGTTCTCTGTAGGGGACTGTATATTTCGTTTTTAACTTGTCCTATCAAGGGGACCGCTTCCACTGGTCATTATTAATTTTGTCCCCATTTATGGTGAAGAGCTTTGGTAGAAGTGTAAGTCAAAGAAGTGGGACTCCAGCTGGCCGAGCATTTATGAAAAATAACTTTTTTGGTGTGGGACGGAGGAGACAAGAGCCACTTACGTTAGTGTAGTATCTAGGCAACAGTTGGCGCAGCGAAAAGAGAATAGACTGGTAACCCGAGGATCGTTGGGTCGAGATCATGTGCGGAAAATTTGTTTTTAATTTCGATTATAATGTTACTTACACTGCAGCTAAATTCAAATAATGAGAAACGTGTTGTATTCATTTCTAAAGGAAAAGCCTACGAATGTCAGGGACTTCAAATAAATTTGCAGGAAGGGATTGTAAGGTGTATATAAAATTTGATACTGCTATCGTTTTACAGTTGATTTACTTGTGCTGTTGTCATATTCGTCATAAAAAAGAGGGGAATTTTCTCGGCATCAACACAAATTATAAACACCGCCTTTTTACAATTACACGGTGGTTTCCAGGTTTCTATAGGAAAACAAGCTTGATTTACATTCGTAAAAGGTTCTCTCTCATCGCACAGTGTGAAACCAAATCACGCGTAACGCATTATTTCGACAAATATTGGCAGTGGAATGCATTTTGAAGCCGTTTCCTTGGGATGTGATTCTTTTCCTTTCGCAGTGAGATATAATTCCTTGACTGATGATAAAAATAGATATCGCAGGTTACACCAGAGAATGTAACGTAGGGAAAGGAGAGAATCACTTCAATACTGCACGAAGGTAATCTTTCTCGAAAAATCTCGTTGTATAATTTTGAATCTGTTCGTCATCCCCACAAGTCAATTAACAAAAGAAATATGTTGTCCTTCACCTAAGGCTTCGTCACATGTGCTGTAAATTTTCTGCTGAAAAAAGCTCTTTATAAATATGTGGAGTGTAGGTGTACGAAACTACCTATAAAAAAAGTAAATAGTTAAACCTGTATAGCGCATTCAAGTGAACAATTGTGTGTTGCCAGACATCACAGTTGACCGTTTTCAAAATCTGAAATATCTGCCAAAATAAAGGCAATAGAAGTTGTGCATCAAATGAACTAAATTTAGTCTGAATAATTGCTTTATTGAAAAGTCCATTGCTGATTTACGTAACTAAATTCCAAAACAAAAACTCAGAATACGAAAAATGTTTCGCACACGTATGTATCGCATTGATCACCGAAATCTGCTTTGTACAAGAAAAAAGTTTCTGATCTTATAAATTATGTGTGTCCGTTGGAAGTCAGATCTGGAAGCTGGAGAGATCTGGAGAGATTGAATAACAGTTCCTAACCGTCCTTTCCACCAACCTGTCTTCTTCTAAAGTTGTGTCCCCAGTACAAAAGACAGCTCGTCGGTCGTGGGATCTTCTTCGGCGGAGACTGCTAAGCTGTCAACTTGAACCCGTGATTGTCCATTTTAAGGGATGCCACTTGCCCAGGTTAATCTCCGTATCTACAGAGGGCAAGATTTGTAGTATTGACAATTATGGTAGGCGACAGTACTCATTACTGTATCCTGTTTTGTTATATTTTAAATAATCACACATTTTATATTGTCTTTTACAACGATCGAGATAGCTTTCTTAAGTGTATGATAACTTTTATGACAACTGCCGATACAGAGTACAACACGACCGCGCGAAACAGTTACGTGTCATGCCCTCCGGAACGCCCGAAACAGAGTGACTAGCGCAGCCGAAGCACTTGGTCTCCCAGGCGCGCCAAAGCTACCTGAAGCACTTCGGTTGCAATATCGTTACTCTTATGTTTCTCAAAACTAGTGAAATTTAATAAACAAGAACGACAGACTCGTAGGGTAGCCATGAGAGATTGTCATACTGAAAACTGGGTTAAATACAATGAAAAGTTTATAAATAGTTAATAAGAGAAGTTAGCCGTTTTAAGGCCTAACACACGAACACGGGACTGGTACATGCTGTACCATCTGCCGCTGGTACCTCACTCCACTTTTGCACCATATGCTACTTCGTATGTATCAAGCTGCATCAAGGCGAGCTTCTAGCAAAATAAAATACTGCCGGCCACAGCCAGGAATATCACAACCTAATCACTAATTAACAGTGTAATGATGTTTTTCTACATGTATACTGTCACTATACGACTATGGCCCTGAACTATTTTTGCATTCACCTCACTCAGTACAGTCAAATTTCTCTCGAACGTGGAGCACAGCAAGCAGTGCTGCAGCAAAGCTTATTGAAATTGTAAACTGAAAATTATATTCACGCATGTTACTGCCATGTGCAGTGTGGACACAAGCAACATATTTCTTGTTTAAGAGTAATTTTCGGTGATGAAGTGTTGCAAACGATTTTTCTAAACTTATTTTATAGTAAAGAACTACTTCATAGCTTCACTTTCAATATCATGAACAAATCTGACCTTATACAAAAATGATTGTTTTTTAACAGGTTGATAATTGAAAAAAATTACTTTACACAAAGATTAACCTACCCAAAAGTATCTCTATTCTTTCACAAAAAGTGTGAATGTGGGGGAGGAGAACTAAAAACACTAGCTGTGAGCAATCTATGAGTTATGTTTCAACAAAATTTCAATATAATTAATTAATTAAGTTTACAGAGTACTAACTATGTGCAAGTATGCAAAGCTGCAAGTTTACCTTAAATCAGTTCTTCAAATAACTCTTTCTAAAAATCCATAAATACTCTCATCTTATTCAGTCATTTCCAGAAAAATATTTAATTTTTAGCAGCTCAATTCCAGGTAAAAGTTTGTAACCATTCAGTTCCACGTTCGTTTTCCAACAGATCTCAACTAATACTCTCTGTGTGAGCACCCTCAGGCAGAGACGGTGTAACAACACAACCAAAGATCGCGGATCAACATGGCTTGCTCTCAGAGGTGTGCATATCGATTTATGAAAGTAAGAAGTTAACAATTCTGTGATGACCAAAGAGACAGAATACCGTAGAGAGGCAACACCGCGATTGGAGTGAAGCAAACTGAACTATCTGTCCGCCTTATTTTTGTAAATCAAAATTAAGAGGTATAGTACATGATAGGACGTAAGGAAATTAGAAAAACTCGCCTAAAATAATAAGGTCACATACTCGGGTAAGCTAAACACTTGAAAGGTCTGTGCTGGTGTATAACACAAATGAACAATACCACCAACAGATAAAATTTTTAAACAGGACGCACATGAAATGAGATTTCTTCGTAGGTTTACTACTTTTGTGCGTGTAGTTAGACAGTGCTCAAACTTTAGATATGATTTCGAAAAGAAAGTTCGCACATGTACTATCTCGATTTTAAAACAACCACAGAATTACGAGTGACTAAAATGAGGAAACTACAACCGTTTTTGACTGGCGTTCGTCTGAAATCGGTCACGTGACCTCCCACGATCGTTAATTTTGAGAAGATTCATCTTTTTTAGTTGTCTCCTTATGACGACTTGCGTGTTGTGACCGTACGCTGTTTCATGGCATCTGCGCATCGAAGATTTATCACAAACATGTCACTCTAGGAACGATTTATTGTAATTAAATGTGTCTTAACGACCCATTACTTGTAAAAATCCTTGTCACTGTGGTCATGCGGTTAGAGAAGTGCAATAGGAGAATCGAAGGAAGTATGTTCCCATCTCGGTACATCCATTTTTTCCATCTTACAACACATACAGGGATTTTCTTATTCATGTAACAGAATTATATTATGTAACGTTCGCTATTAACTGAAGGTGCGAGCGTACTTTGTGAGGAATGAGCTTAGACTTTGTGACATTCTTAAGACTAAAAACCGAAAAATGACGCTGCTGCGATTGAAACAACCAGCAATGATTTTCATATTCTGTCTTGTCACAAATATTTGACCGGTTTTTTTTTCATAATGTTTTATGATTTCAAAGGTTGTGATTAGGCAAGCATCTAATCTAATTACTGCGAGTGAAACAAGCACAATGACATTTGTATTGTTGCAGGTCACAAATACTTGGCTGTTTACTTGCAAATACGTTGGGATTTCCGGGGGTGTGAATGGTATGGAACCTAACAGAACAGCCTGAGCTTCTGCTAATAAAACGAGCAGGAAAGTTTATTTATAATGTTGTTTGTCACAAATGTTTAGCTGCCATCGAGGGCTTAACAACGCTTTCGTAAATATGCCGTTCAAGACAAAGATTGCACCATACATCAAGCAATTGACGCCACGTGACCGATTTCTTAAAGCCAATTGCACACAGCAGTACTTTCCCATTTTAGTCACTCGTACATAGTAACTTCCGAAAGTATGGAGGATAATAGTACTGTGCGGCACCGTAAGGAGCGATGAATAACTTGTCACACTCTCTCTACATACCCTCTAGCTCAAGATTGCTGTACACCTCACACAGTCTAAAATCTTTTTTATAAGGTGGTTGGAAGTTTCCCAGAGTCTCTTGAGGTAACCAAGAAATTTTTAATTTTGTCACGTTTATATTCGCCACCATTTCCCTTGCCTTTCCTTTTCTTGTCTTTTATGAAATTGTTAGTAAATAATATACATGTAGCATTATTTCAGTTTGTTTGCAGTGCAAGTGAAGTAAAAACTGAAAATAATAAATAATTTAAAAAGTTTCCACATAATATCTCTATCTCTCACTCACAGCAAGAATAGTACTTTTTCTGAACGCCTGACCATCTAAAGCTCTCACTAACGTCAGCTACATTTTGCGACTAGCTCTGCATGTATCGTAAATTTGGACCAAATCGGTGACGCGAAGTAGACGCGGTCCCCTAGTAAGTGCGGAATACAAGGAGTTCAATCGTCCTCATTGCCAATCAACAGTCTGCTTGACTGAATTAAATCATATTCGAAAGTATCATTGCTAATAGGATGGTAACACAGAATTAAAAAAAAAAAACATGTGGCGATCACTTGTGCAAAAGAATCTGTCGTAACGATGCATACATGTACAAATTACGTACACCAAACAAAGAAACGCTGCAAGACGAGGTGGCCGAGTGGTTAAGGCGTTGGACTGCTAATCCAATGTGCTCTGCACGCGTGGGTTCGAATCCCATCCTCGTCGAATGTTTTAATTCTTTGGGTGGTGACAACTTCAATTAGTCGCAGTTGGATGACTTCGTAAGTAGTAACTCGTTCAAAGACTGATCGTATCACATATAAGCTGTATAACTGACTGGTCCAGTTTACATTTCGTAAGGACATCTGCGCCGGCTTTAAATTCTATCCATCACTTTATTTATATACGTCCGTGGATGCATTTTCATTATACCATCTTAGTCACTGTGTTTTGTTTAACATTTCATGGTAATTTAGTTCAGACAGCTTTTAATTTGGTTTCACCTTTTATTGAACGTGAAAACTTTTCGCCCGATTCTTTACCAAAGATTCGAAATATATCATGACTCGTGTTAACTAAATAATGACTCCACTTTTATGTTTTGGAAATTAACGTAAGTGAAATAGCCAAACACTACAGAAAAGCCGAAATCAACAAGTCAGCAACTTACGCTCATAATAACATAAAACCCTCAAATACAGATCAAACTTAAAAATTCTAGTATAATGAGTTAAACAAAAAATGTAATTATACCTCGTTGCTACTTGCAAATAAAGTTTTTCCTGTTACCTAAAAGTGCGTATGAATAAGTTTTATAATCACTCTAGCAAATTCCTGTAATACCGCAATTCTTCATGCAATGTTTGATTTTGAGCAAAATATATATCACTAGTACGTATCAACAGGACATACAACGATATAGGCGAAATGAGTGCAAGCTGCAGCTTAGGTAAGTAATTTGAATTTTCCTTCTTACTACCTGTGTATCAGAAATTATACACGTAATTTATGCCTGGGATACTGAGTAATGATAACCCATTGATAAAGGCAGTCAAAATAATTCTGAAGGTAAAGGGACCAGGTAGCTGGATGAAAGTCATTAAATGGGATTTTAATGTGTGTATCTGACTGTAATATATCGTAAACTAGGAGCACACTACTTAATATTGTGCTCCACATTTCTCACCAAACGGCAATATTTGTAAAATAAAAAAAAAGATTTAAATACATAAGCATCGGTATTTATGTTGATAATGGGCACTTGCTCTATTTTTAGTGAAAATATACTACCATACCATTTAATATTTTCATTCTTTGGCATATGGTTATAATTTTGAAGACCGTTATGTTGATTTTTTATCCTGGGTAATTTAGTGTAGTATTAGCAAAATTCTGCTGTACTTGAAATTTGATGTGGATAAATAAGTGGCTGTGACCAAAGTAGAATCTAGAAAAGCAGTTTCACCGAATTTAGTGAGATTCTCCTTTTAAAATAGTTTACTGTAGAAAAATACAAGATGATACAGATAAAATTTCAAATTTGTGATGTATGGCATCTGGCTCTAAATGTAGAAAAATGCAACTTAATGCAGATGAGTAGGAAAAACAAACCCATATATCCGAATACAGTATTAATAACGTGCTAGTTGACTGTCACGTCGATTAAATATCTAGGCGTAACTTTGAAAAAAAATATGAAATGGAATGAGCATGTGAGGACAGCAATACGGAAGGTAAATGGTCGATTTATGTTTACAGGGAAAATTTAATGAAAGTTTGCATCTGTAAAGGAAACCGAATATAGGACACTAGTACTAGCAATTGTCGATTACAGGTCCGCACCATTCTCATTAAAGGAAGACCTTGAAGCAATTCAGAGGCCGGCTGCTAGGTTTATTATCGGTAGGTTCGAACAATATGCAAGTAATATTGAATGTTTCAGGAACTCAAATGGGAATCACTGGATGGAAGGGGACATTGATTTAGAGGAGCACTATTGGGAAATTTCAGAGAACTGGCAACTGAAAATGACTGCATAACGATTATACTGTCGCCAACGTGAATTTCGCATATGGACTTTGAAGATAAGACTAGAGAGATTAAGGCCCATATGGAGCCATGTACAGGGTATTTTGCAATTCATATTACACACCTCTAGAGGTTGTAGAGGAGAATTAGTAAATCAAGTTTTACATAGGAACACACGTCAGGGATCAACGACAATACAGAGCGTCAGAGTGATAGGGGCCGGCATCTGTAAATGTAAGTATGTATATGTGTGTGTATGTATAGGGTGACTCCATGATGTTACATACTTTCTAGGATCATGGAGAAGGAAAAATCTAGCAGTTTGAGGTAAGGAGCCCTATAGCGGAGACGAACAAATCTAAAGTTATAAGCGAAAACCGAATAGTTCATGGTACAGGGATCCTTACTCAAATTGAAACATTTATCCCTCTCCACCGTCCTAGAAAGTTTGCAGCAATATCTTGGAATCACCTTGTGTAGACTTACGTTTACAGCCGCCAGTGCCTATAACTAACTCTCCCTATTGTCGTTGGATGACGTTTCTGAGCATGGGTTCCTGCGTAAAGCTTGATCTATTAAGTCCCATCTACAACATCTAGAAGTGTAAAATGAATTGTGAAACACCCTGTAGACAGTAGTGTCTCCCTCGCTTTGCTTGCGAGTGGAAGAGAAAAGGAAATAATTAGTAGCGGTGCAGGGTGCACAACGCCACGCACCATATTCTGGCTTGCGGACTATGTACGTAGATGTACTGTTGTCCACCGTATTCTTAGCATCAGAAACTCAAGTCACACTGACTGAGCCATCTGCATCTGAGTACAGCCGACTGGGCGTGCGAAGAGTCAGCTAGTGCACAGTATACCCTCCTTTTCCAGCAATGCAGGCTACAATTATCTCATGTAGAGGATAGTATAGGCAACGAATGTATTCTTATGGAACGTCTTGTTTTGCAGCATTTACATGGGGCCTCAATTGGGTCAGATTT
The DNA here is from genome assembly GCF_023898315.1 of Schistocerca nitens. Classification (NCBI taxonomy): domain Eukaryota; kingdom Metazoa; phylum Arthropoda; class Insecta; order Orthoptera; family Acrididae; genus Schistocerca; species Schistocerca nitens. The sequence goes on along the minus strand of NC_064620.1, from coordinate 334,576,987 downwards.
CCTTTAGGTCTTGCTCACCGCTCAAGATGCTGTTTCATCCAGTCCCAAATACGCTCCATGGGGGACAGATCTGGGGACTGTGCTGGCCAGGGTAGTTCACGAACTCCTTCGAGAGCACGTTGGGTATCACAGCATACATGTGGACGTGAACTGTCATGTCGGAAAAGCACATCTCCTTGTTGCTGCACGAATGGTAGTGTGGCGGGTTCAATGATGTTTTGGATGTACAACACTCTTTTCAAAGTTTCCTCTGAAATTACCACAGTAGAAAGACCATTGTAAGATATGATAATTAAATCAAAACCCTAAGCTGTCGACAGGCGTCGATATTCATCAACGGGGACAGTTGAAAATGTGTGCCCCGACTGGGACTCGAACCCGGGATCTCCTGCTTACATCTGAGTCACCGAGGGCACAGAGGATAGCGCCGCTGCAGGGATTTATCCCTTGCATGCTCCCCGCAAGAACCTCTTTCCCAACTTAATGTCCACACACTACATTCGTAGTGCCCCTGCCCATTACACTTATTACTCGCGGCAGACAATGTTACCGAGTCCCGTAAGAGCACAAAAGAAGGTCAATGGCCGGTTAGCCTTAACTATATGAAGATGGTATCTGTTCATTCGGACATGTCCGAACGCTGGAAGAAATATATGGAAGAACTGCACAAAAGAAACTTGAAGACAATATTGTGGATAGGGAAGAAGTGGGCGAAGATGAGATGGGTCACATCATACTGCCAGAAAAGTTTGACAGAATTCCGAAAGATGTAAAGTCGAAATACGGGAACTTTATGGTTTGCCACTGACATCGTAATTTTATCACGTACAGAGAAAGATTTGGCAGATCTGTTAAAAGAATGGACAATGTCTTGATAAAAAAAGTTGTGAGGTGAACGTCAACAAAAACAGAGCAAAAATGATGGTATATTATCGAGTTAAATGAAACCGTTCTGGGAGATTTAGATCATGAAGACACTAAAACTAGAATATGAGGTACGGTATTTGGCCAAAAAATAACTAGCGATGGACACAACAGAATATAAAATACAGACCGGAAAAAGTAGGAAAACATTTCTGAAAACGAGAAATTGGGCGTATTGCCTTTGGATTTTGTCTCGATATCTGGACCGGCGTTTGTTTTATAACTTTTCTGACCTTCTGTCAGAACGAGAACAGTTTGGTGATCTCGGCGTAATGACTGTTTACGAGGGGCTTTCCGAAACTAACTTTAGTCATTGTTTTCGAAAGAGAAGGTGTTACACCAGGTGATACAAACAAACGCCATATGAATCCACATCCAATGCTGATTCAATGACGGAAGATCTGTCAGCAGAGTACACACCACGATGGCAGACGGACGTGTGGTGACGAAGTGATCAACGGAAGGGCGTAGTGAATGCCTACAGACTGTGTGGTGAAGAGGTCAGGTTTCGCGAAATGTTTGGTCGCTGTTGTTGCATATACAGAGAAGGAAGGCCGAGAATGGAGGATGAAAGTCGAAGTGGTCGGTCCTTCACATCCACGAATGAAAACCTGTACTGAGTTGGAACAGGCCGTGCGACAGTTCTTTGCATCGCAGGTACTGCGTTTTACTAGTCTGGTTCCTTCAGACTGATTGCACACTACATCAAATGTCTGTAGATGGTTGCTATGTCGAAATATGGTGCAAGGTGTGTAATTCATAATGCCATGGTGTATTTGTTTCGGCAATAAAGTTTCGTGCGCAAAACAGTGACGCAAATCACTTTCGGAACGACTTTCATACAAACCGACTAAAAAGGTCAAACAGTATCTAGGACTGGCAAACGATGAAAGGCACTCACTCGGAATGTCTGCACACCACCCACATGTGGAAATGTCTCTGTTGAATTAAGATGATCACTAGGATAACAAACAGTATTGTAAGTTGAGGCAGATAGAAAGTCGTCCGTGGCGGAGCACACACTGTGTGAGACTGACCTCATAATCAAATTCGACGACATGCAGTATCTTGCTCTAATAGTTACCACGCCTGTCATGTTTTGGAAACCCACAGAAATCACAAAGATGACAACAACCTTAACAAGAAAGAAGAAAGCCTCAAATTAAAAAGATACTGGGTTCTTGTGCTGCTGGAAACGACCGTTGCAGGTAGAAAGAGGGCGGCACTAATGATCAGGAAAAAGCTCTCAGACGGTGTGAACGCACATACTGTATAATACTCACGGCCACGAGATCGGCAAGTTGTGATGGTACTGTGAGCTTTCCGACCATGGGATTTGCGACCTGTGACGTCAACGTGATGCTTACGGTCACAGATATTTTGGTACTCTGTTTTCCGAGCGTCAAAAGAAGCCACAACAGTGACGGAGGCCTTTCGAACCGTTTGGTAACTCCTTCACAATTTATCCTGTCTGTGGATTGGCTACACACATAGTACATACCTGTAGGCACATTTAAATGTTTTCTATTTATTATTTCCTTTTTATTTCTTATTGTTTTAATTTTACCTTTTTTGTTTCTACAAGGTAACTGCACCAAATTATTAAACTTACTATCTTATTTTATGAATTTTAACTACTCATTCGGTTGTTTGTAAGAAAGCCAGAGATTTTAAACTCCGAAAATCCTCTGAGTGGTTACATATTCTAATAATGTCTTTTAGCTGATGTCAGTATCGATGTATCTTTTTCTTCTGTTGCGAAGAGGCACCCAATTGAATCTTTTTTTTATTTCACATATAGCATTTACTGCTTTCTGTTTCAGCTTACTGAACAGAAAGTATTCGTTCAGTTGTTTTCGATCTAGTGAGACATTCAGTTTTCCATACCAAACTTTGACAGCATTTGTGGATCTGTGGCACTAATTAAAACATTAAACATTTCAATGGATATGCTATAATTTTCCAGCCATTGCCGGACCTTAGAGTCTGCGAATTTCATGAGCTTTTCTCCACTGGGCGCTTCTTCCATTATTACTATCCACACTTCATTAATACTATTTGGTAGAAGATGTGGCACTGCATCGCGCGTGCGGAAAATCAGTCTTACTTTTTCTCTGTTCCTGTGTTCCTTCGTTAGTTTCAGGTCTTTTATTTTCTACCGCAGATATTGATAGAAGTGAAAATTCCAACTGGAATGGTATGTTTCGGGGAACACCGTTTTCATAACTTTAATTGTAGTCATTTCAATGTCTAGCGCTATTTTTCAATCGAGAAAAATGTATTGTGTATTTTACTTTTGCCTACAAGCAATTTAAATAAAACAGGAAATATTTCGTCTCTTTTTCTGTGCTTCGGGTGTCAACTTGAATGATGTACAGTTGTTTTGGACGACTGTCAAATGTCCCGTTCATAAGAAAAGTACCATTTTCACAAAGGATTTTCTCCCCTTCTTCCCAGCTGAAGTGCAGGATTCTTTTATCATGAAGAGACCCATCGTCAGTTTTGAAGAAACAATTACCTTCAGTAAATTTCAAAATGTCTCCAGTCAGCTGAATGACCGAACTAGTGTCAGGATTATGGGTTACCACAGTGGCTTCCCTTCATGCTTTAATTAGTGAGGTCTCTGAGTTGTCATAATTTGGCATATTTGCAACGAATTCCAAAGCTTTATCTTGATCTTGTAAGTTCCTCTGCAAAAATTTGGAAAACAGGCACTGCCGTTTCTTCGTGGAACCTTTTCCTGCAGTTGTGCATTCGCTTCTTAATTTGCACATGTGCTTCGCCAGGTGGGCAAGAATATTGCTGTTCATCCATGTTTCTCTCACCTGCAATTTTTAATTGGCCTTAGCACTTACTCTATGCGGAATTCACGCACAACAAACTCGTATACTCATATTTTCTGTAAACCTGGTAGCGATGACCATAATTGAGAAGAGACAGCTTCCCTTTCGTCGTTGCAGTTATTTCAATTACTCAGGGTATTTAGAACCCAAGTATCTTACGGCTACGGAACTATACGGAAACCAAGGCTGCCGGCGAGGGCGCTGTTACAACACATCCGTAGCTGGAGAGACTCTGGAAACCTGCAGTGGCAGAAGGGCTGATCGGAACCACGTGTGGCACCTACAAAAGTGTCGGGGCACCACTACTGGAAAGCCCACGTAGCCAACTTCACTCCTTCGCCAGCGATGGAAGGTGATTCTTCGACAATGTTAGCCACTGCTGTTTGTGGAACATCAGCAAAATCACTACACGAAAGTCGGCCGAAGATACCAAGATACAGGCAGTATGTCAGCAGGTGGGCAAGAAAACCTCAACAGTTTTACACTGAGGCTCTGTTAGGGGGATATTTCAGGACTGTACTTCAGAAAAAGCCCATTATCTCTCTCTCTCTCTCTCTCTCTCTCTCTCTCTCTCTCTCTCTCTCTCTCTCACACACACACACACACACACACACACACACACACACACACACACACACACACACACCTTTCTGTCGTTGTTTCACGTTAAAGGGACCTGAGCAAAATTCCTGAAACCTAAGCACCTATTCACCATCGTCCAGTCTCATCGTATTTATGACAAGATAGATTGAGCTTTCCTACGCGGGGGAATTCCAGCTACATGGATAGACTAGGCAACATCTGAGAAGCACCTGTTAGACACAAACTCCACGGCAGGTTAAAACTGTGTGTAAGACGGAGACTTGGACCGGGGACCAGGAACAAGCAGTCACTCCGCTGCGGAACGAAAATTCATCCTAGAAACTGTGAGGTATTTTGTATCAACTGAAGAGACATGCATCGAGACGACAGAAGAAAACATCTGAAAGATGTGGACGGCCTATCGACCGGTTGTTTCCCGACACTTGAGTGACCATTGACCTCTGAGGAACTGTCCATCGAAAATGAGGGGGTTTTCTCCTATTATTCCCAGAACTTTAGTTACAGAGGATATCATTGCTAACAATGAAGCACTCATGTGGAGCCTACCTTGTGAAAGACTTGAGGAAATACACACTGAATGCGTGACGATGATGCGTCGAGTGAAAATACCGGCTTGCAAGCTGAAAAGAGAAGAGCAACAAGCTGACGAGAGTCTTAATGTCGACTACAGGTCCTAACGACCTCAGTGACGTGTTGGTATCATCACATATTATCTCATAATAACAATAAAGACATCTACACACAGGTACTCGAAAGGTCTGATGACTGTGGAAACCTCACAAATACAGGTAAATGCATAATCGATGCACAAGTAGTCACTTTGTTACGATTTAGAGTTAGTGACCCAAATGTATCCACTGAGTGCATCACCACACTTACTTTTTACCCAAAAAACACGTATGGAGTGCGTCCGTCCCTGGGGATGATAAACTTCTACCGACGTTTACTACACCGAGCTACTGAGGTTCAGGCACCAGTCCACGTGGTCTTCACCAGCCCCAAAGCTTGTGGTTACACCCCTGGCACTTACACTGGTGAACTACCAGCAGCGTCTGAGGCCTGCCAGACAAGTCTCGTGCAGGCCATCCTCCGTGTGTCCACATTTGCTTTGGTCTCAGACAAAAATACACATAAAAGAAAGCTTCAGTGCTACGAAATGGCTACGATTAGAGATATGAAAACAGTGTTCCCCGAAACATCCTATTTATTCTGGTTGTAATTTTGTCTTCAACCAATGACTGAAGAAGAAAATACAAGACATGGAACTAACGAAAGAATACAGGGACAAAGTACGACCGTTTTACATGTGACTGCAGTGCCACATCTTCAACCGAATATTGTTGATGAAGTGAGGATAGCAATAATGGGGATTGTGTTCACTGGAGAAAAGGTCATGGAATTCGCAAACTATATGGTCAAACAATGTTGGAAAGTCGTAGTATACAAAGTGAAATGTGTAATGCTTTAACCAGTGCCACAGGACCACGAATACTGTCAAAGCATGGCATGGGAAATTAAATGTCTGAACAAATCAAAAACATTTGAATCAGTACCTTCTTATCATTAAGCTGAAACGGGAAGCAGTAGACGCTATATGTGAAATTAAAAGAGATTCCACCGGCCTCCCTCTTTGAAACAGAGGAAAAAGATACATAGATCTTGATGTAAGATTAAAAGAGATTATTAGAATAGGTAACGGCTCGTAGGACTTAACTATGATTAAAACCTGTGGCTTTCTTACAAACAACTGAGTGAGAAGTTTAAAATTCACGAAATAAGGCGGTAAGTTTAAAAATTTGCTGCAGTAATGTTGTAGAAACAAAAAAGGTAAAATAAAAAATAAAAAGGAAATAAAAAATAGAAAACGTTTAAATATGCCGACAGATATGTACTATGTGTGAAGACAGCCAGGATACACCGTGAACGGATGTTCTAATTACAAAACTGTCACCAGAGCTGCCCCACTTGCGTCTTCCTTTGACGGGCAAAAACCCCACTGCTAAAATACACCAAAGCGCCAAATAAACTGGTATAGGCATGCGTATTCAAATACAAAGGTACGTAAATATGCATAATACGGCGCTGCGGTCGGCAACGCCTATGTAAAACAAGAGTCTGGCGCAATTGTTAGATCGGTTAGTGCTGCTACAATGTCATGTTATCAAGATTTAAACGAGTTTGAACGTCGTCTTACAATCGGCGCACGAGCGATAGGACACAGCATCTCCGAGATAGCGACCACTTGGGGATTTTCCCGCAAAACCATTTTACGATTGTATATCAGGAATCCGATAAATCAACAAATTTCCGACATCGCTGCGACCGGAAAAAGATCCTGCAAGAATGGGACCACCGACAACTAAAGACAATCATTCAACGTGACAGAAGTGCAACCCGTCCGCAAATTACTGGGGATTTCAATGCTGGGCCATCAACAAGTGTCAGCGTGCGAACCATTCAACGAAACAAACCATTTTACGATTGTATATCAGGAATCCGATAAATCAACAAATTTCCGACATCGCTGCGACCGGAAAAAGATCCTGCAAGAATGGGACCACCGACAACTAAAGACAATCATTCAACGTGACAGAAGTGCAACCCGTCCGCAAATTACTGGGGATTTCAATGCTGGGCCATCAACAAGTGTCAGCGTGCGAACCATTCAACGAAACACCATCGATATGGGCTTTCCGAGCCGAAGGCCCACTCGTGTACGCTTGATGACTGCACGACAGAAACCTTTGCGCCTGGTCTGGGCCCGTCGACACCGACATTGGACTGTTGATGACTGGAAATAAATTGCCTGGTCGGATGAGTCTAGTTTCAAATTGTATCGAACGGATGGACGTGTACGGGTATGGAGACAACCTCATGAATCCATGGATCCTGCATATCAGCAGGGGACTGATCTTGCTGTGATGGTGTGGCGCGTGTGCAGGTGGGGTAACATGGGACCCCTGACATGTCTAGATACGACGTCCGTAATTATCCTGTCTGATCACCTGCAGCCATTCATGTTCATTGTCCATTCCGACGGACTTGGGCAATTGCAGCAGGCCAATGCAACGCCCCACACGTCCAGAATTGCTATAGAGTGGCTCCAGGATCACTCTTCTGAATTTAAACACTTCTGCTGGCCACCAAACTCCCCAGAAACAAACATTATTGAGCATTTCTGGGATGTCTTGCAACGTACTGTTCAGAATAGACCTCCACCCCCTCGGTCTCTTACGAATTTCTCGACAGCCCTGCAGGATTCATGGTGTGTATTCCCTCGAGTACTACTTCAGACAGTAGTCCTACACGATATTAGGCAGGTGAACCAGTCTCTTTGGCTCTTCAGTGTGTATGTAGTCGGTGACACCACGCCGACATCACATGTCGCAAAGCACATGGTCGGAAAGCCCAAAACACTCTGGAGTCGATCACGCGGCCGTGGATAATATGTATCTTCACACCAACGTCTGAGGACTTTTCCCTTGTCATTAGTGCTGTAATTCTCCTCCGACCGCCTGTAACACTCGTTTAAGCGGCACGAGAAACCGGACTCCGTTTACCGTGAGGCTTTCTTCTTTCTTGTTTAAAATATTGTCTTGCTTGTGAATTTCCATGACTTTCCTGAACAGAACTGGTGCTGAAGCTCTCCTATAGGGCGAGAAACTGCATGTTGCAGAATTTTATTAAGTGGGCAGTCTCAAGATCCTCTTTGATCTTCTTGGTCGATTTGTTTGAGCGATGTTCCGAAAGTGATTTTGGTCACTGTTTTGCACACGAAACTTTATTGCTGAAGACAAAAATACACCATGGCATTATGAATTTCATACCCTTGACTATTTTTCGTCAGTCACCATCAACACAGACATTTGTCGTAGTGTGCAACCAATTGAAAGAATCACTGTGGAAAGACCCAACACACATGGTCCGCAGACGTTCGCGGATGGTGGACACACTGGTTCCTCCTCTGCTGTCACCTCTTCCGTCAATGAAACAGCAAAGAATGTGGAGTAGATTCGTATGTCGTTTGTGTCACCTGGTATAGCACCTTCTCTTTCAAAAATAACGACGAAAGTTACTTTCGGAAAGCCCCTCGTATAGAGTCTACGCCAAGGTCACCGAGCATCAATTGTTCTTGTGCTGGCAAAAGGTAAAAAATCACTAAACAAATGTCTGTCCAGATATAGAGACAAAACCCACAGACAAGATGTCTATTTTCTCTTTTTAATATATTTTCTTGCTGTAGCTGGTCTGTACTTTTTAGTCTATTTTGTCCATCACTATTGTTTTTTTGCCAAATACCGTATCTCATACTCTAATTTTAGTGTATTTTCATTATCTAAATCCCCCATCATCGCTTCATTGAACTCAGCAACACAGCATTACACTTTTCTGCTTCTGTTGCCGTTCATCTCACAACATTTTTTGAAGACACTGTCCATTCGTTCAGCTGACAGAATTACGATGTCAGTGGAAATCCGTAAAATGGTTCCAATGGCTCTGAGCACTATGGGACTTAACTTTTGAGGTCATCAGTCCCCTAGAACTTAGAACCAATTAAACCTAACTTACCTAAGGACATCACACACATCAATGCCCGAGGCAGGATTCGAGCCTGCGACCGTATCGGTCTCGCGGTTCCACACTGTAGCGCCTAGAACCGCTCGGCCACCCCGGCCGGCGGCAATCGGTAAAGATCCCTTGTTTAGACTTAGATCTTTCGGTACTTGTTTCGCCTTTCGCCGATCTGGGATCAAAATCTTCTTGGTCGGTTTGTAAATAGTCTTTGCGCCAGGACCACCGAGCATAAACCGTAATCGCGCTGACGAAAGGTCAGAAAAATCATTAAACGCCGTTCGAGACACAAGACAAAAGCCACAGGCAATACGACGAATTTCTTTCTCAGAAACGTTTTGCCTGCTGGTGCCAGTCTGTATTTTGTAATCTGTTCATTTTATCCGTCGCTAGCCATTTTTATGGCCAAAACCTGTACATCCTACTTTGTCTTTCGGTAATCGAGATCCTGGGATGAAGACTTCATGGTGTTCTTTTTTCATTTTTTAATAGTGTATTAAAGAAAATGAGAGTACCAACCTTGGAGAGCTCCTAGAATTAACGAATCTCTTGTATAATCTTCCCAGTCTGTGCCACAGATCCACACCCTCTGAAACTAATGCTACGAGTATGAATGGACTAAATTAAACTATTTTAAAAGCAGAGTACCCTTAAGTTCGGTGAAATTTGTTTCTTTTGGTAGCATCCACATATTCATGAGCAGCAGATTTCAAGGGCAGCTCAGTTTTGCAAATACATTAGATTATCCAGGACAAAAATCAAAATAACTTTTTTAAAAAATATAATCATATTGCAGAGAATTGAAGTATTAAATGGAAGAGCGTGTTTCCATTAAAAATTGCACAAATACCCGTTATCGGCATAAATACCGCTGCTAATATATGTAGACCTGTTTGAGGTTGCAAACATTGCTGACTGGTGACAAATGATGAGCACATTATTAAGAAGACCGCTCGGTTAGTTACAGTATGTTACACGTGGAGACAAATTAAAATTGGGTTTAATTGGTTTTTATCCTGTTATTTAGTCGTATTTACTCACAGAATTACTTTATTTCATAGCTTATTTTCAGTGGTCTATCATTTAGTATGCAAGGCTTAATTTACGTCTATTATCATTTGCGACATACAAGAAGTTATGAGGAAAATTCAGATTGTTGTTGTTGTGGTCTTCAGTCCTGAGACTGGTTTGATGCAGCTCTCCATGGTACTCTATCCTGTGCAAGCTTCCTTCATCTCCCAGTGCCTACTGCAACCTACATCCTTCCGAATCCGCTTAGTGTATTGATCTCTTGGTCTCCCTCTACGATTTTTACCCTCCACGCTGCCCTCCAATGCTAAATCTGTGATCTCTTGATGCCTCAAAACATGTCCTACCAACCGATCCCCTCTTCTAGTCCAGTTGTGCCACGAACTTCTCCCCAATCCTATTCAATACCTCCTCATTAGTTACGTGATCTACCCACCTTATCTTCAGCATTCTTCTGTAGCACCACATTTCGATAGCTTCTATTCTCATCTTGTCCAAACTGGTTATCGTCAATGTTTCACTTCCATACATGGCTACACTCCATACAAATACTTTCAGAAACGATTCCTGACACTTAAATCTATACTCGATGTTAACAAATTTCTCTTCTTCAGAAAAGCTTTCCTTGCCATTGCCAGTCTACATTTTATATCCTCTCTACTTCGACCATCATCAGTTATTTTACTCCCTAAATATCAAAACTCCTTTACTACTTTAAGTGTCTCATTTCCTAATCTAATCCCCTCAGCATCACCCGATTTAATTTGACTACATTCCATTATCCTCGTTTTGCTTTTGTTGATGTTCATCTTATATCGTCCTTTCAAGACACTGTCCATTCCGTTCAACTGCTCTTCGAAGTCCTTTGCTGTCTCTGACAGAATTACAATGTCATCGGCGAACCTCAAAGCTTTTACTTCTTCTCCATGAATTTTAATACCTACTCCGAATTTTTCTTTTGTTTACTTTACTGCTTGCTCAATATACAGATTGAATAACATCGGGGAGAGGCTACAACCCTGTCTCACTCCTTTCCCAACCACTGCTTCCCTTTCATGCCCCTCGACTCTTATAACTGCCATCTGGTTTCTGTACAAATTGTAAATAGCCTTTCGCTCCCTGTATTTTACCCCTGCCACCTTCAGAATTTGAAAGAGAGTATTCCAGTTAACGTTGTCAAAAGCTTTCTCTAAGTCTACAAATGCTAGAAACGTAGGTTTGCCTTTTCTTAATCTTTCTTCTAAGATAAGTCTTAAGGTTAGTATTGCCTCACGTGTTCCAACATTTCTACGGAATCCAAACTGATCTTCCCCGAGGTCCGCTTCTACCAGTTTTTCCATTCGTCTGTAAAGAATTCGCGTTAGTATTTTGCAGCTGTGACTTATTAAACTGATAGTTCGGTAATTTTCACATCTGTCAACACCTGCTTTCTTTGGGATTGGAATTTTTATATTCTTCTTGAAGTCTGTGGGTATTTCATCTGTCTCATACATCTTGCTCACCAGATGGTAAGAGTTTTGTCAGGACTGGCTCTCCCAAGGCCGTCAGTAGTTCTAGTGGAATGTTGTCTACTCCCGGGGCCTTGTTTCGGCTCAGGTCTTTCAATGCTCTATCAAACTCTTCACGCAGTATCTTATCTCCCATTCCATCTTCATCCTCTTCCATTTCCATAATATTGTCCTCAAGTACATCGCCCTTGTATAAACCCTCTATATACTCCTTCCACCTTTCTGTCTTCCCTTCTTTGCTTAGAACTGAGTTGCCATCTGAGCTCTTGATATTCATACAAGTGGTTCTCTTCTCTCCAAAGGTCTCTTTAATTTTCCTGTAGGCAGTATCTATCTTACCCCTAGTGAGACAAGCATCTACATCCTTACATTTGTCCTCTAGCCATCCCTGCTTAGCCATTTTGCACTTCCTGTCGATCTCATTTTTGAGACGTTTGTATTCCTTTTTGCCTGCTTCATTTACTGCATTTTTATATTTTCTGCTTTCATCAATTATATTCAATATTTCTTCTGTTACTCAAGGATTTCTATTAGCCCTCGTCTTTTTACCTACTTGATCCTCTGCTGCCTTCACTACTTCATCCCTCAGAGCTACCCATTCTTCTTCTACTGTATTTCTTTCCCCCATTCCTGTAAATTGTTCCCTTATGCTCTCCCTGAAACTCCCTACAACCTCTGGTTCTTTCAGTTTATCCAGGTCTCATCTTCTTAAATTCCCGCCTTTTTGCAGTTTCTTCAGTCTCAATCTGCAGTTCATAACCAATAGATTGTGGTCAGAGTCCACATCTGCACCTGGAAATGTCTTATAATTTAAAACCTGGTTCCTAAATCTCTGTCTTACCATTATATAATCTATCTGATACCTTTTAGTATCTCCAGGATTCTTCCAGGTATACAACCTTCTTTTATGATTCTTGTGCGAGGTGCCGGGGCTAGCAGTGTATTTATCACTAAATTCTACTTGAATCCACATATGTAAATCATGCTCTAAGCCCCCCCTATTCTAACTCCGACTTTTGCTGTTGCACAAGGATAAAAAAAATACGCGAACTGACTCTAATCAACCCTGCCAGTGGAGTAGAAGAGAGTTTGGCACCTGCAATAATTTAATTTGATAAATAAGTTAAATAAACAAAGGTTTCATTAGCATAGTGAGGAATGATAGGGTTGCTCTATCGATTAACAGAATGAAAGTTCTGTCCAAAATAACAATATGATTTATTAAGACTAAACACAAATTAATAAACAAAAACACATGAATTCTAATTTATGATACATTAAATTGGCTCGAATTGGAGATTCATACAAACACTATAAAGGTGAAGTTGTCCCTAACTTAGATCGTGAGGTTTAAGATGAAGTGGTATGTGGAGCCAATTCCTTTCCACTCAAATCTCAAGAGAGACACACAGCTAACCCAACAGTAATTGCTGCTACTCGAAACAGAACAAAGTTAGAAAAGGATGAACAGGCGCGCTCTGCTGAACTCTGATTGTCACCTAGGAAAATCCCTATCTGCTGGTGCTGCGGACGTACATTACCATACGGTCTTCTTATCTCCCAGAACACGATCTGGCGTACCGCAGGCGAGGGCTGGTTGCTTCGACGTCCTCGACCGAAAGGCGACTACCGACTCTCAGAGCACCCGTACAGGCCGAACACCCAACATTCCCGCCCCCACGACAGTGGCCGTGGTTACGTTCCAATCAGCAACTCGAAAACCGGCGGAAATTCCACTCCATTGCCGGAGCACTACCATTCCACCAATGGAGATTCTTGGCGCCAATTTCTGAGCTGATTTTGCTCCGTCACGGAGCTATGCCCTGAGCAAGCCAATCACGGTTCCTATTTTGCAGAAAGCGCGGGAATTTTCCCGCCACAGCTGCCTGGGTACATAAGTCATTCCCACGCCTCGCTGGTAGCCCGCCAGAAAGTGTTTTCGCTAAGCTTCCGCGAAGCAACGGAACCTCCAGCCCAGCCGCCACTTCCGGCTCCCGCGGGCGCGTCTCCTGACAATGTCGGCGTCCGGAAAGTATTCACTCGACCCCCCACACCTGTCGGCCTACCCTTTCAAAGTCAGAAGAGCCCGCCTGTCACTGGACCACCCGGGTGGCGAGAGACGCTGCATGGGAAGTCCGCGTGTGAAGGAATAGCAACGGAACCTCCACCGCATGCAACTAGAGAGGAGAATCGTAAGATAGAAATATGAGAGGGGGCTCATGCCACCTCTCACTTGAACCAAGTGTTAGCTATGATTAAGTTATGCTCTGTGCAAAATTCTACAAGGCAGCTTCCTCTTTCATTTCTTCCCCCCAATCCATATTCACCTACTATGTTTCCTTCTCTCCCTTTTGCTATTCTCGAATTCCAGTCACCCATGACTATTAAATTTTCATCTCCCTTCACTACCTGAATAATTTCTTTTATCTCGTCATACATTTCATCAATTTCTTCATCATCTGCAGAGCTAGTTGGCATATAAACTTTTACTACTGTAGTAGGCATGAGCTTTGTGTCTATCTTGGTCACAATAATGCGTTCACTATGCTGTTTGTAGTAGCTAACCCGCACGCCTATTTTTTTATTCATTATTAAATGTACTCCTGCATTACCCCTATTTGATTTTGTATTTATAACCCTGTAATCACCTGACCAAAAGTCTTGTTCCTCCTGCCACCGAACTTCACTAATTCCCACTATATCTAACTTTAACCTATCCATTTCCCTTTTTAAATTTTCTAACCTATCTGCCCGTACAATGCCAGTTTTCTTTCTCCTGATAACGACGTCCTCTTGAGTAGTCCCCGCCCGGAGATCCGAATGGGGGACTATTTTACCTCCGGAATATTTTACCCAAGTGGACGCCATCATTATTTAATCATACAGTAAAGCTGCATGTCCTCGGGATAAATTACGGCTGTAGTTTCCCCTTGCTTTCAGTCGTTCGCAGTACCAGCACAGCAAGGCCGTTTTGGTTAATGTTACAAGGCCAGATCAGTCAATCATCCAGACTGTTGCCCCTGCAACTACTGAAAAGGCTTCTGCCCCTCTTCAGGAACCACATGTTTGTCTGGCCTGTCAACAGATACCCCTCCGTTGTGGTTGCACCTACGGTATGGCCATCTGTATCGCTGAGACACACAAGCATCCCCACCAACAGCAAGGTCCATGGTTCATGGGGGAAGAAATTCAGATTACGTAATTAAATTGCATTCTGCACTCATTTTCGCCTGTATGCTTATATGCGCTGTTGATGCTTTTATACAAATAATTTATGTAGTACTGAAAGAAAAAACAATATACTCTGCATAAAATCTTGTTACATCGAGAGTTGCGGCATTGTGCGGATTTATTAGATTATAAAACGTTTTCGTACACATTTTTCTCTAACAAAAACGCTTTGTTAACAAATAGCAACGGGATAAAATTACTTTTTTTTCATTAGCTACTTATATATGAATATTTAATTTCGATCAGTGTTTGTGAGCTTTTATGTTGATTACTATACCCTAAGATGGTGGCTTGTGAATCTCGACTTTTCTCTAGTGTTTGAGTCCTTGACTTATGCTAATTTTCAAAGCATATAACGCCACGTTTCATTCGCTGACTAACCCGATAGTGAGGAAAAAAATGAGACGAGTAATAAACAAAAGGTGAGGCGGACCAAATTAAAGGTATCTGAAGTGAACTTTGATGCGTAAAACAAAACGTAGCAGACTAAGACTATATGTTAATATGTAATGAAGCATTTGCAAATAAAAAAAGTGAGAAGTAATTTACAGTTGCCACAGATGGCTCCATACGAAATCTGAAGTGGACCAGTTAATAGCGCAGTTGATTTGTGGTACGATGAATCTTCAGGAGAAACTGTTTACGAAGTCGTCTAAAACGCCCCACGGAAACTTACTTAAAAACATTCGACGAGGATGGGATTCGAACCCACGCGTGCAGAGCACATTGGATTAGCAGTCCAACGCCTTAACCACTCGGCCACCTCGTCTTGCGCCGCACAGGCGTCGAATAACGTGTTTTCTACACAAAGTAAATTTCATGACGGCAGAACTGATTTGTACACGTGATCGCCACCGTATTTTTTTAACTCTGTGTTATCATCCCATCATTAATAACATGTTAGTAGCCGATGTAACTCAAACGAGTAGAGACTGTGACTGGCAGTGAGGTCAACACACTTTACTTTATTTCGCACTTACAAGAGCGCCTACTTGTCATCACCGATTTTGTCGATATCTGAGGTATATGCACGCTTGGCGCCAAATGAAGGAGACAGTAATATGAGTTCCAGATGCTGAAGTGTTTAGAGAAATGAGCATTCTTGGCGAAGTGGGTGCGACATGACACTTTCGTGTTAGCGAAAATTCCACTGAGCGGTTGGCGCAGCGGAAATAAGCCTAAATAAGGCTTACTATAATGTATTTATTAATAATTTTATGTAAGATATGAAAAGGAAAGGCATAAAAGATATGGTGGTCGAATACGTGGGTCAAAATTTAGGAATTTCATTATTTCACCAGAATGTGAGAAATTAACAAAAAAATTATACAAACAATATTTGAGTGATTTAATGAAGTGCGGGAGGACAAATAAATCCAAAATTATACGACGAGATTTTTCCAAGATGAAGCATCGCCATCCTGTAGTATTGAAGTGATTCTCTTTCGCCCCCTCTCAACGCACTAGCTACTGTAATCCTGCGGTGTCTATATCGAAAGGCAAAGAATTTGAGCTCGTCTAGAGATAAAAGGAAATCACATCCCGAGAAGAATTTATCAAAATACATTCCAGTGGAGATATTTGGTGAATCAATACGTTACACGTTGTTTGCTGCTACACTGTTTGAGGAGAGAGAATCTTTAATGAATATAATCCAAGTTTGTTTTTTTCTGAAGAAACTTTAAAAATTCGGCGTTTATAATGCTTGCAAAGCGCAGAGAAAATTTCTGCTTTCGCTGCTTTTTTGGATGAGTGTTACACTGGCACACGTAAGTCAATAGAAGTTTGTATCTAATTCGATGGTCACGAGTAATCCTTACAGCTCCTACCTTGAAACTTATTTGCAATCGCACATTTTCGTTGATCTTTCCTTTTGACGCCCTTTATGAAAATAGTAATAAGTACAATATATTTCGCATTATTGCAGTTTATTTGCAGCGCAAATAACACAAAAATTTGAAATAAAAAGTTTACGCGTATAAATTCGACCGCACGGTCCTCTGATTACTATTCTGTACCCGTTTCGATGTGCCAACCAGTGCCTGGATGTTACTCTAGTATAAATGGCTCATGTCTCTCGGCTATGCAGGGTGTTGGGAAAGCTCCGTTACAGACTTACAGAAAGGAGTGAGTATATAATACGCTGAATTGGAACAGACGTCCAGAAACGTCATCCGACGACGTAGTACAGCGTCCTAGTAACATGTGCCGGCGCCTCTAAACGTATGTATATACAGTGTCATTCCGTCATGTTACAAACGTTCATGGTGATGGAGGAGGATAAATGTTGCAAGTAGCCTGTTCATATGTTTGTATGTTGCACTCAGCATCATTCAGTAAGGTTCAATTTTTCAGGAGTTCAAGTAAAAACGTTTAAGTTTCAATGTGTATTTGAGGTGGGAGACCATGGTCCGCAAACAACTGCGTCGAAAGTTACTAGCGAAAATCGTTCTGACGCGTCTGACAGTGGAATACACGTACCGGTACTGTTGTTGCTCAGAACGTCATGTATGCAACGTTGAGAGGTAGTAGTATGGACCAAAAACAAAGACTAGTAATCATGTGCTCTAAAATGCACACCTTAAGAGCTATCAGCACTTTTTCATCTTCACTAGTGTGAAACATCTCAACTGCGCAAGTAATCGTAGCTCAAAATGTAAGCGTTTTAGACCCCAAGTTTACTGGACTTTGTTCATTTTGTTCCATTCTACCATCTCTGAACGTTGCATACCTTACATTTTTAACAAAAACGCTACCGGTACATATACTTTGATACTCTGTAGCGTCCTTGGAAGACGTTTCCGGGAAATACGGAAGCGTCCGATCCCGCCCGTCTGCTTTGACCCATGACGTCACAAATATGGCGGAAACAAAAACAAACACACACACTTTCCACAAGAAGCCTAATGACACTAACGGGACAAGCGCGAGAAATGGGGTGTTTTGGGTGGGGTGGGGGGGGGGGGCAAACTAAATATAAACAAATTTAGACGCCTTGCGTAGCTGCAACGTGTAAGTGAAGACAGCCATGCATGAATACCCATCACCTCCCCAGGGGTCGTAACCCCTGCAACCCATAGAAGATAAAGATGCTTCAGTAGCTGATTAGTGTTTTTTGTCTTTTTAAAAAAAAATCTCACGGGATAGAACGAACAGATCAGAAAGACAAATATAATAAACTAAAACAGAAATTGGAGGAAGCAGATAATTAAAATAAGTAATAAGTGTTTTTAAATTAAAAAAAAAATCTCACGAGATAGAAGGAACAGATCAGAAAAGTAAATAAAATAAGATAACACAGAACTGGAGACAGCCACACTCAAACCAAACTCTGCGCCGTGATGACGTCACACACAACACCCTTACGTCACGGGTCAAAGCCGACGCGTGGGATCGGACGCTTCTGTCGACCCCGTCTCCGGACATGGGTTCCTCTTACTTACTCCCCTCTACTACTTCCAGAAATTTGTAACGGGAATTTTCGAACATCCTGTGTAGAGCTACCACTTCTGTCACTTTCATTTCTGGAAAAGCTCTGGACGTACCAGAAATTTTGACGAAATCACTGATAACGAGTAGGCGCGATCCCCATGTTAGGACAAATTAAGAACAAAACAATAACACATTCCTCGACAGAGACCATTATTGAGTTCGAGAAAAAATACAAAACTACATGGTAAATTGAACTTGATTAAAATCGTAAATAGTTGATGATATTACAACCGGTTTCGCTTCGTTGAAGTAAAATCTTCGGGTGGTTCTACATGTTAAGGTAAACATACTTGTAATATATACATTTAAAAAAATTAAGTACCAGCAATAAAAGCAAACGTAAATAAAAGCACAGTAGAGTCACATTCATCACCTTCCCCCTCCCCCACCCCACAAATCGTTTACAGTCACAGAATCCAAACTTATGAAGAGTGGAAGTCGTTACCAAATAACAGGCAAATGAATGGAACGAATAGTGCAAGCGATGGGGCACTACGGCAAAAAGAACTGTGGTTAATGTAATAAATGTGGTTAAAGGAGTACAAATAAGGAGTATCAAATAACATACCATCAGTGGAGCATCTGTCTGACAAACATAGCCCATTAACCAATACCGTTACTACAAAGATAAAAGCTCCCAAGAGGATAAAATTGTGCAACATTAAAATCGGGAAGGGAGAAGTTAATTAAGCTGTTGGGTCTACAAGTACATCGACGAGGAAACTGAAATGCAGATGAAGGACAAACTTATTAAAAACGTTATGAGGTTGTAAACTTTATTTAAGACACCAGAAACCACTAAAAACCGAGGATAAGAAGCAGATAATAGGGGACCCCATTTGTAAAGGCAAACCTAGGAACGAGAAGGACAGAGCACTTAATCGCCTAAGATAACTCGAACGTCCAAACCTATGAATATGCGAAAGTCACATACCGTGAAGTTGATTGCCGAGAAGATACAGCACTGCAGGCAGCCAGCGGTATACTGAACTGGCGGCGATCGCCATTAGACCAGAGGCGCTAGTGTGCCGTGGAAGACCACAATTCGTGATAGGCGCGGCGGCATTTTCAACTCCAAATGAGCGCCCTAGCAGTGGGACATTGTATCTAGGTTGCTTGGTTGATTTTGGACGAAGTACCAAACAGCGAGATCATCGTCCCATCGGATCAGGCAAGGATAGGGAAGGAAGCCGGCCGTGCCCTTTCAAAGGAACCATCCCGGCATTTGCCTGAAGTGATTTAGGGAAATCACGCAAAACATCATCAGGTTGGCCGGACGCGGGTTTGAACCGTGGTCCTCCCGAATGCGAGTCTACTGTGCTAACGACTGCGCCACCTCGCTGGGCATATCTAGATACTAAAGAACATAGTAAAAACCAAGACGTCGCTATCATCAGCGTAGCTTATTGTACTAGTTGGAATGCTAGAAATATAAATTGTGACGGAATAGGGTACGAAAGGTGAATACAAAAGTCGTGGGATCCTAGAAATTACGTTACACTTTTCGAACAATCAAAATTTCTTAGAATATCGCAGAGTCTTAGCTCGATCTGATTATTTAAAGAATACAATGGGAGTGAGTTTTTACTGCGAACAGTTTCAAGCTCCTCAAGGATGTTGAGAATCAAGCCTTTCTCCTGACGAGGACTGTTACTTCACACAAAAAGATGGACTGGCAGTGGGATTTCCCTTGGCCTTTCGTTTAGCTAACGTTCTCATTGTTAATGTCGAACGTGGCGTCATGGAAAATTTTCCCCACCCTACCGAAAAAATCGTGCTGTGGTGCAGATACGCCAGTGACGTTTTGCTACCCTACGACAGCAACGGGGTTAATAGTTATAGGTTTTTGGATAAATTAAATAGTCTCCACCGGAATATTCAGTTTATCACGCTACACAGTGTGTCGGGTTCACTTCCTTACTTACTTAGATCTCATGATAACATTGCTGGATTCCATTATCTCCTTTGGCATTTGTAGAAAACCTACATCCACGGGCACAGTAATCCACAGTACAGTAGTTCATCGTCTCAATCATAAAATGGCCGCTTTTAGAGTAATGCTAAACAGGATGCATGAAGTACCCTAATCTGGTGAGACATTCGAAAAGGAGTAGTAGGCCTAAGTCATTCAAGTCATGCTTTGCGTAATGGTTACAGTGCCGATTTCGTTATAATATTAATAAGGACATTTTAATGAAAAGAGATTCTGATCTGAGATCTGTTCGTATCTATGGCATTACTTTCCAGCCTATAGTTAGCACCTCTGAATACCACGGTTACCATAGGTTTCAGTACTATGGTAAGATTTCGGGGAAGATTGGTGCCAGTCTCGTAGCAAAATACAGCTCCCCTGCGTATTTTATACCTCAGACCACTGGTTATTAGTACAGACACATAGAAAGTTCTACAACTTGTAAATTTTATGCGCCCGGTGTTTGCGGTAACCAATGTGGTCATTGTCAAATGAGGTACATCGGTCTGACTGGTAGTCTTTTAATACATTGGAGCTCAAACTCCCGCGGCGCCTGTCACCTGTTGGGGTCCTCCACCGCACACTAGCGCCTCCGGTGTTCTCGCGATCCCCGTCAGTCCAGTACACCGCTGACCGCCTCCTCGTACCTTACCCTCTCGGCAATCAACTTCACTGTATGTCAGTTACGTGTATTGATAGGTTTGGACGTTCGAGCTATGTTAGAGGCGGTTCAGTAAGCTGTCCTTCACGTTCCTACACTTGCCTTTCTAAACGTAGTCCACCATAATCTGATGTTCATTCTCGTTTTTTTTAAATTAGTATTATCATTTATTTTATGGCCTTCATTGGACCACTCTAGTCAAAAGTACAAAGTTGTAAACAAGTTGTTAGACAGGGATACAATTTGGCTCAACAGTAACTTAATATGATATTTAGGTAATATAATTATTAGAGTCTATTCTTATATGAAAGGTGTTTTGTTCTTCTGTCTGCCCAATATTTCTTCATTCTTTCAGATATTTTCTTTCTTTCTTCATCTGAGACAACTCTTCCTGTACTCCTTTTATTGATTTTCATTTGTAGTCTGGTTTGCGGGTCTTGCAGTATTCTGGTTTTCTCTGTCTTGTTTTTTAGGTCATCTACTGTAATTTGGAGCTTTTTATATCTTCCTTAATTTCTGTGATCCATTTAATGTCGCTCTTGCTATTCCACAATTTTTGTATTATTTATTTACTAATTCTGTTTTCCGGATTTCTCATCAGACGTCCAAAGAATGAGATGCGTTTCTTCCTGATCGTGCTCATGACTGGTTCTATTTTCTTATGTACTGTTTCATTTGATGCTATTCTCCAATGTCCATTTATTTTATACTGTTTATTTATACATGTCCTAATTATTCTTCTTTTTATTTTTAGTATTCTGTCAATTTCTACTGTATTAGTTGTTTTGAAGATAGTTTCAGCTGCATACGTTATTTCTGGTTGTGTAACTGTTTTATAGTGTTTTAATTTTGCATCTATAGATAGGCTTTTTTTGTTGTATGTAGTTTTCGTAATGTAATTTGCGTAGTTCAGTTTTTTTTATTCTATTCTGTCATGATGGCTTCTCATTTAGATTGTATGTTATTATTTCGCCTAAATATTTAAATTTATCAACAATTTTGATTTCCTGTTCTCCTATGGTAATTTTGTTTGCAAGTGGTGGATCAGTTAGCATAATCTCCGTTTTTTCAAATGATATTCTAAGGCCTACTTTCTCTGCTATTTCTTGTAGTGATTTCACTTCTTGCCTGGCTTCTTGAACGGTGTTGGCTAGGAGAGCAAGATCATCAGCGAATCCCAAGCAGTTTAAGCTAATATCATCTTTTGCACTTCCAATTCTTATCCTCTTTGGATTGTCCTTGCACCATTCTCTCATTATGTATTCCAGTGCACAGTTGAAAAGTCACCTTGTCTTACGCCTGTTTTTATGAGGAATAGTTCCGAAATTTCTCCTCTAAACTTCACTTTTGATTTGGTGTTGGTTAGAGTGAGTTGTATTATTTTAATTAGTTTTGGATGGAGTCCTAGATTTCTTAAAATTTTTAATACTGAAGGTCTGTGGAGACAGTCATATGCCTTCTTAAAATCTACAAATGTTATTGCCAGAGGTTTGTTCCGTTTCTTGTAGTATGCCATAATCAATTTTAAACTAATTATCTGCTCTGCACAGCTTATCCATGGTCTGAAACCCCCCTGATATTCCCCTAACTCCTGTTCTAATTGCTCCTTGATTCTTTCCTATAGGATCTTGGATAGAATTTTGTATGTGCAATCTATGAGATTCCTCTGTAGTTGTCTGGGTTGCTCTTATCTCCCTTTTTGTGTAGTGGGTGGATGATAGCTGTGGTCCAATGTTCGGGGAATCGTTGTTACCCAAATTTTTGTTAGAGCCATGTGTAAGGAGGTCTTGACTGTGTCACTTGCATATTTCCACATTTCAACAAAAACCTGATCTTCTCCACATGCCTCTCGGTTTTTACTAGATTTTGATGTCTTATTACTAGTTTTTGATGTCTTATTTGCAGGATGTATTCCTATATCTGTCTTCATCTACAGTTTTTGCCCTTTACAGCTCCTTCTGGTACCATGGAAGTCATTCCCTCATATCTTAACAGATGTCCTATCATCCAGTCTCTTCTCCTTATCAGTGTTTTCCACGTGTTCCTTTCCTCTCTGATTCTACGCAGAACCTCCTGGTTCCTTACCTTATCAGCCCACCTAATTTTCAACATTAGTCTGTAGCACCTCATCCCAAATGCTTCGATTCTCGTCTGTTCCAGTTTGCCCACAGTCCATGTTTCACTACCATACAAAGCTGTACTCCAGACGTACATTCTCAGAAATTTCTTTCTCAAATTAAGGCCGATATTTGATGTAAGTAGACTTCTCTTGCCCAGGAATGCTCTTTTTGCTATTGCTAGTATGCTTTTGATGTCCTTGGTCCGTCCTTCATTGGTTATTTTACTGCCTAGGTAGCAGAATTTCTTAACTTCATCTATTTCGTGATCATCAATCCTGATGTTAAGTTTCTCTCTGTTCTCATTTCTACTACTTCTTGTTACCTTCGTCTTTCTTCGATTTACTCTCAATCTGTACTCTGTACTCATTACTGTTCATTCCGTCCAGCATACCATATAATTCTTCTTCACTTTCACTCAAGACAGCGATGTCATCAGCGAATCGTATCATTGATAACCTTTCACCTTGAATTTTAATTCCACTCCTGAACATTGATAGCCTTATAGAGGTTTTCAAAGTATTCTTTCCACATATTCGCTCTCTCCTCTGCATTTAACAGTGCAATTCCCGTTTCACTGCCGGCCGCGGTGGCCGTGCGGTTCTAGGCGCTGCAGTCCGGAACCGCGGAACTGCTACGGTCGCAGGTTCGAATCCTGTCTCGGGCATGGATGATTGTGATGTCCTTAGGTTAGTTAGGTTTAAGTAGTTTTAAGTAGTTCTAAGTTCTAGGGGACTGATGACCTAAGATGTTAAGTCCCATAGTGCTCAGAGCCATTTGAAACCCGTTGCACTCTTAATGTTATTACCCTTGCTTTTAATGGCATCGAAAGTTGTTTTGACTTTTCTGTATGCTGAGTCTGTCCTACCGACAATCATTTCTTATTCGACGTCTTCACATTTTTCCTGCAGCCATTTCGTCTTAGCTTCCCTGCACTTCCTATTTATTTCATTCCTTAGCGACTTGTATTTCTGTATTCCTGAGTTTCCCGGAACATATTTGTACTTCCTCCTTTCATCGATCAATTGAAGTATTTCTTTTGTTACCCATGGTTTCTTAGCAGTTACCTTCTTTGTGCCTATGTTCTCCTTCCCAACTGCTGTGATGGCCCTTTTTAGAGATGTACTGCCTACTAAGCTATTCCTTATTGCTGTATCTATAGCCTTAGAGAACTTCAACCGTATCTCGTCATTCATTAGTGCTGCCTTATCCCACTTCTTTGCGTATTGATTCTTCCTGACTAATGTCTTAAACTTCAGCCTACTCTTCATCACTACCATATTGTGATCTGAGTCTATATCTGCTCCTGGGTACACCTTACAATCCAGTTACGATTCTCAGATAGACGCTCCACTGGTGGTATCTTATCTGATACTTCTCGTTTTAAGTTGAACCGTACATTAAGTATTAAATTTTAACCATACATTAACAACGGTTCTTTTGATCGTAGTGCCTCATCACTTGCACCATTCGCGCCACTGCTCTGCCGGTTATTGTGTGTTGACGCTTTCCCCTCTTCATAGGGTTGGACTCTGTGACATCGAACGGTGGAGACGTCTCCGTGTACTAATCTATGTAACAGTACTCTAAGTGCTTTTATTTCGGTTTACTTTTATTGGCTGTCCTTGGTTAATTTTTTAATGTATAGATTACGAGGATGCTTTCATATATGAACACAGTATAGGTTAAAGTCGTATCAAGGAACTACACACAGGTAGCGCGAGGTGTCCTTGTATGTCTTTGTAAGTACGTACTTTGCGTGGTCACGCTATATAGGCGTTCAGATATGACAGCTGTAGATAAATTAAATAAATGTGCGATATTCATGGAAATGCAGCAAACATTCCGGCAAACAGAGTGCCTCAGATGATACAGCTGCTATCTGAGGCTGCAGGTTCATCACCATCATGATACCATAATAGAATTACGGAAGAACGTCCAGGAGAAACCGCAAAGACGGGTTCCTTCGTACATTTCTCCTAAAAATACGAGATGCACTAAATGTTTACAGTTCTCTATCAAACACTCATCCAGGAAGAAACTACAAATGGATGCACAAGTAAATAATTGTGGTTTTTGATTATTTGCATTTATTACTCCGAATTTATACACACGCTGTATCCCTACAAAAGAATGGCCCTGACTAACAATAACCTATACCTTACATGAATCACTTACCTTACAACTTCGTTTTTCTGGCGGACACACGTCCAGATCGCCCGCTCTCAAAATTCTGCCATCTCCCTCCCCACCACTGCTGGCGGCTCACCTCCAACTGCGCAACGCTACGCGCTGTTCACAGCCAACTGCCCAACACTACAATACCAAATATTCCAAAAATGCAAACCAGCTACAGACTGCACACAGCACAGACAGTGATTTTGATATAGAGCGCTACGTGGCGTTACCAACATAAAAACCTAAACAGCCAACTTACAATATTTTGTGATTCGTGCTCAGGGCAGAATAAGAACTATGCTCTCTTCATATACCGTCACTACTTCGTTCACACCATTAAGAAATTAGTGTGAAAGTAGTATTTGGAATGAGAGGACACTCCTACATGTAAAGTGATAAAAACTTTGGTTTGATAAAAAAAAAGAAAGTTATTGAAGAATTGCCGAAAGAGCGGGGGTTTCACGCTTCTGAAACCGCAAGAGTGAATCAAAGACCTTACAAAGTCGTTCTTGCTCAGCTAAAAAGTATGAGATTGAACCACCTTTGCAAAAGCATGTTACAAACCGAAGTGTTCTTTTAAGACACGACCGCTCAGAGAAGTTCTGGCTGTGAAGGCAGCTAAGCTCTTCAAATACATGTTTACGTATAATATAGCCTGGACACCAGTACGTTTGGAACATTCTAGTGGTCTACAAGTAGACGTCGATACTGAGTGTCAGCAGCAGGGACCTGACAAATTCTTACGGCCTCATCGAGCATATAATGGTAAGTATTTTGTAATATGAAACCTTTTGAAAGGTAGAATCACGATTGTTTTGAAGATAACTAATTCTGGGGTTATATTTTTAGAGCTCCTCCGAATACTTTATGAAAAATTTGCAAACTTTGAAGAACTTAAACAGTGTTGTTTTCAAGGCGAAAGTAATTTCTGTTCTAGTATACCACTTAACGAACCAATATCCAAGACCAACAAAAAGAAACTTCCAGTGCTAAACAACACAAAGAAGGGACGAAAGCTTACCATGTTCTTTTTGTGGTAGAAATGTACTTCCTGCCCATTTGTCTTTTTTGTCATATAATTTCAACTGTAATTTTTTCTAATGTACATTCTCTATACTGATTAAATTTGGCATCACAATTTTATTAGTTACACTCGATTGGAGTGCTTTATGCAGTTTTCGTAATCTTGAAAGCTGAAGTCTCCTCTCGTTAGAAATGTACAAAATGTGACTAACCCAGTTTTTTCTATGGGCTCTTCATATGTTCACAACGATTAACTGAAATATCTGTATACTGTATGGTAGAACCATTGTCTACTGATCTACAGCGTTTCCAACGCACAGCAGTTCATAACTGAGGAGCAGCTGTGTGAATTCTTGGCAGAAATAGTGCTCTCGACGTGTGAGAGGCAGCGCGCACATTCATGGGATGCGTTGGCGCTCCATTTGCTTAGCTGGTCTGTCGCAGCCATTCTCAGATAACGGCAGTGTGTTGCAAGCCGACGCGGGAGGCGTGGAAGTTACACGATAAGCCCAAAGCGTTGATATGTGGGGATGTAGCTCAGTGGTAGAACGTTCGCTGTGTATGTGAAAGGCCCCGGGTTCGATATCTTGAATCCCCAACCATCTTTCATAATGAACTTCCAACGTTAGTCGGTAGCATTAAAATATTGATCACACAAGGGCAGTGCGTGGATTCGAAAGCTCGGAACTACACGAATACGTGCTTACAATGTAAATCACTCGTACCAAAAACAGGTTGAAAACTGCGCGTCTTAGCACGACAGGCATTTTAATAATAAACTATTCAAGATATAGGGGTGCAGTGTTGGTAGCGCGAAGAAAGAAAATATGTATTTAAAGCCACCAAAAGCACACACAAATCAGTGTCCTTACATATTGCTCTATTTCCATCTTCTTAAAATAACTGCGCTATCTGAACAACTTACCAAATAGCGTTTCATAGATATTCAAAGTACAGGTGTGGGGATTTAAAATAAGTGGTCAAAACAAAGTGGAACAGAACAATGTGCATATCTGACTGATGCCGTTTTTCTCACATTCAACATCACTTCTGTATTCAGGCAGCCCAGCATCGAACGCCATACTAATTATATTAACAATGATATCGGTATCCCAGTATCATAACCTCCCGTCTGCCAAGGATACTGTAGTATATGCTTGTACTTCAGTGCAGAGAGTTGATTACATAGCACAGAGTGAAATCAGATGATGAAATAAAGATCGCGTAAGTCTACTTGTTTCTCACATTTTAGTCGTACAAAAGGAGGGATACTTCTTATGTGGAGCATCTGTTTAATAAAGAAGTATACATCAACAGGTTGACAATATTTTGTTATCATCGGTGTGTTTTAGTCCTATTATATAGACATTTTGTTTCTTCGTGTTGCCGAAATTCCTCTCTTCGACCTCGAATAGGCGTTCATTAAAATCTCTGGCGTGATAAGACGTGCAGTTTTGCGCACACATGGCTGATACCACTATTTTTGGGATGAACGATTTTTACCCTCGCATATTTTCGTGGGATTCTGAGCGGTCAGTATGACAAACTTGCCTTGCCAGAAATTACAGATTATTAAGTGTGAATAATTTGCAAGAGTATAGACGCCGTTATCAATGCTTGGGTATTGTTCCTGACTTCGTGAGTCGCGTAAAACTTGTTTTATCAGCTGTATATATTAGAAACACTTCGTTTGAGACGGTACGTTTCAGAATCCTCTGAGAGAATATAGGACAGTTGAAATTAAGTGGATATTTAAAGTGCACAGCTACTGTACTTGATACAGCTGCAAAAGGCTAGAGGACGTGGAAAAAGAGTTCGCATTCCACTTTAAATGCCACCTTGATACAGGTCCCGGTGGTGGTTCGAATCCTCCCTCGGGCATGGGCGTGTGTGTTTGTTCATAGGATAATTTAGGTTAAGTAGTGTGTAAGCTTAGAGACTGATGACCTTAGCAGTTAAGTCCCATAAGATTTCACACACCACCTTGATACAACAAGTAAATTATCTCATTTAGGAGCCAGCCACACTATCATGCTGTAATTCAGCCAGAACGTCTGTGCTCTCCGAGATTTGTTGCGTTAACGAAGAGAAACGTAAGATATTCACAAAGGAATACAAAAGATAATTACTAAGACGAGACTGACGGACTTACAAGCGAATGAAACAGAATAAATAGAGGATTAAAAAGTGAAATGTTTGCATTCTTACAGTACCGTATTCCTTTAGAAAGTTACGAATGTCAGGTCCGATTTGACTGGACGTGGACACGACTCGGTTATTAAGGGGGAGGGAATGCGTAATATCAACGTTCTTCGCCGTCGTTTGTAACGTGGTGGTATCGGCGGCAGACGCTGGATCCTTCCGGCGGGTCGCCTCGTAGCAGCGGCGGCGAGTCGGCTTCTCTCTGCGGTGTCCCGGCTTCGCTGTGAGCTCCTGGGCCGGTCTCCACGATGAGCGCCCACCGTGGGTTGCGTAGCCGAAGCAGCGATACACGGTGCCGGGAGGCGGACGTTAGGCAAGGAAACTGCTATTCCCAGCCGGCCGGGGTGGCCGAGCGGTTCTAGGCGCTACAGTCTGGAACCGCGTGACCGCTGCGGTCCCAGGTTCGAATCCTGCCTCGGGTATGGATGTGTTAGGTTAGTTAGGTTTAAGTAGTTAAGTTAGGTTAGTTAGGTTAAGTCCCATAGTGCTCAGAGCCTTTGAACCATTTTTGCTATTCCCAGTCGAGTGTTTCATTCCCAAGCACCGAACTCTATGGATTTGTACATTTAACTTTGAAAAGGAAAAGAATAAGTGACAACGTGACGATGAACATCAGACTGGGAGTATCAGATTCAAAGTCAGCAGACTAAGTAGGCTAGGAGTCAAAGAGCCTCCGTGTCCTCCAGATTTCGTGCTGTCTCACCGACTCTCTCTTCACTCCGCATCACTCTCCTTAGCTCACAGACTCAATTTTCTTTCTCCTCTTGGCGTTGTCATTTGCGGACTACATTCGCAGGGCCACTCTGTGATCACGTCTCACAGTGCAGGGTGGAAATTTTCTACCTTGCTTGGCCTGATATTTGGCTCGTGAGCTGGCGTTTATCACATATTCACTGTAGAGGCTATTCTCAACGTCCATCACACGTTCTCCCGATGTTTTTCCGCACTCCTTAGTTTCTGTGAAAGCAGCCACACAACATTTTCTTTTAACGACTGTCTCTGTGAGTGGCATGGACCGTTTTCTGTTTGCGCTTCGTCGAAGAATCTGCTGGTGTTCTTGATTTATGACCAACGTTCTTAATGTCCTGAGAATTTTTTTTTCTTTTTTAAGCTGGATGCCTCTTCTTTCGCAGTTTCATAATTTTGCACACCTCCCTGTGTGAGTTCTTGGCACATTTGTCTCTACACTCCATTTCAGTTCACTTAATTGACTTTTGTAAATAATAGATTTCAGCTATCAGTCGTCCTTTGGAATTTTTATTGGCAGATCTAGATTTCAGTATTCCATGAACTGTGTACAAAGCCAGACCAACAGGCATTACATGCATTGGCCAAAAAAAGGATAGTGCATTGAGAATGGCTAGTTGCTAGCTGAAATCTAGATCTGCCAATAAAAATTCCAAAGGACGACTGATAGCTTGCGTGCAACAGCCTCTGAATGGAAGGTAACCTGACTAATTGACTTTGTAAATTATAGGGATGATTTCGAATCTATTACATCATCGACATCGGTATTCGCGACTGGAAACATCAGTTCCCTCTATTTTTTACGAATTTTCACGTAAAGGTCTTCGCGGACGGGATAAATTTCTAGTAACTCAGTGATTCACAGCACTCTCAACTTCGCTAAAGTTTCGGGTTTCTAGACAAGTAACTTCCGGTCTATATCTTCGGAATTATAGTGTGCAAGCGATTGGTAGTATACTGCTATGTGCTTGATATCGAAAAGTATCGCGAAAATAGTATGATATTCTGACAAAAAAATGTGAAATTAGATGTGTTCTTGTAATCCCAGAGTCTGGAGATTGTTGTAAGAAGCAAGCAAACATGCAGGTCGGGGCCAGAAACAGAGGAAACGAGTCGGTTTTTTGTACAACACTATTCGCGGTATATGTACTAGTGTCTGGCTGTCGCTACTGCGTGTCCTATCGTCAGATACGGATAGATTCAGCACGTCGATAGTCGGAAGGGGAATGAAAGACTTTTTTTTTGACATAGAAAATTTTGTGCGCTATAGATGCTGATATTCGTTCCAGTACCACAGTCGTAAAGAGAAAACATATCGAGTACATTGCTCGATGTCAGACTGCGGCAGCAATCCTAATATTTAATTTTAGTTACACTGATAAATATGTCAGGTTCCCAATATTTTTGTGAGTCTGGAGATGGCCGTTAAAAGCGTAGCAGCAAGCATGCAGGCCAGGGCAGGAAACAGCATCTCAGCGAAAGCCTTTGTTCTGAGATAGGGCTTACCCATCCTTTGTGCACCAGTTCGGAGAGTCCAAGAAAGCTTCTGGCTTTTGACAATTTGGCTCGCGGCTCCCCCTGGGCGGGCGAATAATGAACTAATACCCAGTTGCCTTCGGGTCCGCTGTGTAGCCTGTGTACTGTGCGGAAATCTGAGAAAATTCAATACGAGTGTTTGCGCTGGGAGTATTGATAGCGGTCGAACTGCTACAGAGGGCAGCTAACCATATAGCCGGACACGCAGAGCTACACCACTCGGTCACCTCGTCTTCCTACATGTTTGTGTTTATGCTACTGATTTTGTGTACGTAAGTTTGATTAAGTCATAATTCATTTGTACAAGCGATCTACATTTACATCTACATGATTACTCTGCAATTCACATTTAAGTGCTTGGCAGAGGGTTCATCGAACCACAATCATACTATCTCCCTACCATTCCACTCCCGAAAAGCGCGCGCGAAAAACGAACACCTAAACCTTTCTGTTCGAGCTCTGATTTCTCTTATTTTATTTTGATGATCATTCCTACCTATGTAGGTTGGGCTCAGCAAAATATTTTCGCATTCGGAAGAGAATGTTGGTGACTGAAATTTCGTAAATAGATCTCGCCGCGACGAAAAACGTCTTTGCTTTAATGACTTCCATCCCAACTCGCGTATCATATCTGCCACACTCTCTCCCCTATTACGTGATAATACAAAACGAGCTGCACTTTTTTGCACCCTTTCGATGTCCTCCGTCAATCCCACCTGGTAAGGATCCCACACCGCGCAGCAATATTCTAATAGAGGATGAACGAGTGTAGTGTAAGCTGTCTCTTTAGTGGACTTGTTGCATCTTCTAAGTGTCCTGTCAATGAAACGCAACCTTTGGCTCGCCTTCCCCACAATATTATCTATGTGGTCTTTCCAACTGAAGTTGTTCGTAATTTCTACACCCAGGTACTTAGTTGAATTGACAGCCTTGAGAATTGTACTATTTATCGAGTAATCGAATTCCAACGGATTTCTTTTGGAACTCATGTGGATCACCTCACACTTACCATTATTTAGCGTCAACTGCCACCTGCCACACCATACAGCAATCTTTTCTAAATCGCTCTGCAACTGATACTGGTCTTCGGATGACCTTATTAGACGGTAAATTACAGCATCAAGAGAACTGTTCAGATTGTCACCCAGGTCATTTATATAGATCAGGAACAGCAGAGGTCCCAGGACGCTTCCCTGGGGAACACCTGATATCACTTCAGTTTTACTCGATGATTTGCCGCCTATTACTACGAACTGCGACCTTCCTGACAGGAAATCACGAATCCAGTCGCACAACTGAGACGATACCCCATAGGCCCGCAGCTTGATTAGAAGTCGGTTGTGAGGAACGGTGTCAAAAGTTTTCCGGAAATCTAGAAATACGGAATCAAATTGAGATCCCCTGTCGATAGCGGCCACCACATTTTCTCTTAACTCTGTGTTGCTATCACATCAGCAATGATACATACACTTCGTTGTGTTGCGCGCTTATTACTAGCCACGCTTGGCGCAAAGTGAATCTCACAGAACTGGGGGCTTCAGATGGCCGAGCGTTTAGAAAAAAGTAGTATTCTTGGTGCCGGTCGGGAGCAACATGAGCCTTTTGTGTTACCGTAAATTCGAAACAGCAGTTGACGCTGTTGAGAGTGCAGAAAGCTGATTATGTGAAAACTTCTTAATTTCTTTTTATTTTCAACTTCTACTTCACTTACACAGCAAATAAACCGAAAAATGTTCAACATATTCTACGTTTCAATAATTTCATAAAAGGCATGAGAAGGAAAGGCAGTGGTAGTTGTGGTGGACGAGTCCGTGGCAGATATAGGAATTTCGTCATTACTTAATCACAGTCTGGGTAACTTACAACAACCTTATTTAAAAAGAAATTACTGTTGTGATGCAGTGTTCCCTCAAACAGAGGGACGGCGTCGTACACCGTCAGAGCCTCCATGTCTGTCGATGTCTCGCAAGGACCACTCTATGGCACGGATGATGACTTCTCTTCTGTTGTAGCGTGTGCCACGAAGAGGTTCCTCTGTTTTGGCGAACGGCTCGTAATCGCATTGAATGATATCGGGTGAAATACGTTGGATGTTGTAACATCTCCCATTCGCAGGTACGCAGAAGCTCCTGCACGTGGTTCGCCGTGTGACACGATGCATTGTCATGAAGCACGACAGGATGCAGTGCCGGGAGGAGCAGTGTAGTGCGCTCCGACCACTTGCCATTTCAATCTCGATCTATGCACGACGTTCATGTTTCCTAAACATATTGTTAGACCGCTTGAACTGGACTTGCACACTTTCAGACAGTACACACAGCAACTGACTCAGACACAGCCGTCGCCACCCACTGCACTAACAAAAGTGACGTGTTACAAGCTGCAGACAGTGGGGATCCCGAGGCCCAGGAGAAAGACAGACCGCGCCGCGTACGTCATGAAGGTAGGCCTGAACTCGTCCGTTCGCTCAGCTCAGCAGACAAACTTCCTTTTCGAAACCTGTGAACTCGCAACTGGGGGCGTACATACTAACGAGAATCACATCTTCTAATGGAATATGCTTTTATGAAGTCTTACTGATTAACAGTACTGCAACAAAATTTAAATTAAGATAAAATTTAATTAAGATGTAAATGGCATAACAGCTTGTTTATAGCATTTAGTCTCTTCTGCTTAACAATCCTTATTTCATACAATGCTTGGTGCCATCTACAACCGATAATCATCTCGGCACGATTTTAATTTCATTGTACCACAGAACAGCCGTAACAAATTATAAGTAAGCCGGTGGGAGGAGGAGGAGGAGATTAGTGTGTAACGTCCCGTCGACAACGAGGTCATTAGAGACGGAGCGCAAGCTCGGGTGAGGGAAGGATGGGGAAGGAAATCGGCCGTGCCCTTTCAAAGGAACCATCCCGGCATTTGCCTGAAGCGATTTAGGGAAATCACGGAAAACCTAAATCAGGATGGCCGGAGACGGGATTGAACCGTCGTCCTCCCGAATGCGAGTCCAGTGTGCTAAGCAGGTGGGCTTCCGATCATTGTAGGACGAATAACAGCAAGACTCCATAATAGCGGATTCCAGTAGAAGATGCACACTAAAATCGTGAGGTATATAGCTCTCCAGCAAAAGTCTCCAAAAGAATTTCAAGAATTTATGCAAAATTCACCCAGTAATGATGCTCTAAATGGATGCACAAATAGAAAGTTACAGTATTTAATTATAAACATCTACCACTCAGAATTCATACTGTATACTGAATGGGAGAACCATTGTCTAGTGATCTACAGCGTAGCGTTTCCAGCGCAAGGCAGTTCATAGCTAAGGAGCAGCCATCTGCATCCTTGACTGAAAGAGGACAGGGGACGTGGGAGAATGAGCGCGCGCTTTCCTGGAATGGGGTACCGTTCTGTTTGCTCACTGTCGCAATCGTTCTCAGATAACGGCGATGTGTTGTAAATTGACACGGGGAGCACAAATGCCACGTGCTGTGTAGGTGGGGATGTAGCTCAGTGGTAGAGCGTTCGCTTTGCATGTGAAAGGTCCCGGGTCAACAACGAGCAGGAGATAGACGAAATAGAACCGATAATCAAAACATTTCAAAAGGCATCGGGAGCAAGGGTCAATCCCAGAAAAACTGTGCTGCTCCCCATTGGCAACGGAAGTCTGACCATCAACAGGGAGTGGTATAGAGTAACCGAGACCCACAAAACACTAGGGATACTGATCCAAAAATGCCCACTAAAGATGGCGACCATAAACTGGCGAACAACCCTACATACAATACGAGGGCTCGCCAGGACTCACTCGAGTAGACATCTAACTCTAGGACAAAGAGTAGAATTGATCAACACAACGATCCTGTCGAAAGCCTGGTACGTGGCACAGATACTGAGTGCACCAACAGAAATCGCACGAGCGATACAAGGAGCCGTCTACTACCTGCTGTGGAGGCGGGAGATATTCAAAGTATCGCAGGCGACGTGCTCACTGAAGAAGGAGGAAGGAGGGCTGGCGCTGGTGGACGTCAGGACAAAGTGTGCTGCGCTGCTCCTCCACAGAGCAATCCAAATGGAGGGCAAGAACAAAGACAGCACCACGGCCTGCCTAATAAACATCTACAGGCCACGATCAGAAGCAGCGCCGGTAGTCACCAGTCACATACCGTTTAAGATGCCACACATCAGGCAACTGATCCTCGATAAGAGCTACGCACTGCCCACCGTAACAAACCCGCAACTAAGGACGGCGAAAAACATCTACGGCGCACTAAGAGGGCAAACACACAGAACAAGAATCGAGATAAATTCTCCAGACCACGACTGGCCAGTCGTCTGGAGAAATATCTCAGAAAAAGTAATACCGGAGCACGCCAGATCTACGTGGTACAAAGTAGTGCACAACACCGTACCGACCAACGAGAGGCTGGCGCGAATCCGTATAAAAGAATCGCCCAATTGTGAAACCTGCAACGAAAAGGACACTTTAGAGCACCTTTTCCTATGCAGAGCAACCAGCAACATATGGGAGACAAGCAAGAAGATAATAGCCCACATAAACAGAAGCGACCCAAGAAACATCCAAGTCACGGCTCTCACCGTCCCTGATGCGAAACCGTTCCCCGGGCCAAAACGAACGGCCACGATGTGGATACTCGCCGTGACTGCACACGCAGTCATTACCAAAAAGCAGTCAGACAGCGTGCAGTTCCTCACGGACTTGTGAGAGGAGCACAAGAAGGCAAAACAACACGCCAAATACCGTGAGACTTTCTACAACTTCCTGGAGATCCCGCAGACCGCCGCCTTCAGGGACGCCCTGTCTGCCGCCACGTGACGTGTCCGCCTCCGCCGTTGCCGTCGCCGCCGCCGCCGTCGCCGTTGCCGCTGCCATCGCCGCCGCCCACCGCCACAAACCCCCCACGCCCTTGTCGCAGTCGCAGATGTCCTCCCACATCCCAATAGCACCAACAGTGATACGTGTGTTAAAGTGCTAAAGTGTTTAAAAAAAATATGACAGTGAAAAGTGATCGAACACGTAAAAGTTTCCAATATAGTGTCAATATAACCATAGGTCCGAGTGTCTTTTTGTTGTTTTTTGTGTTTTTGTCCTTTTTTTGTTTTCTACCCTCCATCGTGTGCAATAGAGAGGTGTGAGTACCACAAAAAAACTGTGAGTACCACAAAACTATTACAGTTCTATCAGTACAACAAACTAGTGATTCACATGCTCATATATGTCTGTCTCTCCATCACGAATAGTTTCCTCCTTTCAGTCTTCCTTACTCTCACGCACCACCTATATTAAACTAGCTCTACAATTGCATTATATAATGCTTCCTAGTGTACTGCTCTTTGCTCAATCGGAAAAAATTGGTTAAATAATTCGCTAAAATAGTATTGTCCTTTTCTTTTGTCATGGATTGTTTAACATGTTAAGATAGTTTCTCACGAGTGTTCCCCCTTTGGATACCACTTTACTCTTCAAACAACAGCTGACAACTGATACACTCGTTAATATTTCTGTCAAATTGATTTCATGCCTAGTGCATGTCCCACTAAGGTCTCGTTTCCAACAGCCAACGTAAAATGCTCCCCCTTGTTTTGCAACACAAGATTTAATAAGAAGACAGTAATAACTCAACATCATTTTAAAATGAATAGAGCACATCCACAACTCAAAATATCTACAAAATAATAACAATAATAATAATACCATAACTAGTAATAAGTAAAATTTCCATAAAATAACTTTTTTTACTAATTATTTTTACTAATTATTCTCTGTTAATAACTAGATCGTACAATCAATGATTATTCAAAATTCATTCTGCCACACGTACAAATGTAGTGTAAAAAGACTCAGAAAAGTTAAACTGCAACAATAAACAGTGCAAGAAGCAAATAACGAACTCTGACTGACAGACTCTCGAAAAATATTTAAAAAAAAGCACCAAACGAAATAATTACTTGGACAGTACAGTAACAGGAAAATAAAAGCAAAGAATGGATTGTCTCGTCTTCACAAGTAAAATGCAAACTGTATTTGTAAAACGAAAATTGTTATTTTGTAAATAAAAGTCTATATACGTTCAAAAAAAAAATCTATCCCCCGGCATCTCCAACCAATTTTTATAACGAACTCCCATCGTTAGTCGACAGCATTAATAATTAATCTCTCAGGGGTAGTGCGCGGATTCGAACGCTCGGAACAACACGAACACGTGCTTAGAATGTAAATAGCTCATCCCAAAAACAGGTAGAAAACATCGCGTCTTACCTCCACACACACTTTAGTGGTCAGCTATTCAAGGTCTAGGGGAGAAATTTCGGCAACTCGAAGAAAGAAAACATGTATTCCACCGAAAGGAGACACACCTGTGTCCTAACTTATTGCTATAATTCCATTTTCTTAAAATAACAGCGCTGTCTAAAAAACTGACTTGATAGTGTTGCACAGCTGTTCAAAGTACGGGTGTGAGGATCACAAAAAAATTGGTCAAAGCAAAGTGGAACGGAATACTGTGCTCATCTGAATAAAGCCACTTCTTTCCGCATTCAACATCACTTGTGCATTCAGGCAGTCCAGTATCAACAGCTACAGCGTTTATTTTAACGATGATATCGGCATCGCAATGTCATAACATTACTTTTGCCAAGGATATTGTAGTATAAGCTTCTACTTGGGCAGAGAAAGTTGATTATACAGCACAGAGTGAAATCTGTTGATGAAAAGAGAATCGTGTAAGTCTACTTGTAATTTTCACATTGTAGTCCTACGAAAGCAGGGACCCTTCTCACGTGGAGTTTCTATTCCATAAAGAAGTACACATCGACAGGTTGACAATACTTTGTTGCGTTCGGTGCGCTTAGTTACTATGTCTATCGTGGTAAGACGCGCAGTTTTGCATGCAAATGGTTGGTACCACTATTTTTGGGATGAGCGATTTTTATTCTAAGCACATTTTCGTGGGGTTCTGACCGTTGAATGTCACAAAGCTCGCCTATCAGAACGTACAGTTTATTAAGTGAAAATAATTTGCAAGAGTACAGACGACGTCATCAAAGCTAGGTTATTGTTCGTGACCTTGTGCCGTAGTGTGAACTCACTGTTTTATCAGCTTCTGATATAAAAAACGCTTTGAAAGAGCTAACCTTCTGCCGTCGTTTGAGGAGATACGTTACAAAACGCGTTGCGAGAAAATAGGACAGTTGAAATTACGTAGAAATTTAAAGTGCACAACCACTCGACTTGATACAGTTACAAATGGCGAGAGAACGTTGAAAATGAGTTCAGCTCCAACTGTACGTTCCACCTTACATACAAAACGTAAATCGACTCATTTAGGACCCAGAATACTGTAATTCAATCAGAGCGTTTGTACGGTTCGGTATTTGTTATATTAACATTCTCAAGAGAAACTATGCTCATGGAGGATAAAGAGGGATGGTTGTTGAAATCCTTCAGATCAACAATCAAATAAATAAACTGGAAGCAGTCGTGATCGCATAATTTTTTTTTAATTTTTAGGCAGTACACCACCAGCCGCAAGCAGGAGGGTTGCCATGCGCCACCGCCTCCGGCAGACATCCATTGTCTGAAGATGATCTTATAATAAGATCGAAACCGGTCACCACATAAAAAAAAAAAATATGAGATCAAGACTGCCTCCAGTTTATTTATAATAATTATAGATCGCTGTTTCCTATGTTGTTGTTGTGGTCTTCACTCCTGAGACTGGTTTGATGCAGCTCTCTATGCTACTCTATCCTGTGCAAGCTTCTTCATCTCCCAGTACTTACTGCAACCTACATCCTTCTGCCTCCCCCATGAACCATGGACCTTGCCGTTGGTGGGGAGGCTTGCGTGCCTCAGCGATACAGATGGCCGTACCGTAGGTGCAACCACAACGGAGGGGTATCTGTTGAGAGGCCAGACAAACATGTGGTTCCTGAAGAGGGGCAGCAGCCTTTTCAGTAGTTGCAGGGGCAACAGTCTGGATGGCTGACTGATCTGGCTTTGTAACAATAACCAAAACGGCCTTGCTGTGCTGGTACTGCGAACGGCTGAAGGCAAGGGGAAACTACAGCCGTAATTTTTCCCGAGGGTATGAAGCTTTACTGTATGGATGATGGCGTCCTCTTGGGTAAAATATTCCGGAGGTAAAACAGTCCCCCATTCGGATCTCCGGGAGGGGACTACACAAGAGGACGTTGTTATCAGGAGAAAGAAAACTGGCGTTCTACGGATCGGAGCGTGGAATGTCAGTTCCCTTAATCGAGCAGGTAGGTTAGAAAATTTAAAAAGGGAAATGGATAGGTTAAAGTTAGATATAGTGGGAATTAGTGACGTTCGGTGGCAGGAGGAACAAGACTTTTGGTCAGGTGAATACAGGGTTATAAATACAAAATCGAATAGAGGTATAGCAGGAGTAGGTATAATAATGAATAAAAAAATAGGCGTGCGGGTAAGCTACTACAAACAACATAGTGAACGCATTATTGTGGCCAAGATAGACACGAAGCCCATGCCTACTTCAGTAGTACAAGTTTATATGCCAACTAGCTCTGCAGATGATGAAGAAATTGATGAAATGTATGATGAGATAAAAGAAATTATTCAAATAGTGAAGGGAGACGAAAATTTAATAGTCATGGGTGACTGGAATTCGTCAGTAGGAAAAGGGAGAGAAGGAAACATAGTAGGTGAATATGGATTGGGGATAAGAAATGAAAGAGGAAGCCGTCTGGTAGAATTTTGCACAGAGCGTAACTTAATCATAGCTAACACTTGGTTCAAGAATCATAAAAGAAGGTTGTATACATGGAAGAATCCCGGAGGTACTAAAAGGTATCAGATAGATTATATAATGGTAAGACAGAGATTTAGGAACCAGGTTTTAAATTGTAAGACATTTCCACGGGCAGATGTGGACTCTGACCACAATCTATTGGTTATGAACTGCAGATTAAAATTGAAGAAACTGCAAAAAGGTGGGAATTTAAGGAGATGGGACCTGGATAAGCTGACTAAACCAGAGGTTGTACAGAGTTTCAGGGAAAGCATAAGGGAACAATTGACGGTAGTGGGGGAAAGAAGTACAGTAGAAGAAGAATGGGTAGCTCTGAGGGATGAAGTAGTGAAGGCTGCAGAGGATCATGTAGGTAAAAAGACGAGGGCTGGTAGAAATCCTTGGGTAACAGGAGAGATATTGAATTTAATTGATGAAAGCAGAAAATATAAAAATGCAGTAAATGAAGCAGGCAAAAAGGAATACAAACGTCTCAAAAATGAGAGCGACAGGAAGTGCAAAATGGCTAAGCAGGGATGGCTAGAGGACAAATGTAAGGATGTAGAGGCTTGTCTCAGTAGGGGTAAGATAGATACTGCCTACAGGAAAATTAAAGAGACCTTTGGAGAAAGAGAACCACTTGCATCAATATCAAGAGCTCAGATGGAAACCCAGTTCTAACCAAACAAGGGAAAGCAGAAAGATGGAAGGAGTATATAGAGCGTCTATACAAGGGCGATGTACTTGAGGACAATACTATAGAAATGGAAGAGAATGTAAATGAAGATGAAATGGGAGATACGATACTGCGTGAAGAATTTGACAGAGCATTGAAAGACCTGAGCCGAAACAAGGCCCCGGGAGTAGACAACATTCCACTAGAACTACTGACGGCCTTGGGAGAGCCAGTCCTGACAAAACTCTACCATCTGGTGAGCAAGATGTATGAGACAGATGAAATACCCACAGACTTCAAGAAGAATATAATAATTCCAATCCCAAAGAAAGCAGGTGTTGACAGATGTGAAATTTACCGAACTATCAGTTTAATAAGTCACAGCTGCAAAATACTAACGCGAATTCTTTACAGACGAATGGAAAAACTGGTAGAAGCGGACCTTGGGGAAGATTAGTTTGGATTCCGTAGAAATATGGGAACACGTGAGGCAATACTGACCTTACGACTTATCTTAGAAGAAAGATTAAGGAAAGGCAAACCTACGTTTCTAGCATTTGTAGACTTAGAGAAAGCTTTTAACAATGTTGATTGGAATACTCTCTTCCAAATTCTAAAGGTGGCAGGGGTAAAATAGAGGGAACGAAAGGCTATTTACAATTTTTACAGAAACCAGATGGCAGTTATAAGAGTCGAGGGGCATGAAAGGGAAGCAGTGGAAGGAAGGGAGTGAGACAGGGTTATAGGCTCTCCCCGATGTTATTCAATCTGTATATTGAGCAAGCAGTAAAGGAAACAAAAGAAAAATTCGGAGTAGGTATTAAAATCCATGGAGAAGAAATAAAAACTTTGAGGTTCGCCGATGACATTGTAATTCTGTCACAGACAGCAAAGGACTTGGAATAGCAGTTGAACGGAATGGACATTGTCTTGAAAGGA
Organism: Schistocerca nitens; assembly: GCF_023898315.1. Classification (NCBI taxonomy): domain Eukaryota; kingdom Metazoa; phylum Arthropoda; class Insecta; order Orthoptera; family Acrididae; genus Schistocerca; species Schistocerca nitens. The sequence continues at coordinate 334,535,942 of NC_064620.1, read as the reverse complement.
GAATATAAGATGAACATCAACAAAAGCAAAACGAGGATCATGGAATGCAGTCGAATTAAGTCGGGTGATGCTGAGGGAATTAGATTAGGAAATGAGACACTTAAAGTAGTAAAGGAGTTTTGCTATTTGGGGAGCAAAATAACTGATGATGGACGAAGTAGAGAGGATATAAAATGTAGACTGGCAATGGCAAGGAAAGCGTTTCTGAAGAAGAGAAATTTGTTAACATCGAGTATAGATTTAAGTGTCAGGAAGTCCTTTCTGAAAGTATTTGTATGGAGTGTAGCCATGTATGGAAGTGAAACATGGACGATAAATAGTTTGGACAAGAAGAGAATAGAAGCTTCCGAAATGTGGTGCTACAGAAGAATGCTGAAGATTAGGTGGGTAGATCACATAACTAATGAGGAGGTATTGAAAAGAATTGGGGAGAAGAGGAGTTTGTGGCACAACTTGACGAGAAGAAGGGATCGGTTGGTAGGATATGTTCTAAGGAATCAAGGGATCACAAATTTAGCATTGGAGGGCAGTGTGGAGGGTAAAAATCGTAGAGGGAGACCAAGAGATGAATACACTAAGCAGATTCAGAAGGATGTAGGTTGCAGTAGGTACTGGGAGATGAAGAAACTTGCACAGGATCGGGCAGCATGGAGAGCTGCATCAAACCAGTCTCAGGACTGAAGACCACAACAACAAGAACATCCTTCTGGATCTGCTTACTGTATTCATCTCTTGGTCTCCCTCTACGATTTTTCCTATGATAAGAACTATTTTCCTTAAGCCGGCCGGAGTGGCCGAGCGGTTCTAGGCGCTACAGTCTGGAACCGCGCAACCGCTACGGTCGCAGGTTCGAATTCTGCCTCGGGCATGGGTGTGTGTGATGTCCTTAGGTTAGTTAGGTTTAAGAGGTTTAAGTAGTTCTAAGTTCTAGGGGACTGATGACCTCAGAAGTCCCATAGTGCTCAGAGCCATTTGAACCATATTTTCCTTAAAATGTTCAACAATCAAACCTGTCAACTACTTCTGCACAAGCATCAATAACTCATTAGAACGTACTGTAGTGAACACAAAAATGTTTGCTCTTTTGCTTGAAATGACATGCGGATACTAATGAGATCGCACCACTCGCGAACAATTGACTATACGATCTTTAAATCAAACAGTAACAGTTTGGTAGTTTGAGTGACTGAAGTGCGAATGTAACAGAATAATTACAGGATTAAAACATACCGTGGGTTGCGTAGCTGAGGCAGCGATACCACGGAAATTGGAATTCTCAGTCGAGTATTTCATTCCCAAAAAATGGCTCTGAGCACTATGGGACTCAACATCTGAGGTCATCAGTCCTCTAGAACTTAAAACTACTTAAACCTAACTAACCTAAAGACATCACACACATCCATTTCCGAGGCAGGATTCGAATCTGCGACCGTAGCGGTGGCGCGGTTCCAGTCTAAAGCGCCTAGAACCGCTCGGCCACACCGGCCGGCTATTTCATTCCCAAGAACTAGACCATACGGATTTGTACATTTAACATGGAAGAGAAAAGGATCAGTCACAAAGTGACGGTGAACATTAGGGCGGGAGCAACGATCAGATTCAAAGTTAGCAGACTACGTAGGCGATGGGTGGGAGAGCCTTAATGTCTTGCATTCGCGCTGCCTCAGTGACTGTTTCTCCACTTCTCATCACTCTCCTTAGCTCACGGACTCTTCGATTTTTTTCTGCTATCGACATTGTCATTGGCAAACTAATTGTCCAATAGCACCCAATGACAGATGGCCGTTTCGTAATCGCGCCTCCCAGTGCAGGGTGGAAATTTTCTCTCATGCTTGGGCTCTTGTGTGACTCATGAACTGACATTTTCCCCTCATCTTCACTGTAGACTGTTCCAAGCGTTGGTCGCACACTGTTCCAAAGTTTTTCCCGCAGTCCTTAGTCGCTGTGAAAGTATCAACGTAACACCTCTTTGTAACGGCTGTCTCTACCTGAGGCCTACACTCTTACGTTTTGCTGAGAAGCTGCTGGCGTTCATGACTTACGAGCAGTCTTGTTACTGTCAGAGAATCTTTTTTTTTTTTTAAGCAGGCTGACTTTTCTTCCACAGTTTTGCAAACCTCTCTGTGCAAATCCGTGGCGCTTTTGTCTCTACAATCCACCTCAGTGCCTGTGTCAGTCCACGAATTCTCGTCATTTCTTTCGAATTTTTAAGGCAGGCCAAAACTACTACTGCCATCCAGGAGTTTCACACTTCCATGTGTGCATTCGTGATACTTTTGTGTCTGTACTTTATCGTAGTATCTGAAGGGGTCAACGAGTTATCGAACACTCCTAATTGTCTACCAGGCCCTTAGCAAGGTACCCATTCTCAAATGAGCCTAGGTCATCTGCCAGCCTTTGCGCTCTTGTGGTTGCAGAATGCCCCCATGCTGTGTCGACTACTGTATGAAGTCGACGTTCCGCTCTCCATCCGCTTCCGCCTTCCGGAGTTAGCGAAAGTGGTCACAGACAGAGATAGGTATCCTACTCCTCCATGGCATGACTCTTAAGCTTTTCATGTGGAACGTTGAAAGTCATAGCAAAGTAGCGAACTGCAACAGCTTGAAAGCCGTAAGTCATGGAGATGGATTGACTATGAACGTCATCCTGCATGAGCTGCATGACTCCCCCATGAGATGGAATGCCGTCCTCGGCAGAAGGTCAAAACGGATCATGAAGAAATGCGAGAGTTCACAGTCGTGAGGGCCCAATTTTGTTTCCTGAAGGTAGAAAGCAAGTGGGCGCTGCGATTCTAAGAGCAGTTGTAAATCCTCTTTGTTGGATCGAAGACCGCGAACATTCCAATGGAGGAGAGTCATGATGAGGAAAAAATTAAGGGGTGTCACTTCGGTGGTTGCGTAGTGCCAGCCTTCGAAGACTCGCTCCTACAGCGCACTGAGGCAGGACGATCCTACTCCATGGGGTCTACAGAAGCGTCAGAACTCTTCTCCTTCTGTCGGCCAGCAGAGTCCAGGGCAGAAAAACGGTTTCTGTTGCTCTCTGCCGACAAGGAGGTCGTCCAGGCGAGGGTATCACGTGGTACCACTGTCGAAGAGCATCTTCGAGTCGGTGAAGATGAAGACCATTTGCCTTTGTTTGACATTTTGGAGCCTTTGCTGTTGACAGAGAACGACTCAGATGTTGGTTGCGTGGAGGGACGTAGGAAATCTTCAAGAGAATGTTCCTTCTGTCCTTTCTGGCCTGCCTGTAGTGTAGCTTATGACTTCGCCCCATGACACGAAAGTTTGATGGCGTGTTGCACAGCTGGAGGAGGAGATGGGGACGCTAACATGATACTGGGTGATTTCACAACTGCAGTGCTAAATTTCAGGTCGCATGTCTGCGTGGCCAGAGATGTAGCACGAACAGTACTGTAGGTGCCACATGGTGGAATGCAGGGTTTCCGATTAGCCAACAACTTGCGAACGATCGGATAAGGGACTTTTTCCTTCACCCAGATCTCCTGGACAGTCCTCTCTGAGCCGGTACGGCTCACTATCTAAATTTGTTTGCTTTTTGAAACCACCCCCGCTTCTCAGGACTCGCCGCTACGTCAGTATCGAAATCGGATTGGAGTCTCTGGTCGCCACATATCTTTGGCGAGTGGGCTTCCCGCTCGCCACGAGGGGGACAGGAGGAGGAAGAAGGGGCTTGCTGGGAGTTAGCTCTGGACTGTGCATGAGGAGCGACGTCGGTGTCGGTGGGCAAGGCCGCTTGGTCGATGGGCCCCGCAAAAGCAGTCGCTTGGAGACTTAACGCCGTGGGCTCGAAGATCCTAGTGTGGAGGGCCGGTCCTGTCCCGATGGCGATCATCCATCGTGCGGTCATTCAAGGGCCGAAAAGTGATTTCTTGATTCTGCCCTTGGATTCCGACGAAGAATTACGGCAAGTTTGGTGTATGAGGTGAACATAAGAATTCTAAAATGGTGCATGTTGATGGCGCGTATATCAGACTTGTGAGTGGTGTAAGCTTTGCTTTGGTACTGCAGACTCCAATTAGAACGCTACTTGGGAGGAAAGCGTTGATATCGGCATTGTCATCTATTTAGCTGCATTAAAGTAAATAACTGTTTTGGATCGAAGGTGGAACCAAGTGAAGGACCGAATCATTGCTTGTCTTATTAAGAAACCTAAGTCGGCCCCAGCGTGTTAAACTCTGTTGTCCACAGTTATAACGAGTAATTGACACTCTGGTAGTGTCCACGAGTGAGGTACTGTTAAGTGTTTGTAGTAAGGGAAAGGCTAGCTGTGGAGCTTTTCAGTCCGACAATTATGAATCGTGTTAATTGCAGTTCACTTAAAATGGTGTTTCACGGTTCTACTTGTCGTGGTGAAATCGCCGATAGTATTTTCATAATTTAGCTTGGGACGTCATTTGGTGGTTTGGTATTGCCCTCCCAATAGTTTAAAGTCCCAAACATTTTCTTACTGCCTTGCTGAGGTTGCCTTGCAACAGCTGTTGATTTGTCTACCCAAATTGCTCTGAGCACGATGGGACTTAACATCTATGGTCATCAGTCCCCTAGAACTTAGAACTACTTAAACCTAACTAACCTAAAGACATCACACAACACCCAGTCATCACGAGGCAGGAGTTTGTCTACTCCACCGCACTGCTGTTTGGTGCGGTGCGGTATAGTCGAAGTGTTCAGTAGTACCGCATCTACTCCCTCGCCCGTTTTAAGATTTGCGAGCCGCATCCACATCGACGTCTAATCCCAGTATGCAATTTGTGTAACTTGGTTGCTCCCTTTTAACGTTCTTTACATCTTAGAAAATATTTCCCGTGCCGCATGTGATCCTGAAATAGAGCACGGTGCACAACAGCGCATGACCACGACGAAATTATTTTGAAAGGAAAAGGTTACATACCTGGTTAATTATAACATCTATGCTTCATTATTTGTCATAATTCGTTGGGTGTAGTTTGCATCACATGTAGGGAGGTTTATGGTGTAAAGTGTTTAAAAGGACGGAAAATATTTTGTGATACGGTGCGCATCGTAGAGGCTACGGGGTTTCAGTGTACGTATTGTAATCAGATTTTATTCCATTTAAGTTGTTTTGACTAAAAATTTTGTGATGAATATTTTATTGCATTTAGAGATCACAGGTGATATCTACGAACATTTTGGTATTTCCATGGGGCGTTAGAATCTTTTATTTAACCTTGCATTATGCAATTTCTATCTTTTTTCTTTGCTTAGAAAGGGATTTTGAGTTTTGAGCGTTGTAAATTGGTTCTGAGATCTGTTCTTTGATCTGTTAAAATAATACTTCAGGAACTTCCATTAACAAACTATATTGAGGATCTTGTTGTTAATGATAACGAATGTTCAGTTACTATTATCAAATAAAGTTAATAAAGTTTTAAAATTTTAAAGGTAAGGAAAGACTTTTATTAGAGAAACGGTGTCTGCCACGTATTCAAAGCATTGGCCTTCTGGCGTTGTCTGATCTTTCCTCGGTATCTACCTCAGCTAAGGCCTGCGGGGCCATAACACTCTCATCTAGACACATGGGACAATCGCGGGACGAGGCGGCATGGTCGCCATTGCAGGTTGCTGCAGTGGAGAGGAGGAGGCGGACAATCGCCCTCATGACCATCCTTACCACAGGTTACACATTTGGCTGGGTGGCGACAGGACTTTCAAACGTGGTTGTAACGATGACACTAGTAGCAGCGCATTGGGTTCGGAATATACAGCCTGACTGTGATAACTTCCGAGCCTACTTTGATCTTTGACAGAAGAAGCAAAGTGCCATTGTGTAAACGTGAACAGCATCTCACAGGGCCAGCAATTACGTTAACACCTTCCTGAATAATAAACTGATTTTACCGTAGCGAAGCACTCACAATTTTAGTACATGAAACCAAGAGGTACCATGGTGCAGCTGAGAGGGCCCTTGTATCGTTAGCCTCGTTCCGTTTACGTTTCATAGCCGTTGACTTTAAAGATTATTGGCTCATTGCGACAAAATCACCCATGATTGCCAGCGTCTCCAATGGTGCGCTCCTTCCAACTGGAGGCCCCCTGCGGAAGGGGGCGCACCCACTTTAGGTGGTCGTTCACACCTCGCAAACACCTGACAGAGGGGACCAATCCGCAATTTGGGAAGGTAGCAGCTCTGGCAGTCACCCCTCCCTGGGCGTGATCTGTACCAGGGGGTACGTGCAAACCCTACCTGTCGTGCCAGGCCTAGGAATTACGCGTTACCCCGTCACCTGTTACGCGTGAGAAGCGTGGACCAGCCTTCAGGAGCGCACAGGGAGGAAAAGAAAAAGAGGAACCTCAAACGCCGAAGCGGAGGAAGGATAGGATGAGGCGAATGAAGAAAGAAAAAAAAGGAACGAAAAACAATACAGAGTATTCTGAAACTGAAGACCGAAAATGCAGATTACATTTTCAAAAACAGCCCAGACATGTTCCCCAAGGGAGGGGAAAAGATCAGCAGGGGCTCAGACTTGCACTATGGAAGTTAAAAGATGCTGCAAGGACTGGGGCCCCGTAATAGCCAAGCATGAACCCGCCAAAGAGCAGGTGGTCTCTCATTGTTACCTGCCTTCATGTCTTCTGTTGGCATGTGTACAGTTTTTACTGTGGAACTGATGGCCATCTATTTGGCCCTCTGTTTTATTAAAGAGGCATTCCTCACCCGAGTTTTGTTATGTATTCACTCAATGAAAGGTCTTCAGGCTATTGCTCGGTGTTTTTCCCGCCACTGCTTGGTCTCTGCCATCCAAGATCCTCTGGCTGATTGTGGTAATGCAGCTTGTACAGTTGATTTCCTTTGGGTCCCTGGCCAGGTAGGATCCCAGGCTATGAACTTTTTCGTAACCTGGCTGGGGGGGGGGGGGGAGGAGGAGGGCGACGACCTACCCAACCCACCCATTCTCCGTGACCCCTTTAGGGGGCGGATTTAGGCCTTTGCATCAAATTCCTTTTTGCTGAATCGTGGGCTGAGTCTTGGGAGGCTACCCCTTGATCTAATAAACTTCACGCCTTCACCACGTGGCGTTCTTAGATCTGCCCCTCGTGGCGGGAATGTACCATACTCTGCCGCCTTCGTATTGGCCATATTAGGCTGATCGATGGTCTTTTACTCCGCAATGAGCCACCGCCCCCACCCCGCCCCCACCTTGACTCTCCCTCTGGAATTATCCCCTCAGTTAGCATAGTCTTCGGTTATGAAAGCCTGACCTCGCCTTCACGCTCTCCAGGATCTCCCTGCCTTTCCTCTACATTTTTTCTGGCCTCTTGTGCCATTTTGCTTCTCATTTTCTTGTGTCTTGTTCCCCTGGTGTTGTCTCCATTGTATTATGAGCATGGTATGCTGTGTTTGTCGGGATGAAGCAGTGATGGTCCTGGTGCCCCACTGTGCATAGCGTTTCTGGGGCGCCCCTGCTTTTCGCATTTCCGCCCCTCCTCTTTCTGTTCTTTCCTCTTCCTGCTGCACTGATGACCCTTTTCCCTCTTTGTTTTCATGATGAGTAGGCCATGCCATTTGTGTTGTTTCTCCCTTGATTTCTGCCATCTCAGGCCATGGGACCGATGACTACACCGTTTGGTCCCCTCCCGCAAATCAACTAACCAGTCTAAGCTGTGGTTGTCCTGACTACAAAACAGTCTGTCCCTTTTGTAGGTGCCACAAGTACCATGGGACTTTCGACCAAACAATTTTGCAACCAGAGCCTCCTCCAGCACCGATTTACGACAGTCGATCACCAGCAGTGGATGTGTCGTCACTATCAGTCATGCAGTGCCCTCCCTTGATTTCTGCCATCTTAGGTCATGAGACTGATGACCTCACTCTTTGGTCCCCTCCCCCAGATCAACTAACCAGTCTCAGCTGTGGTTGCCGTAACTACAAAACAGTATGTGCCTTTTGTAGATGCTACGAGTACCATGGGGCTACTAGTTTCTGGTTGCCCATAGCGTTGTGGGAAGCTCAAATTGGTGACAGATCTTCAAAAACAGTTATATGTCCAGCACTAGTGTATCCAGTATACGGGTCCACACATGAAGCTGCTGAGGAGAACTCGAGTAACCGTAGATGTCCATACAAGACACCCCACTGGACTATTTTCACACACTATTGGAGGTGATGACCTCGTTAAGTGACATACTGCTGGAAAATGAAAAATGAACACATTGACCCAAATGACTAAGGCATGCTGTACTTTCACGGGGCATTACGAAAGGGCAACTAATACCATAACAAAAGCCGCAGCGCTGCCGACAAATCAGGAAACGCGCGATCAGCTGTGGAATGCTGCAAACTTCATAGCGGTTGTTCACCTCGAGAGCCAGCAGGAGCCAGTTTTCCGTGGCTAACGGAGTTCTGTTCGTGTCTGCAACATTCCTAGCATGCGGTGACAACGTGAAGTTTAGTCGTTTGTCCAACTGGTGGAGGTTGAACGGGCGTATAGTGAATCTGCGGGAGGCTGGGCGGTCATTCCGTAGAAATCTGTTATACGTAGGGTGAAAGATCATCACCGTGCATCGATACTGTCGCCCCTGGTCAGCAGAAGGTGCACATGCGGGTCAGCCTGACTCTGGACGCTGGTGACGCACAGATGCCCGCCAAGATCGTCGCATCTTACGAAGTGCAGTATTGGACCGCATCACGAATTCACAAGAAGCTAGGGACACTGTTGTTCTGGGGCATCAGCGAGGACCATTCGCAACCGTGACTGAAGCAGGACTACGATCCTCCATGCCGTCAGGGCGTCTTCTTTTCAAGTCCCAATATGGTGCAGTCCGACTACAGTGGAATCAAAATAGTCACTTACGGAAGTTCGAATGGAGACTTGTTGTTGGCAGTGATGAGCGTTGCTTCTAAATTCATGCCAATGATGGACATACAAGAATGTGGCACCGAGCTAAGTAGTGAAGTTGTTACCACACTGGGCTCGCATTCGAGGGGACGATGGTTCAAACCCTCGTCCGGCCATCCCGATTTATGATTTCTGTGATTTCGCTGTATCACTTCAGGCAAATGATCGGATGGTTCTTTTGCAAAGGCATGGCCGATTTCCTTCCTCACCCTTCTCTAATCCGATGGGACCAATTACCTCAGTGTTTGGTCCCTTCCCTCAAACCAACCAACATGTGTATGACATAGTGCATAGTGAGTGCTAACAACTGGAGTGTATTCAACAGAGACATACAGGAAAAACATTGGGCTTCATGGCGTGGGGAGCCATATATTACAACGATCGTTTTCCTCTGTTGAAAGTAGAGGGCATAATTAACAGTGCACGGTACATGCAAAACATAATACAATCCGTCGTGCTACCATTTGTGCCCCAAAAAGGCGGTGTGCCTTTACAACATGAGAAGACACGTCCACTTGTATTCTGTGACACCCAACATGTTCTCAAAAGTCTACGTCAACTGGCCTTGTCATCACGATCTATAGATCTTTCTCCCAATGATTCTATCCTCTCCATGGGAGAACTGCAGCATGCATTGTTACAAACAATGGGCACACCGCGCAGTAGCGCTGATATTTCGCAAGCCCCGTCTGCTGTACTCAGATGCATACAGCTGTTTTGGTGTAATCATTTGTTGTAAACGTCCTCAAGAGTATGTCAGTAAAATTTCCTTCTGCTGGGTCGACGAGCTCATGGAGTTATTTTTCCATTTTCCAGCAATGTATTGAAGAAAAAAGTCAATACCAGTCTTGGAGGGCTCCTTGACCAGCGAATCTGTTGTCTAATTCTCCCAGTCTGAGCTTGATAATCACACTCTCTCTAACTTCAGTTTTTTGATACTAAAAATGTGAAGGGACAAAAGTACGCTCTACTGGATGGATAATCTCATTACATCCAGTGAAATTTGTTTCCTAGATTTTACGTTAGTAACAGCTACATTTAGCAGCATCAAATTTCATGTACAGCTGAGTTTCGCAAATAGTACATAAATTATCCAGGATAAAAATCTGATGTATATGGGTCGTGTGGGTAGAATGGCGCGCACACGTCGCATTAGGTTTAGACGTTCTGAGGTGGACGGAGGAACTATGGCAGTGCAAACAGATCAGTGACACACAAATACGTGGCTCATCGTGCTGTGATAATTAAAGCTGTAAAGCAACTCTTTGGATATGCTTGCAGACAGATACAATTAAGTAGCGGTCTGTCAAGGCGTCCATTACTGAATACAATGTTAACAAGATTATGTCCGCTCTAGGCGCCACACTGGGAATCGCTGTAGTAAATAGCTGTCCCCAAGCGAAGACTATGGGCGACTTCACCTGTAGGGTAAGTCTCGCTGGCTGATCTCCACTACGAACTGTAGCTACCAACAGCAATCCTTGAACTCCGCACTAGAACTGTCGTACGGCAATGACGAACACGAACCCCCATTGCTGCCTGTGGCCGCCGCTTACAACAACGCGGGAAGTCCATCCCATCGGCGGCAGCGCGGAGATTACTGGTTGAGCTGTGCTTGTGATTGGCGGCGAACTTCAAAGCACCGCCTGTGGCTCCAGTTGGAAACCGTGTCGCTACACCAGCTCCAGTTGTCGTCGTTGACGAGAACACACTTCCTCCGGAACTACCTCACTGTAGTCGTGTAATGTCATTTGCTGCTATGAGGGCGGGGGAGGGGGAGATGTGGAGCAGCAAGCGATGAGTGAACAGAAACAGACTCTAACTGATGCTGAGGTCCCGCTTGTGCTCTAGCATTCGCCTTGCAACTGACCCAGAGCGCCAGCTGAAAAAAGAAATGGAGAGCTCGCTCCTGCATCTGACAAAGGAGGAAAATCCTAATGGTGTTGACACAGAAACGGTTTGCTATGTGGGATGGCGACACCTTTGTAACCTCCGGTGTGGAGTGGACTGTCCCCAGGGGACCTCCGTTGTCCACTCCGTGCTGGCCGAAGCATCGGGTTGACGGCCACGGTTTTGGGACCAGTTAGTGGTGATGCAGGCTCCCAGGTCGCCGAGTGACTGAATCCACAACCGAAGGCTCGGCGGCAGGATTACGCAAATTACAAGAGTGCAGTTGGTTCCAGTGTCGCCACTGCAAACGTCCTGGACGCTGTACGAGAAACATGGATCTACCTCATCTCTCAGATCTTCCGTCTACTGTACAGTCTGCAAAAAAATTGTTGATTACCTTTATACATTGCCTGAGTGGTCGGAGTAAGCGCCAGCCGCTCTGGTGGGTGCAACAGAGGAAGCAGTGTGCAGTGGCGCTGTCCAGTTTCTCTGGTGAAGAGAGTGCGGGGCTGGGAGTGATAAGGCAAGAGGAACAGCAGACAAGCTTGTTGCCATGTGTGGTTGGTGGCTAGATTGTCCATCTGCTGTTTGAAGGTGTGCAGGAAGTGCTCCGCTTCTCTGTTTGATTGAGTACGAAAAGGCGCAATGGTGATGTGACAAATGCCGTTGGTTGCACAAAAGTCCTCAAATTCTGCCAGCACGAAATGAGATCTGTGATCAGTTGCTACAAATTCTGGAAGATCTTCAATGCAAAATATGTATTGCAAAGACTGCAGTGTACAACGTGTCGGTGTTGAATTCATGGGCACGGCAAAAGGAAACTTACTACATGCATCAACCAGTCAACGAATGTTCCAGCATTTTGCAGCAAAATCCAAATGAACGAGCTGCCAAGGCGCTTCTGGTTTTGCCCAATCAAAGAAACGTTAGGAAGAGCTGTCTAGAGTTCCACACGAGCCTGGCACTGTGCCGTCATCTGTTCTGTTTGAGCGTCCATGCCAAACCAAACGCAGTATCTGCAAGATAATTGTTTGGTGTGGAGCACTCCCCAAAAATGCTGGTGGAGCAAGCTGAGTACATGTCTGGTGAGCCTTTGGGGTCACCACCTGGGATCGTTCTGATTAAGTGCATAGCAAAATAACACACTGAAATACTGGCAAGTTATGCCTCCGTGCAAAGTATCGATAGATCACCAGGCTAATGATATGTTTCGCTGAGTGAGGCCAATTGATGAGGACGTAGCGTTACAAAATTTGCAAGTCCAGGTCTGCTGCCGCTGCCTGAGCGACCTTCTAGTGATCCAATGGGAATTGGTACACAATATTTAACTTTTCTGCATTGATGTGACAACATGATGCTTCCGACGTGTAAAAGTCTGCAACTGGTCCCACTGGAAAATGCGAGAGGGGTGTCTGCATTGGCATGTGGGCCTGTAAATTATCTCGTACTTATAACGGGAGAATGAGCCTATCGTTGCGGTTTTTGTGCAGTGTGGTTTGGAATAGACTTGGACAGGTAGAAAAGTGACTGCAGCGGTTTGTGGTCAGTGACTAAGTAGAATTTCCATACAGGTATTAGTGAAATTTAGTCACTCCGTAAATGATTCGAATAGCCTCCTTCTCTGTCGCGAGTAATTGTTTCAAATGTTCAAATGTGTGTGAAATGTTATGGGACCTAACTGCTAAGGTCATCAGTCCCTAAGCTTACACACTACTTAACCTAAATTATTCTAAGGACAAACACACACACCCATGCCCGAGGGAGGACTCGAATCTCCGCCGTAGTAATTGGTCTGAGCCTTTTTGGCAAATTTGGAGGCGAAGGCTATTGGTCCGTTTGCAGAACCAGTTCTGTGCGAAAGTACTACGCCAGTGGCATACCATGGTGCATCCGTCGCGAAAACAACTGGTTTTCCAGGATCGAAATAGTCCAGAGAACGATCGCTGAGCAAAACGTCATTCAACTTTTTAAATGCATTTCACATTCATGGGACAATAAGAAAGCCGGCTGGAGTGGTCGAGCGGTTCTGGGCGCTACAGTCTGGAACCGCGCGACCGCTACGGTCGCAGGTTCGAATCCTGCCTCGGGCATGGATGTGTGTGATGTCTTTAGGTTAGTTAGGTTTAAGTAGCTCTAAGTTCTAGGAGACTGATGACTTCAGAAGTTAAGTCCCATAGTGCTCAGTGCCATTTTTCCTTTTTTTTTTTTTTTGACAATAAGAAAGATACAGTCTGGTGTCGAAGATGATACAAGGACGCGGTTATTTGTACGGCACGAGAAAGAAAGCTGATGTAGAGGTCAGTTTCCGTAGTACCGATTACTATTCTGAGAGGTTTCTTGGAGGTTTGAGGTCACGAATAGTTTACAAGTGTAACTGCATCAGATGAACACCTTGGGAATTGATCATATGAGCCAAGTACTGAGTTTGTCTGAAGGAACACACACTTGCCTTTTTATATTTGAGGCCACTCATGTGAGAACGCTTTGAACAAGGTACACAGATTACTGAGGTGCTGTTCTGCCATGTGGCCTGATTCCACAATGTCATACAAGTAATTTGTACATGAAGGCACAGATGCAGCTAACTGTAACAGATAGCGATAAACTATCGCTGATGCAGATACGCTACCGAAAGGCAACCGAAGAAATTTGTATAGTCCCATCTGTATTAACACAATAGCTTCCTGTGACTGTTCATCTAATGAAATCTATAGGTAGGCATTGCGCAAATCCATCTTAGAGTAGTAGCGAGCGGCTCCTAAACGATCTATAAGCTTGTCAGGTCGCGGCAGTGGGAATGAATCAACTACTGTCTGAGGATTCACTATCATCTTAAAGTCTGCGCAGATTCTCTACAGGTTTCTTCATGAAAACTAACGGGGATTCTCAGAAACTGGCTGTGATGGGTGGAATGACGCCTTTTTCCTGCCACTAGTATACATGTTGCAAGTTCCTTGCAACATGTTCGCGGAGAGCGAATGGTACAACGCGAGCTCTGTGAAAGCGGGACTGTGCCTTGTCTTTAATCTTCATATGAGACACAAAACTGATAGCTTTACCTAAACCCTCAGGAAACAAATCTTTAAGTTCGTCACACAACTTAGCAACACTGCCTCTAGGGTCACGCTGTCTACAATACGCAATCCAAGCAAACCATGGCCAAAAATACTACTAATGTCATGTGAACGCAAAATCTAAAATGACACAGCCTTTTGTAAATTTTGATAGACGGCAAGAAGGCTACAGGATTCTAATACTGCAATGTGCTGTTCATTATACTCTGTCAGCGAAGTTGTTGACTTCTGTAACTTGGGTTTGCTAACCAGATCGTAAGTACTGCGATTTAGCAGTGACTCTGAAGCACCACTGTCTATCTGAAACTGAACACTGTGGCCAGCAATAACCACATCCACAAGAAGTTTGCACTGAAGAAACTATTGATTCTTTGTATTGGACAGTTTCACTTTTATGTTCTACACTAGCACCACAGGTCGGCTCAGAATGAACAATGTATACTTGAATGTTCGAGCTACGTGGACGTTTGCTCTAATCGGAAGTCTTTGTCACTTGCAGACAAACAGTTTGAATGTGCCCATTCGTACCATATGCAAAATACACTCCTGGAAATTGAAATAAGAACACCGTGAATTCATTGTCCCAGGAAGGGGAAACTTTATTGACACATTCCTGGGGTCAGATACATCACATGATCACACTGACAGAACCACAGGCACGTAGACACAGGCAACAGAGCATGCGCAATGTCGGCACTAATACAGTGTATATCCATCTTTCGCAGCAATGCAGGCTGCTATTCTCCCATGGAGACGATCGTAGAGATGCTGGATGTAGTCCTGTGGAACGGCTTGCCATGCCATTTCCACCTGGCGCCTCAGTTGGACCAGCGTTCGTGCTGGACGTGCAGACCGCGTGAGACGACGCTTCATCCAGTCCCAAACATGCTCAATGGGGGACAGATCCGGAGATCTTGCTGGCCAGGGTAGTTGACTTACACCTTCTAGAGCACGTTGGGTGGCACGGGATACATGCGGACGTGCATTGTCCTGTTGGAACAGCAAGTTCCCTTGCCGGTCTAGGAATGGTAGAACGATGGGTTCGATGACGGTTTGGATGTACCGTGCACTATTTAGTGTCCCCTCGACGATCACCAGTGGTGTACGGCCAATGTACGAGATCGCTCCCCACACCATGATGCCGGGTGTTGGCCCAGTGTGCCTCGGTCGTATGCAGTCCTGATTGTGGCGCTCACCTGCACGGCGCCAAACACGCATACGACCATCATTGGCACCAAGGCAGAAGCGACTCTCATCGCTGAAGACGACACGTCTCCATTCGTCCCTCCATTCACGCCTGTCGCGACACCACTGGAGGCGGGCTGCACGATGTTGGGGCGTGAGCGGAAGACGGCCTAACGGTGTGCGGGACCGTAGCCCAGCTTCATGGAGACGGTTGCGAATGGTCCTCGCCGATACCCCGGAAGCAACAGTGTCCCTAATTTGCTGGGAAGTGGCGGTGCGGTCCCCTACGGCACTGCGTAGGATCCTACGGTCTTGGCGTGCATCCGTGCGTCGCTGCGGTCCGGTCCCAGGTCGACGGGCACGTGCACCTTCCGCCGATCACTGGCGACAACATCGATGTACTGTGGAGACCTCACGCCCCACGTGTTGAGCAATTCGGCGGAACGTCCACCCGGCCTCCCGCATGCCCACTATACGCCCTCGCTCAAAGTCCGTCAACTGCACATACGGTTCACGTCCACGCTGTCGCGGCATGCTACCAGTGTTAAAGACTGCGATGGAGCTCCGTATGCCACGGCAAACTGGCTGACACTGACGGCGGCGGTGCACAAATGCTGCGCAGCTAGCGCCATTCGACGGCCAACACCGCGGTTCCTGGTGTGTCCGCTGTGCCGTGCGTGTGATCATTGCTTGTACAGCACTCTCGCAGTGTCCGGAGCAAGTATGGTGGGTGTGACACACCGGTGTCAATGTGTTCTTTTTTCCGTTTCCAGGAGTGTATGTTGCATAACGCGAAGAACACCTGCCACGTTTGTGACATTTTAAAAAAAATGCAGGAAAGATTTTACTCCGGTAGATTTACGGCCTGGTTGTTTACATGGTGATCTGCTGTGTATCCGACTGGGCCGCTTAGTGTTAGCCTTCGAAGTGGCAGTGCAGACAAGTCAGTGACACACGCATCCACTTTATTGCGCTGTGATAAGTTGTACAGCGATGTTATCTCTTGGAGCCCGCGGCACAAATGTTTCCTGCCTGAAAACTATCAACGACACTGTCTCGCCAGCCCTGAAAGTCAGTAATTGGAAGTCAGTAATCTGCAAGACCTATTGCAACATGTTGTAAGTGTATTTTAAGATTGGTTCACGGATTCTGCTATCTGCTACGTTTTGAGGAATAGCGCCACGAATCATCAAGTCAGTATAGTATTTTCCACATTCACACTTCAATTTTCACCGTCTTTTGAGCCCCTGAAAATCTGTCACTCATTGCCTGTACGTTTTACCAGGTTGTTTTTTGAACCTACATAATTAAAATCTGGCAACCACCACACTGATCTTGGTTCAATGCTTGAGTACGCTCTGGAGGCAACAGCGAAGGTTGTGATTCTTGTGGCACTGCAGTGGGTGATGGAGTGTGATTCCATGTCACAATTCTTGACATCAACGTTTGGATGAACCTATTCGTTAAGTCCGTAAGCTGGTTTATTGACTGTATCTGTGACTGAAGAAACTGGTTTAGACTGAGCTCTGCTGATGGAAGTGTTTGCGCTTGTGGCGCCGCTAATTGTGAGACAGGCAAATGAGGGATTGGGAATGGTGGGTGTGACACGGTATACAAATGCTAAAACACACACACACACACACACACACACACACACACACACACAAGACACAAGAAATCCTAAACGTAACTTGTGAACTGTGATAGTGCTGCAAGCAAACAGCAAAACCGAAGAGCACTATCTGTAACAGAAAATTTTCGCAAGCAGGAAAAGTTAACGAACAAGCAAGCTAGGAACAGCAAAGTGACAAAGGAAGTAATGCAGCACAGTGAGTTCGGATTTCTCATTACCAGATGAAATGTATGAGTTGTCTGGGTGTAGATTCTCCGAGCTGGTCGGAGGAACTGTGATAGTGTCAACCAAGTCAGTGTCAACCAAGTCAGTGTCAACCAAGTCAGTGTCAACCAAGTCAGTGACAACCAAGTCAGTGTCAACCAAGTCAGTGTCAACCAAGTCAGTGACAAACAAGTCAGTGACAAACAAGTCAGTGACAAACAAGTCAGTGACAAACAAGTCAGTGACAAACAAGACAGTGACAACAAATGAGTGACAAACAAATAAGTGACACAAAAATATACACTTTATTGCGCTGCGGTAATTAACTTAAGTTGTACAGCCTCTTGTTGAACGTGCTTGCGGACAGATAAAACTAAGCAGTGGTCTGTCAAGGCGTGTGTTACTGAATTTAGTGCAACAAAAATATGTCCGTCCTGGAGGCCACACTGTCAATCACTGCAGTCCCCATGCGAAGGCCATAGGCGACTTCAGTTGCAGAGCTAGTCTCGAAGGCTGATCTCCACTACGAACTGTAGCTACAAACAGCTCCGTACTGGAACTGTCGTACGGCAACGCTGTCGTGAAGCTTGTGGCCACGCTTATCACAACGGCGGCACAGAGGTTGCTGACTGCGCTGTGCTTGAGGTTGGCGGCGAACCTTGAAGCGCTGCCCATGGCGCCAGTGGGAAACTGTCTCAGCGCGCCATCTCCAGTTGCGTGCCCTGTCAGGACACAACAAAATCAATATAACTAATTTACAAAAATGTAACCATATTCCCAAGGAAGGGAAGTATTAAATGGCATAGTATATTTTCATTAAAAATAGAGCAAATACCCGTAATTGACATAAATACTGATATATTTAAATCTATTTTTATGTTAGACGTGAGAAATGATGAGCACTGTATAAAGTAGACAGACCTCCTACTTTACAATATCTTACACATGCATACAAAAATTAAAATTACATTTAATCAATTTGATACCATTGCTTAGTCCCATTTACTTTTAGAATCCGCCTTCCTTCAGTGATTCACAATTAGTATTCAAGCAAAAATTACTTGTATTATCATTTGCAGTATGCTGTTCGTGGTGTAACATTCTTCTTCTTCTTCCGTCATGCATTCGGCTTTCCCTCAGCCTGTTGCAGCTATATACCTGATCATTCCATCGTTTCGCAGGTCTTCCAGTGAAACTTTTATCTTGCAGAGTATATAGCCAAGAATGTAGTGTTAATCTGATTTGTCCATTCGTAACAGATGAGATATCCATTTCTGTCGGTATTCGTCAAACTGTTTATATCCAAAATATTTAATTCCTTCCTGATATCTGTACTTCTTTTGTAGTCTGGCTTTGTGTATCTTGCTATGTACTTGAGGAATTTCATTTCATTGGCTTGTAATCGTATTTTATCTTTCTTTGCCATTACCCAAGATTCACTTCCATATAGTAATGTTCGTACTGCCATAACTTTATAAAATTTTAGATATGTTTCTGTTCTTGCTTTACGTTGGAGGGTTCGTCTGATAGTGCCATTTAAGTAGTTAAATTTCTCAATTTTGTTTTTTTTTTTCATATAGGTCTCCGCTGTACGACAGCATGGTCCCTAGACATTTGAATCTATCTACTTGCTCTATAAACTTGTAGTCTATAATTATTTTTTTTCTTACTGAATTTTTCCACAGAAAGCCATGGCTTTTGTTTTTGAACTCATGTTGACATATTATATATCTGGGATGTTTAGTATAGTTCGTAAGCAGCTCTCTGCAGTCCATCTTCATTGTTCGAAATTAACACTTGAGCATCTGCGAATAACAAAGTCATAATGTAATCTTTTTCGTTGAAGTAATATGTACAATTCTTCAGTTTGATTCTCCATTACCGTATAATGTCGTCAATGTACATATTAAAAAGCAGTGGAGAAAGGCTGCAACCTTGTCGAACTCCTACATTAATAACCATTCTTGTTTCTTCATTATCCCAAATTATTTGGATTCTTGTATTAGCATAGATCTTTTGAACTACGTGTACAACGTGTATTGGTATACCTTTTCTTATTACAATTTCCCACAATAGCTGTCTATTTACTTTATCAAAAGCCGTTACATAATCGACGAACAGGATGTGTGTTTCTTTACTGAATTCCTTATGTTTTTCTATAATTTTCCGTAGCATAAATATGTTGTCTGTACAGCTTCTTCCCTTTCTGAATCCATTTTGTTCTTCTGACAGCAGGCACTCCGTTATGGGTTTTAGTCTTTCGGTTATTATTCTAGCATAGACCTTATACGCTGTATTTAATCGTCATATGCCTCTATACTTTCCAGGTTTTGATCTGTCTCTTTTAAATATTGCTTTTATAAATGAGATCTTCCATTTTTCTGGTATTTCCGTTGTTATCCAGCCAAGATTTGAAAATCTGAGGAACCTTTTTTAAATGCCACTGAAGAACATTTTATTACTTCTCTGTTAATGCCATCACTTCCTACTGCCTTTTGGGTCTTTGTATATCTGAGAGCATGTCCTAATTCTTCGATTTGTTTCAAGATCTTTATCATTTTCTATGTTCATTTTATCAGTCCACATTTCTTTGTAATAATGCAGCCAGTCTTTTTGTTCCTTATTACATTGATATCTGCCACATCCTTTTCGCTGTTATTCAAGTGTCTTACCATTTTATATGCAAGTGTTTGTCTCCCATGGATATCGTTTTCGATCCTGGCAACGAAGTTCTCAATCGTCTCGATGGAACTTCCTGCTTAGTTTATTCATTTCTGCTGTATGCTTCATTATTCTCCTGAGTTGGGTTTTGTAGATATTTTTTTATATAGTTCTCTCTTTATTTCAACAGCCTCCTCAGTTTCCTTTGTTCGAATCACGTGGCCTTTTTTCTTCTCCCTGTGTTTCGTTTTGTCTAAAGCGTCACTGGCTGCAGTTCTTAATATGTTCTTAATCTTTTCCCACTCATATTCAATACTCTGTGATTTTGGAACTGTGCCTATTATTGTGTCTAAGCGTCTTTGATACAGATTCTTGATTGACTCTTGTTCTAGTAAGTAGACTTTATATACTTCACTTGGTTGTTCTGGGGATTTTTTACGTGTTTTATGCCATCTCTACTTTCGGGCAACTTTTGCTTGTAGCAGGAAATGGTCAGTGTTAATATCGTGCCTTCTATATACACGCACGTCCTGTAACAGATGTTTTTTGGTTTGCTACGAAGTAGTCAATTATAGTTCTAAATCCTTTGGCGGACCATGTGTGTTTGTGTATGTCTTTCAGTTTAAAGAAAGAGTTTAATATTCTGAAGTTGTTGAAAGTTCCAAAATTTCTTAACATGGTTCCATTGCTGTTGACTGTAGTCTCTCCAGCTTAGACACTATATTATCTATTCTTTCCCTTCCTACTCTTGCATTGTAGTCTCCGCCAATTACAATATAGTCATTCTTATTTATCCTAGCTAGAGTTTTCTGTAGATCTTCATAGAACGTCTCGCTTTCCTTCGCTCTCCCTTCCTCTGGGGTATACACTGCTATACCGGTTAGATTTCCTCTAGAAATCTTACATCTTATGCTGCATATCCGCTCGTTTATCCATGCATAGCTTATCAATCTGCTTGTCCATTTTTTATTTATTATTATGGCAACCCCAGATTGTGCTCTTTTGATTTGTTCTACTCCCCTGTATATCATAGTATAATTCCCCATATCTTAAGTTCCTTTCCATTTTCTTTTTAGTTTCTGAGATAAATGCTATATCACAACTACTCTCTTCTAATATTTTATGTAGTTCTCCTTCCTTTGTCGATACCCCTCTGACGTTCCACGTTAGTAAGTTTACATGTTCCGCTATACCAAAATATTTAACCTTTTTCATTTCACGGTTCGTCGAGTGGTTTTCCGTCCGCCATTCCCTATGTAGCTTGCCAGTAACTTTTTATTTCGCCTGGCCGCCTTACGGGGGCTGCGCAGGTATAGTTGGATAGTGGGGCTGCCATTTCAAGGCCCTCCAGCGTGGCTGATTTTCTTGTAAGGGTTTACTCCTCTAGGAAAGCTGGCTTCACTATGCCTCTAGAGCCCTCCCTGGCCTACGTTGTGGGTCACACTTCGCCTGGATCCTCTGTCAAGGCCTGTCCGACTTGGGTGACCCTGCTGGTAGCTACGCTACCGTGGGTACAGCCCTTGACTTCATCGAAGCAGGCAAACCCTCACGCCCCATTAAGCCGGCGTCGCCTAGGAGGGAGGAGTAGCTTTCAAGAAACGTAATTAAATTGGTTTGCACTAATTTTCATCTATATGGTCTTATGCCCTGTTGATATGTTTATACAAATAATACATGTACCGGTGATACAAAAAACAATGTATTCTGCATAAGATCATATATTATGTGAGAATCTCAGCGTTACACAGATTTATTAAAGTAAGATAATTATAAAATTTGTTCGTATGACTTTTGAAACAAAAATACTTTATTTACTAAAAGCAGTGTGCACTTTTCGTAAAAAAATACTTTATTTACAAAAATAAATGTGATATAATTACAGTTTTTGATTAACTCATTATACTTAATCTTAAAGTTTCATCCGCATTTGTTTTTTTATGTTAGTTACTATGACCATAAGTTATCTTGCCATTCTCGACTTTCCTTTAGTGTTTGGGGTTTTCACTTAAGCTAACTGCCAAAGCATATAAGGTAATGTTTAACTAGTCGTGTAATATGAAACATTGATATATCTTAAGTAGGTAGCAAAGAATAAGGCGAAAAATAAAGTGTTGAGATTTAATAAAAGGAGGAATCAAAATATATCTGAAGCATATTATGAATAAATGTTAAAGAAAACACAATAGACTAAGATGATACGTTCAGATAAAATGAAAATGTATCCTCCAACGGAAATTAAAAAAGTGATTAAGTGAATTTACAGTCGGCGCAGATGTGAGTTGGACCAGTTAGTTAGGCAGTTTATTTGTGAAGCGATGAGACTTTGAACGAATTACTATTTACGAAGTCATGCAAATGCTTGTAATATAAGCTGTTCCCATGCAAAACGTATTTAAAATAGTTCGACGAGGATGGGATTCGAACCCACGCGTGCAGAGCACATTGGATTAGCAGTCCAACGACTTAACCACTTTCTTTTTTTTTCTATCCATCTTTTTTTTATTAGTCATAACATTCCACAGTAGTACATAATTTTCAACTGACGTTTAAAAGTAATAAAACAAACTAAAATTAATTACAGGTTCCTTGGTATTTTAGAAAAAAATCCAAGTCTAAACCAGATAGTGATGTTCGTCACTTGATCGTATTTGTTTTTCAAAGATCAAATTGTCTCTCGTTTCTTCATGTTCTGAATCGCATCATCGAAAATGGAGTTCACATGACTGTTCTTCTGAGGAAGTTGGCGTATGTATCATAATAATTATTCATGCGTAGTAGCTTGCGATGCTGGTCGGAAACGTACGTCCAAAAATCTCCTTCGCTCCTTTCTTTACTGGACAGCAGGTAAAATACCGCGTGTCCCTTCAACCAGTTGACGGCATTTTTCTTCCAGGTGGGGTAGCTCTTCTTCCGGGTATAAAAGGCACGCTGGCGTTATCAAATACGGCGGTTTTCTCTGCATAGTTGCTAATTTTTTTCTGATTGACAACCATATATTATTCGCATTTCCACAGACAAATTGATGTTCATCTGTATCAATCAGGTTGCAAGTGGTACACAAAGGGGAATGAGCCAGGTGAATGGAATGTAGTCTGGAGTTCGTTGGAAATTTCCTATTCACAAAGTAGTACCACAATGACCGCACTTTTGTTGGTAAATACGGGTGGTGTATGTTCCTCCAGATATCATGCCAAGAGTGACCGACGTATTTTTGTTCAATGATGTTCTTGGTCTGAAAGTTCATTAAGTTTTGGTATATTTTCTTGACTTTGATGACATCTTTCTCGGGTGTTCCCAGTCTAATGTAGCTATATTCTACGAAGAAATGTTTTAGGTGATAAAGCTCATTTGGGATGTGGTGAACGTCTATTGGGGCGTCCTGGCTGGCCGGCGCTATTTCATTTAACAAGAATGCGGCGATACTATTGACTGACCGCTTCCACAGTTTATATGTTTTACAGACGTACAATGCTTGTGCTTTATTGTACACGTCTGTGAGATTTAATCCACCATTCCCAGTCGGTAGAGTCAATGTTTGGTACTTGACTTTGAAGATGTGGCCGCGGCTGACGAAGTGGCCAAAAGCAGCCAAAATCCTGTTCGCCACTTCCCTCGGCATTGGCAGCGTTTGCGCCACGTAATTTAATTTAGAGGACAAATAGATGTTGACGAGAGCCACTCTTTATATCTCATCAAGAGTACGGAGATTGTGCTGACGTATACAGGCACGGATGGTGTTGAGGATTCTTCTGTAATTAACTGCGATGGTCTGCCGAATATTCCTTGTATACTCCACCCCAAGACATGTCATGGTGACAATTTCCTTTATTGGCCCATGAATGGGAAGTCCTAATCAGGTTCCAATACTCATTATGCCAGACTTATTTCTATTCAGTTTCGCACCAGATACTTGTTCATATTTGTTTATTATGTCGAGTGCTTTCTCTATCTCGTCGTTGTCTTTGACAATAAATGCAACGTCATCGGCATATGCCCTGCAGACAATCCTACGGCCGCGTGTAGTGAATCCTTGTAGGTTGTGGCTCAGGCGAAAAAGTAATGGCTCGATTGCTATTGCAAAGAGTGACATAGACATCGGGCACCCTTGTCGCACCGAACTTTTCATTACAATGGGCCTACTGGACTGACCGTTTACCATAACTGTCGATGTTGACTTCTGCAGAAGATTTGTAATAATGTTGATAAAACCTTGCGGAAAGTTCATGGCACGCATGGTGTGAAAAAGGTAAGCATGATCGACTCTATCGAACGCTTTCTCAAAGTCCAATGATACGATGGCGCATTTTATTTTACAGGCTGCGGCAATGGATATAATATCTCTGTAGTCGCACAGTGTTTGGTAAATTTATCTGTCTTTTCCTACGCTCGATTGATATGATCCAGTGACTGTGTTCAATACTGATTTTAATCTTTCGTTTATGATGCGGGCAAATATTTTATAGTCCGAATTTAGGAGAGTGATAGGCCTAAAATTTGTTACAGATTTTCCTGCAGGATGTTTCGGGATTAGAACCATGGTTCCTTATAGGAAGTCGCTTGGGACGCCATTGGCGGGATTCATTAATTCGTTACAGATACACGCTAATTTGGGAATCAACTGCCTTCTGAACATTTGATAAAACTCCGCCGGGATTCCGTCAGGCCCAGGAGACTTATTTTTCGGGCTTCGTGTTATAGCGCGTGCGACTTCTTCTTCTGTAATTTCAGTTAACAAGTTGTTTGCTTCTATCGGGTCGAGCCTGCGTGTGAATCCCGTCATGAAGTCATTGTCCACCGGGATATCCATTGTCGTTTTGCCTAATAACTCTGTGAAGTACTTTTGAATTTCGTTCTTGATGTCGCTTTGCTGCGTCAGTAATCTGCCGTCAAAAGATCTTAGTTCGGTTATTATTTTCCTGCGTTGCCCCTTCCTCTCATTAATCACATGATATATACACTCCTGGAAATGGAAAAAAGAACACATTGACACCGGTGTGTCAGACCCACCATACTTGCTCCGGACACTGCGAGAGGGCTGTACAAGCAATGATCACACGCACGGCACAGCGGACACACCAGGAACCGCGGTGTTGGCCGTCGAATGGCGCTAGCTGCGCAGCATTTGTGCACCGCCGCCGTCAGTGTCAGCCAGTTTGCCGTGGCATACGGAGCTCCATCGCAGTCTTGAACACTGGTAGCATGCCGCGACAGCGTGGACGTGAACCGTATGTGCAGTTGACGGACTTTGAGCGAGGGCGTATAGTGGGCATGCGGGAGGCCGGGTGGACGTACCGCCGAATTGCTCAACACGTGGGGCGTGAGGTCTCCACAGTACATCGATGTTGTCGCCAGTGGTCGGCGGAAGGTGCACGTGCCCGTCGACCTGGGACCGGACCGCAGCGACGCACGGATGCACGCCAAGACCGTAGGATCCTACGCAGTGCCGTAGGGGACCGCACCGCCACTTCCCAGCAAATTAGGGACACTGTTGCTCCTGGGGTATCGGCGAGGACCATTCGCAACCGTCTCCATGAAGCTGGGCTACGGTCCCGCACACCGTTAGGCCGTCTTCCGCTCACGCCCCAACATCGTGCAGCCCGCCTCCAGTGGTGTCGCGACAGGCGTGAATGGAGGGACGAATGGAGACGTGTCGTCTTCAGCGATGAGAGTCGCTTCTGCCTTGGTGCCAATGATGGTCGTATGCGTGTTTGGCGCCGTGCAGGTGAGCGCCACAATCAGGACTGCATACGACCGAGGCACACAGGGCCAACACCCGGCATCATGGTGTGGGGAGCGATCTCCTACACTGGCCGTACACCACTGGTGATCGTCGAGGGGACACTGAATAGTGCACGGTACATCCAAACCGTCATCGAACCCATCGTTCTACCATTCCTAGAGCGGCAAGGGAACTTGCTGTTCCAACAGGACAATGCACGTCCGTATGTATCCCGTGCCACCCAACGTGCTCTAGAAGGTGTAAGTCAACTACCCTGGCCAGCAAGATCTCCGGATCTGTCCCCCATTGAGCATGTTTGGGACTGGATGAAGCGTCGTCTCACGCGGTCTGCACGTCCAGCACGAACGCTGGTCCAACTGAGGCGCCAGGTGGAAATGGCATGGCAAGCCGTTCCACAGGACTACATCCAGCATCTCTACGATCGTCTCCATGGGAGAATAGCAGCCTGCATTGCTGCGAAAGGTGGATATACACTGTACTAGTGCCGACATTGTGCATGCTCTGTTGCCTGTGTCTATGTGCCTGTGGTTCTGTCAGTGTGATCATGTGATGTATCTGACCCCAGGAATGTGTCAATAAAGTTTCCCCTTCCTGGGACAATGAATTCACGGTGTTCTTATTTCAATTTCCAGGAGTGTAGATGTTTGTTCTCCTTTTACAGCATCGTTAAGTCCTGCTCTTACTTTATGTCCTTCCAGCTGTTTCCGCTTCAGTCCGAGAAGTTTAGCCTGAATCCGTTTTATTTCCACGTAGTTGGCGATTACGGACGCATCAGATTGGTACAGGTCACGAAGGACTTGGAAGTAATATTCCATCGTCCGTTTTTGCCAAACACTTTTCTCGCCGGAGTAATTCATCAGCGATTTTCTTATCGCGGGTTTCACACATTTCATCCACCATGCCAGTGCCGAGGTATATAAAGTGAATTTGTTCTCGCACGTGTTCCATACGTTATTGAATATTTCGTGGTATTCAGGGTCTTTTAGATGTTCCACGTTCAACTTCCACAAGCCTCGTCCCCTGTACGTGTCTTGCCGTTTTAAGTTCATGGTACATATGTATGCAGCGTGATCCGAAAAGATAGTGGGCCATAACTCTGTCTGGAGAATGTGCGTTTCCAGGTGGACTGTTACATAGATCCTGTCGATGCGACTAGCGGAATGATTCGTAATATGAGTGCAACCCGGCAATGCACCGTTCTTGAGCTCCCAGGTGTCAATTAAGCGGAGTTTTGTAATTACGGCTCCGAGTTCTGCACAGTTATTAAAATGCGGCGTCTGGTCTTTTGGAGACAGCACACAATTATAATCACCTCCAAAAATGATATGCTCGTAGCGGCCACCGAAAAGGGGAACTGTATCACCTATATAAAATTCAGCTCTTCGCCTCCTGTTCCCGGTGCCAGATGGTGCATAATTATTTATAAAACGCGTATTGTGAATGGTGACAGCTAGACCTCTCACGTTTACCAGTTTCTCGACATCTTTGATGATAATTCCTTGTTTGGCGAGTATCGCAGTTCCGAGGTCACTGTCGGTCCCTGGATTTACGACTGCATTGCAATCTGTGATGGCATCCAGTCTAATATCTGTTACTTCTTGTAACATAATAACATCAATATCAGCGGCGTAGAGCATGTCTTGCAAGTACTTAAGGTTTAATTCGCTACGGATCTTGTTTAGATTCAAGGTCCCGATTCTATAAGCTTGTAATGAATTCATGATTAATTAAGTAAGTATACAAATCGTTATGACCCACTGTCGACAAAGCCTAAGGTTTTCCATGTAATGGCCGAGACGATGTCTCGTCCCTCATTTGCTTGTCTTTCTGCACTGGAATCTTTCCTCCTGGTAGGTGTGACACTTCCTTCATTTCCTCATCTGCGGGAAATTCTTCAATGTCATCTGCCCAATTTTTCGTATCACTGCGTTGAGACAACTCTATCTCTGGTCCACGTTGAGATGGAGTTATGTTCTTTGTTTCTTGAAACTCGTCTTTTCCCGCTGTATGCGGGGTCTGTGGGTCTACGTCAAAATTGACGGATGTCATACCACTGATTTTGCGACCGATTTGTTGTGCCTTTTCACGCACTGATTGTACCTTTTGAGGAGCGTCAGGGGGAGCTATCCTCCGTTTTTTATGCTTTTTGGGAAGAGATCCGGATTTCTGTCGCTCTTCAGTCTCGGAAGCCGTGCTGGGATCTTGTGCAGCATTCTCGTTCTCGTCTCTCTGTACATCTTGCTCAATAATTCCGTCATTTTTGAAAAGACATCCTGCTTCTGTGATGGGCGCCGCTTCAGGCGACGGAACGACAGTCGTTACTTCAGTAGAGCTAGTGGTCACTGACAAGTTTTGATCGTCGTCTTTTCTGTCGCTACTGCTCTCCAAAGCGAAACTCGATGTCGTAGCAGTGTGGCCACGGGTGGCCGTTGCATATGTCACTGGTAAGGTCGTCATCGTCATGGGAGGGACTACATCCCCCGCCGGTACCTGCGTCACTCTCCTCCGTATACATTCGGAACGCACGTGTCCAGTCTGTCCACAGCCGGAGCAAGTACGCGGCTGTCCATCATACATCACAATAGCTCTATAACCGCATACTTAAACATACGAGGGAATATGCTGCTGAAGATCTATTTTTATTTGCCTGACACCATTTAAAACTGGAAACGTTTGAAAGGTGGACCACTTTTCCGCAACATTACTAATGACCTTCCCATATGCTTTGAGGACGCAATTCATTTGTTCCGTAGTTATTTCAAAGGGAAGTTCAAAAATACGGACTGTTCTTATCCCGAAACCTGCATGATCTACTTTGACATCACCGACGTTTCCATCACAGTGATTAAATTTAAAATATCCTCCAGATCCTTCAATAATCCTATCACAGCATTTAGCATTCACCATCTTTACATATACTGTGCTACTCACAATCGATAAGTGGATCCCAATTATATCAGTGGAACTGAGCTTTACTACATCGCGCAAGAACTGTTCTACTTCGAATGCTTTAGGTCGTGCAAAGCGTTCATCGAACGTGAACTTCAAAGTATCTTTGCGAAGCGGTTGCGTCATATTCATGTTCGATTCATTTTAAATTATACAACTGACGTGTAAGCCGCAAGAGCGCCCACTTACTTGTCGGCACGCGGCCGGCCGCAGCGAGGACGTAAGCAAGGCCCGTCCGCAGAGCTCGCCCACCGAAGCACGACTTGGCGCTGCTCAGGGATGCGTTGACACCGCAAAAACACACGGCAACACTAATTTGTAGGTGAACACACACTAAATTATCTATATTTTTCAATATTTCACGAGAACCACACGAAAGCTGATGGTTGTTGACGTTGCTAACCAGAGATATATTTATGTTAGTTACTATGACCATAAGTTATCTTGCCATTCTCGACTTTCATTTAGTGTTTGGGGTTTTCACTTAAGCTAACTGCCAAAGCATATAAGGTAATGTTTAACTAGTCGTGTAATATGAAACATTGATATATCTTAAGTAGGTAGTAAAGAATAAGGCGAAAAATAAAGTGCTGAGATTTAATAAAAGGAGGAATCAAAAGATATCTGAAGCATATTATGAATAAATGTTAAAGAAAACACAATAGACTAAGATGATACGTTCAGATAAAATGAAAATGTATCCTCCGACGGAAATTAAAAAAGTGATTAAGTGAATTTACAGTCGGCGCAAATGGGAGTTGGACCAGTTAGTTAGGCAGTTTATTTGTGAAGCGATGAGACTTTGAACGAATTACTATTTACGAAGTCATGCAAATGCTTGTAATATAAGCTGTTCCCATGCAAAACGTATTTAAAATAGTTCGACGAGGATGGGATTTTTTTTTCACCAAAAACAGTAACAAAAATGGCTACAATGAAATGACATAAATAAGGTGACAGATAATTGCAGTCATAAATTACAGAATTCAAAACATGAGTCTTTAGCAGTAGCACAATTTAGCACCTTCACTGTCACCTTCAACTAACCCACGCGTGCAGAGCACATTGGATTAGCAGTCCAACGCCTTAACCACTCGGCCACCTCGTCTTCGACTACATGCGTGTTTATGCCACTTATTTTGTGTACGTAAGCTTCATTACGACGGAATTGATTTGCACAAGCGATCGCCTCCACTTTTTTTCTTAATTGTGTTACCATCACATCAGCAACGATATATTGGAGATGACGTAAGTCAGTCAAGTAGAATGAGTGATTGCCAATGAGGACAATAACAAACTTTATTGTGTTCCGCAATTACTGTTAGTCACCGCCGTTCTGCACAAAATGAAACTCTCAGAAGTGGGAGCCTCAGATGGCCAAGCGTTTAGAAGAAAATAGTGTTTTTGGTGCCGCTCGGGAGCGACGTGACCATTTTGTGTAACCGTAAATTCCAAGCATCAGTTGGCGCTGTGGAAGGGGTGCAAAACGATCAACATATGAAAAATTTATTTATTTTAAAATCTCTACCTTTACGTCACTTACGCTGCAAATAAACCGAGATAATGTTAATTATGTTCTACTTTCTAATAATTTCATAAAAGACATGAAAAGGAAAGGCACAGCAAGTTGTGTTGGATGAGTACGTGGCAAAATGCAGGAATGTCGTCAATGCTTACTCAGAAAGTGGGTAACGCACAACAACCTTATTCAAAAAATTTTTGACTGTTGTGATGTAGTCTTCCTTCACTCAGATGGAAGTCGTCGTACACAGTCAGCTTTTCTATCTTTGTCGATGTCTCACAAGGACCGCCCTATGATATGCATGATATCTTCTCTTATGTAGTAGCGTGTGCCAAGAGGAGGTTGCTTCGTTTTGGTGAACGGGTCGTAATGGCACAGACTCATATCGAATGAATACATTGGAAGTTATACTGTCTCCCATCCCCACGTGAGCAGGAGCTCCTCCACGTGGGGGAGGAATATTGTAGAGCGCTCCGACCACTTGCCATTTCAGTCTTGATATACGAATGTTGTTCATGTTTGCCGGCCGAAGTGGCCGCGCGGTTCTGGCGCTGCTGTCTGGAACCGCGAGACCACTACGGTCGCAGGTTCGAATCCTGCCTCGGGCATGGTTGTGTGTGATGTCCTTAGGTTAGTTAGGTTTAACTAGTTCTAAGTTCTAGGGGACTAATGACCTTAGCAGTTGCGTCCCATAGTGCTCAGAGCCATTTGAACCATTTGTTCATGTTTCCTAAATATATTGTTAGGGCGTTTGAGCTGGATTCTTGCTCTTACACACTGTAGACACACAACTGACTCAAACATAGCCGTCACCACCCACTGCACTACTAAAAGTGTTCTGTTAGAAGCTACAGACGGCGAGCACATATTTAATGTTACGGCAGTGGTGACACTACTTTTTATCCTATCTATGTATAAGATGAACATTGACACCGTAAGGTATATAGTTCTCCAGCAAAAAGAATCTAAAAGAATTTCTAGCATTTATACAACATTCGCCCAGTAATGATACTCCAATTGGATGCACAACTAGATAGTTATAGTATTTAATTATTCGCAATTCCTACTACGAATTTATACGCAGGCAGTATTTGAAGGTGACGTACGTGCTGCAAGGTCATTTTTTGATCAGATGCGCACGTCGTCGAATTTTCCGGGATCACACGACTATGGATCACACGACTATATAACGTCTAATGAAATATATGTATACTGCATGGGAAAATCATTGTCTAGTATCCTGTAGCGTTTCCAGCAAACGGCACTTAAGAGCAGCTAAGTGTATTCTTGGCTGAAAAAGTACAGCGACATGTGAGAGTGAGCGCACGCATTCCTGGAATGCGGCACCGTTCCGTTCCCCCAACTGAGTCACGATCGTTCTCAGATAACGGTGGTGTCTTGTAGTTTGACTTCTGAACAGTAATGCCACATGAAACCTGTGTGGGGATGTAGCTCAGTGGTAGAGCGTTCGCTTTGCATGTGAAAGGCCCCGGGTTCGATCCCCGGCATCTCCAACCAATTTTTATAAAGAACTTCCACTCAATAGTATCAGTAATTAATCTGACAGGGGCATGCGCGTGGATTCGAACGCTCGGAACTGAACACGTCCTTACAGTGTAAATCGCTAATCCCAAAAAGATAGAGAAGAGGGCGCGTCTTGCCACGATACACATTCTAATGATTAACAATTAAAGGTCTAGGGTAGCAATTTTGGTAACGTGAAGTAAGAAAAAATAGACACAACTAAATGTCCTAGCTTAGTGCTGTTTCCATCTTCTTAAAATAACTGTGCTATCTGAATAACTGACCTGACAGTGTTGAACAGCTATTCGAAGTACAGGTGTGGAGATTTTAGAAATGTGGGCGAAGCAAAGTGAAACAGAAAAATGTGCACATCTGACTAAAGGCGCTTTTTTTTTCACATTCAACATCACTTCTGCATTCAGGCAGTCCAGTATCAAACGCCATACTATTTATGTTAACGATGTCGTTGGTATCCTTATATCATAACTTCCCATCTGCCAAGGATACTGTAGTATATGCTTGTACTTCGGTGCAGAAAGTTGATTATATAGCACAGAGTGAAGTCTGATGATGAAATGGAGATAGCGTAAGTCTACTTGTTTTTCACACTGTAGTCGTACAAGAGCTGCGATCCTACTCATGTGGAGCATATATTGCATAAAGAAGTATAAATCAACAGGTTGACAATATAGACATTTTGTTTCTTCGTGTTACCGAAATTCCTCTCTTCGACCTCGAATAGGCGATCATTAAAATGATTGTCGTGGTAAGACGCGTAGTTTTGCATGCGAATGGCTGATATCACTATTTTTGGGATGATCGATTTTTGTTCTAAGCATATTTTTGTGGGGTTTTGAGCGTTGAATGTAACAAACCTTCTTTGTCAGAATTTAGGTTATTAAGTGCGAAAAATTTGCAAGAGTCCAGACGACGTTATCAACGCTTGACTGTTGTTCATGACCTTGTGCCGCAGTGTGGACTCACTGTTTTATCAGCTGCATGTATTAGAAATCCTTTGAAATAGCTAACCTTCGGCTGTCGTTTGAGAAGATACGTTACAAAACCCGTTGCGGGAAAATAGAACAGTTGAAATTTAAAGTGCACAGCCACGCGACTTGATACCGTTACAATTAGCGAGAGAAGGTGAAAAATGAGTTCAGAATCCTCTTTACATTCAACACTATATGCAACAAGTAAATCGACTTATTTAGAGAGTGCTGTATACAGTCAGAGCGTTTGTAAAATTCGGTATTCGTTGTATTAACAACCAGAAACTACGTTCATAGAGGAATAAAAGAGACAGTTATTGCAATCCTTCAACTCAACAATCAAATGCGACAACCTCACCTGCACAGGCATCAATAACTCAATAGAACAGACTGTACTGAACTCAAAAATCTTTGATCTCTTGCATGAAGTGACATGCATATTACTGATGAGATTTGTGTACAGTTGTCAGTGGTAACAGACAAGCAACATTCCGTGAAACAACCACAGAAATCAATGTATGATACACGATGAACATATCCGTCAGACAGGACTGAGAAATTTGGTGTTGATGGGCTATGGGAGCATACGATCGACGCGAATGCCTTTGCTAACAGTACATCACCTGCAGTGCCTTTCCTGGCCTCGTGACCACATCGGTTGGATTCTAGACGTCTGGAAAACCGTCGCCTGGTCAGGTGAGTCCCGATTTCAGTTGGTAAGAGCTGATGGTAGGGTTGGAGTGTGGCGCAGACCCAACGAACTTATGGTCCCAAGTTGTCAACAATACTCTGTGGCAGTTGGTGGCGGCTCCACAATGACGTGTTCTATGTTTACGTGGAATGGACTGGGTCCTCTGCTCCAGTTGAACCTGCCACTGACGGGAAATGATTGTTTAGCTACTTTGAGACTATTTGCAGCCATTCATGGACTTCATATTCTCGTGCAACTATGGGATGATTATGGATGACAATGCGCCATTTCACTGGGCCACAACTGTTTGCCACTGGTTTGAAGAACATCATGGACAGTCCGAGAGAATGATTTGGCCACCCTGGTTGCAAGATACGAATCCCAACGAACTTTTATGGGATGTAATTACACAAAACCCTGCAGCAACAGCACTTTTGCAATTATGGACGGCTATATTGCAAGCAGTCACGTCCTTTAATCATAAATATATGTCTGAGTGATGCTAAATTTGGTATTTTTACATAAAGAAAGCAACGGCCTTGCCGCAGTGGATACACCGGTTCCCGTGAGATCACCGAAGTTAAGCGCTGTCGGGCGTCGTCGGCACTTGGATGGGTGACCATCCAGCCGCCATGCGCTGTTGCAATTTTTCGGGGTGCACCCAGCCTCGTGATGCCAATTGAGGAGCTACTCGACCGAGTAGTAGCGGCTTCGGTCAAGAATACCATCATAACGACCGGGAGAGCGGTGTGTTGACCACAAGCCCCTCCTATCCGCATCCTCAACTGAGGATGATACGGCGGTCGGATGGTCCCGATGCGCCACTTGTGGCCTGAATACGGAGTGCTTTTACATAAAGAAAAAGATTATCTTCTCAATGACCTTCAACTCGTGAGCTATATCCTTACTTTTCATGTATGAATTATTGAATTTACTCATGGCATTTTTGTTGCCTATGCCCGTGGTCGCCGGCCGTTGTGGCCGAGCGGTTCTAGGTGCGTCAGTCTGGAACCGCGCGACCGCTACGGACGCAGGTTCGAATCCGGCCTCGGGCAAGGATGTGTGTGATGTCCTTAGGTTAGTTAGGTTTAAGTAGTTCTAAGTTCTAGGGGACTGATGACCTCAGATGTTAAGTCCCATAGTGCTCAGAGCCATTTGAACCATTTTTATGCCTGTGGTCACTTTCAGAAGACAAATTAATGATCAAACTAATAACTTTAATAAGAGTGAACATTAAATTGCTGGTGTACCCATGTACCATCACAATAAAAACCGATAATAGCTGAGGGAGTTTGAATGAGAAAAGTGGCATATTTAAGTTTACAAAATGACAAGATAAATCTTAGACAAAAACGACACACAAATCAGAAAAGGAATGGTATTTGATAGGAGAGCATACATTGGGGTGGAGGCTATACAAATTTTCCCTTGAATGAATTGCTTTTACAACGCAGTCTGTCTTTGTTTACTTCGGAACCTACCTCGACTAAGTATACAACAAACAGGGAGCTGTGAATATCATTTAACAACCCTGCACCAGACCAGCAGCATTTTGCTCTTTCATCTTGATTCAGGTGGCAGCCGGCGCGCTGTGGACGAGGGGCCGTGTGTTGCAGCAGCCTCTACAAAAATTTGCAAACTATGGGGCCTGGCGTTCTGGTTATCTGAACGCGGGAAACTTCCTTGTCAGAGCCCTGAAATGCCAGCAGATTTCAGTGTGAGGAGCACCTGTTCTCTGGTCTGGCCAAGCCAATTTGGCTCACAGGCACGACGGAATTGTCAAACATCAGACGGCCGACTCAGACGAGTAAGTCCATCGTCGTGACACGTGAGATGTCCGAGACGACTGCAGTTCCACTGTCGCTGCAATTGGAAACAGCCACTGGTTGTTAGTCCACCACAAGATATTGACTGCAGGTCTCACTCACTAAGAAAAGACCTGAAGTTCTCCACCAGGGGAGGACCAGAAGACGAAGAAGGCAAAAGATCGCAACCACTTTCCATCAAGCCTTGGTATGGGAGCCGCACGGCACAAACCAACCAAACTATCCTCTTCTCATTGAATCTCCCCTATTTCACTGTTCTATTGGCCTGGTAGCCAATCCACACGCAGCACCAGGGTTCCCACGATGGGGGAGCAAACCTCTACTTTCCATATCCTGAGAGGATCCAGTCAGCGACTCCAAATCACTCTTGTCTGAAAAAAAAAATTATTTTAGACCTGGGAGGTGTCGTTCTCATGGTAAGCATGGCCGTTTTTTGGAAAAAAACGTCTGCCTAGAGGGGACCAACGTCCTTCATTTATGGAGAGATGTATTGTTTCTGGGCCAACCATTTCGAATTCCTGAAACAAGGCTGTTAAGCTTCCCAGACTGTCATGTCTGTGAAATACATGTTTTTAGCGCTCACTAAAAGAAACTGGCCACTTCATGGCGCCAGGGGGAAGAGGGGCGGGGGGGTTACACTCAGCCACTCTGTCTGTGACGTCCCAGTTTCTAACATGAGAATGCGCAGAGGTTAGTGACCTATCCACCATTTGCCCAAAAGCTCAGTTTACAACAGTCTCTCTTATACAGCTTCCTCCACCCACCTTGTACCAGTTGGCATTCATGACGGATTGCTGCCTGGCCCAGGCAAAATGTTTTGTTGGTGACGAAACAGATTAAATCTCCTTGTTGTATCACCGTCTGAGGGGTTTTCCATAGTAATTAACATTGTGGTTATCCCCTTGCTACCAGCAGCGCTCGTTTGTTGCAGGACCTTCTTATTTCTTGTGATTTATATTTTCATTTTTGCGAGTTTCTATGGCCACCCTTAACAAATTGGGTTGGCAGTTCATCTCTACACTGAGATCCTGTGTGTTGGCGAATTTTACATGGTCTGTCTCGTACAGCACATGCACCACCAAGTCCGATTGCACCACCTGTCCCATCCTGCATCACCGTTTATATTTGTAGTCCTGCTACTGATGGATCAGCTGCTCATTCCAACAGAGACATTTTCGCAAGTGTGTGGATGCGGCATATTACTGATATTGTGAGTCCCTCTCATTTCTTTGGTCCTTTGGCCATCTGAAACACTCTGATTTCCTTGGTCAGGTTGTAAATAGGCTTAACACAGTGTTTGAGAAATATAAGGGCGATCCCCTTCTTCATGATGGGGAAGTACGGCAAAAGAAGTCATATTCGACACTTCTTCATATGTATCGTATTGCCGGCCTTGGTGGCCGAGCGGTTCTAGGCGCTTCAGTCTCGAAACGCTCGACCGATACGGTCGCAGGTTCGAATCCTGCCTCAGGCATGGATGTGTGTGCTGTCCTTAGGTTAGTTAGGTTTAGGTAGTTCTAAGTTCTAGAGGACTGATGACCTCAGATGTTAAGTCCCATAGTGCTCCGAGCCATTTGAACCATTTGTATCGTATTGCCAAGTGTTATGTTACATGTCACTTCTTATACAATTGATGGACTGGAGTACCTGTTTCTCCTCAGTACGCAATTAACGTGCTGAATCTCACGTCCGAGATGCTATGGCTCATATATTTGTCCTGCACTTGTTGAGAGTGTGTTACTCATTTCCATCATCTGGCTTGGATAATGATTTTTGCTGACATCGGTTTTCGATACTCAATGTGGCCCTTATTCTTAGTTCTTTTTTCCGTAACCAACAGCTCTAGACCTCTAGAAAGGGTAGCTGTTGATGTTGATTCCTTATCACTTCTCTAGAAAGTGATCTGCCATGGAGACTGTGCAGATGTCTTAGGAAGTCACCGAGCTGTTCCTCGCCATGCTACACACAACAAAGGTGTTGTTGATGCAGCTGTACCACAGCTTACGTTTGCATGGTTTCGGGTCCAATGACTGTTTTTTGAAATGCCCCATGAAGCATTTGACAACCATTGGGTTATCTAAACTACGAATGGCGACACCTTCCAGCTATTTTTAGAACTCGCTGTTCCTCATAAATCTGCAAGTGGTAATACACTACTGGCCGTTAAAATTGCTACACCACGAAGATGACGTGCTCCGAGGCGAACTTTAACCGACAGGAAGAAGATGCTGTGATAAGCAAATGTTTAGCTTTTCAGAGCATTCACACAAGATTGGCGCCGGTGGCGACACCTACAACGTGCTGACATGAGGAAAGTTTACAACCGATTTCTAATGCACAAACAGCAGTTAACCGGCGTTGCCTGGCGAAACGTTGTTGTGATGCCTCGTGTAAGGTGGAGAAATGCGTGCCATTACGTTTCCGACTTTGATAAAGGTCGGATTGTAGCCTATCGCGATTGCTGTTTATCGTATCGCGACACTGCTACTCGGCGTTTGTCGAGATCCAATGACTGTTAGCAGAATATGGAAACGGTGGGTTCAGGAGGGTAATACGGAATGCCGTGCTGGATCCCGACGGCTATCACTAGCAGTCAAGATGACAGGCATCTTATCTGCATGGCTGTAACGGATCGTGCAGCCACGTCTCGATCCCTGAGTCAACAGATGGGGACGTTTGCAAGACAACAACCATCTGTACGAACAGTTCGACGACGTTTGCAGCAGCATGGACTATCAGCTCGGAGACCATGGCTGCGGTTACCCTTCACGCTGCATCACAGACAGGAACGCCTGCGATGGTGTACTCGACGACGAACCTGGGTGCACGAATGGCAAAACGTCATTTTTTCGGATGAATACAGGTTCTGTTTACAGCATCATAATGGTCGCATCCGTGATTGGTGACATCGCGGTGAACGCACATTGGAAGCGTGTATTCATCATCGCCATACTGGCGTAATGGTATGGGGTGCCATTGGTTACACGTCTCGGTCACCTCTTGTTCACTCTTGTTCACATTGCGGCACTTTGAACAGTGGACGTTACATTTCAGATGTGATACGATCCGTGGCTCTATCCTCCATTAGATCCCTGCGAAACCCTTCATTTCAGCAGGATAATGCACGATCGCATGTTGAAGGTCCTGTACGAGCCTTTCTGGATACAGAAAATGTTAAACTGCTGCCCTGCCCTCACCAATTGAAAACGTCTGGTCAATGGTGGCCGAGCAACTGGCTCGTCACAATACGCCAGACGCTACTCTTGATGAACTGTGGTATCGTGTTGAAGCCATCCAAGCTCTGTTTGACTCTATGCCCAGGCGTATCAAGGCCGTTATTACGGCCAGAGTTGGTTGTTCTGGGTACTGATTTCTCAGGATCTATGCACCCAAATTGCGTGAAAATGTAAGCACATGTCAGTTCTAGTATAATATATTTGTCCAATGAATACCCGTTTATCATCTGCATTTCTTCCTGGTGTAGCAATTTTAATGGCCAGTAGTGTATGTGAATGAAGCAACTTCATGATATCCTGCAGAAAACAGAAGAACACTTTCCAGAAAGATACTGAGTGGTCCTTTGCTAAAGAAAGAAGGAAAGAATGTCAAAGCTGACAGTAATGTTGAAGAGTCCCATGTGCAACTGAAGCAGAGAGGCCAAGTGTCTCACCAGTTTTTACATCTGTGAAACAGGAGCACTTACGATTTGTCTTAATGGTACATCATCTTTACGGATTTTTGGTAACCTCCCCGCAGCTTCCTCTGCATGTCTGCTGAAAGAAACGATGCCTTGATTAACCGATTCGTATTCCACGTGATGAGCTGCACCGAATTTGTGCTCAGCTTTCTGTATGTTGTTGGATCTAATACGTCATTTATCTTCTGCTCATAACATTCGGTCTTCATTACAAAAGTCGTATTTCCCTTGTTGGCAGGCAGAGCCAATACGCTTCTAGGAACCAATGAAATTGTACACTTTGCCTAAAGACAAGACATTTTGTTGATCTGCACAACAACAAGATAAATAAATGAAATGTATTCGCAGTTGCGAATAGGAACAACGGCAACCTGTAACAAGGGAATGACGATAAAGAAAATTTGTGCCGAACCGGGAATCGAACCCGGATTATGCTCGAGCATGTCAGAAGGAACATTGCATACTTCTTCTTAACAACATTGGCACTACAATATCGCAACAAGACAAACGACTGCTATCACATAATTTGCTGTAAGCACCCCGATGGTTATTTAACATAATGCACATCCGACAACAACACACACACACACTTCCGTGGTTATTTACCATAATGCACATCCGACAACAACACACACACACACTTCCGTGGTTATTTAACATAATGCACATCCAATAACAACACACACACACACACTTCGGTCCTCGCGCCGTGACAGATAGCAATGTACTGTCTGCTGGAGAGTGCGTAATGTTTCTGGCCTTAGTGGAGCGTGACGCTCCCAACGGAGAGGTTTAGAGTTACCTGTGAGCTGAGGTCGCCATACCACAGCCCCACGAGGAACAGATTAAACAAAATTAAGCAACTTGAACTAAGAAATGTCTGCCGCATGGACACGGAGTCACTAAGTTACTAAGGTATGCCGTACTTGTACATTACACCACGATTAAACGTGCAGCACTGCGGATAAACCACCGTAACGTGTCCTGGGAAAACACATATTATACGCGGTAAAAAAAAAAAAAGAAAAAAATAATTGAACTGGATGATTATAATTTTATTTCTGCATGGACAATGATTGTGTGAACTTTATGTAATAAAGAGAAACCATTATGTGTCATGTTTTATACTTGTATAGAATTATGCATCGATTTTTTAAAAGATAATATCTGTGTCGGTGAGTACTGAAACCGCCACAGACGATACTTATTAAATATCAAACAAATATGTAAATGTATCAAACCGAGTATAAATAGTAGTGACCGAGCATTAATTTCTCTGTTGTCTTGTGGAGTTACGTGAGTAGGAAGAGCCTGTGACGCTATATTGTATGCTTGTGTAGCATTCTTTTGTCAAGATTGAAAGAAGGACGCCATCAGGCATTGATTTGTAAAGGTGTGTAAGAATTTAATCTGTCTAAATGTTTTGAACAGAGTTACTTAGTGAAAACTTGCGTTATGATTTGTAATAAGCTTGCCTGGTATTTTATCTCATCGTTTTAAAACATTTTCAGCTATTGAAATATTATTTGTGGTGCAGAGCTGCGCTGCGAACGAACGAGCCGCTGCCGTGGCGCATTCAAACTGCATTAAATGCAAAAACATAATTTACCTTCATGTCATAAAAGAAATCTTGCTGTGCGTAGTTCTGGTCTGGCAAACATTATAGTAAAATAATTTTTTCTCTGATAATAGTCTCATGTTCTCGTGTTAGCCGTAGTTCTTATTAGTGTTTAAATGTTAACAAAAATCCACCGCAAAATTTTGTTGTTGAACAAAGATTGCGTACTGTAACATCAGTATTGATAACGAAATAATTTTCAGTAGCCTTTTCAGTAACTGCAAAGTAAGAAAGATACGTTGAACTTTATAGCGGGTTAAAGTAACGAAACAATGTTCCTTTTATAGAAAGCCGGATCCAGAATAATATGAACATAATATATTTTGTTTTGTTGAAAATTACTGATCCAAAGAAAGTCACAGCACAGCATCCCTAAAAAGTATTTCAGGGCTCTTTTCGTAGCAACGTATTTTATCTCATCCATTTATCAATATATTAGTTGTTACACGAGCAATAACAAAGAGAGCGAAGCCACGAACCACGTTATCAGCCGTGGAATGTTGCGAACATCGCAGCAGTTCTTCACTTCCACAGCAGTATCTGTCAGTTTTTGTCATACACAAAGCTCATCCTGTGTCTGCAACATTGTTAGGATGTAGTGCGAACGTACACTTGAACCTTTTGTGCAGTTGATGGGTTAGATTGTGGGCGTATAGTGCTTCTGCGGGAGGCTGACTGGTCATACCGCAGAACTACGTTACACGTGGGGAGAGAGGTCTTCACAGTGAATTAGTTTTTCCACAAGTGATCAGCAGAAGGTGCACATCCCCATCAGCGTGGGTCCAGACTGCGGCGACACGTAGATGCACGCCAAACCGTCGCATCTTACTAAGTGCCTTATCGGACCGCTCCGCAGCTGCACACCAAGTTAGAGTAACTGTTGCTCTGCGAGTATCATCGAAGTCCATTTGCAACCATCTCCGCGAAGCACGACTATGATACTGCGTGCCGTTAGGACGACTTCCCCTCACGCCCCATCACCGTGCAGCCCGACTTCTCTGGTGACGCGGTACACGCTTGTAGAAGGACGAATGGTGACTTTTCCGTCTTCGGTGCCGAGAGTCGCTTTCACCTTAGCGCCAAAGATGGTCGTGAGTGTGTGTGGTGTAGTGCCGACGAGCGCCAACGTCCATAGTGGCACACAGAGCCAACACCGGTATATGGTGTGTGGAGCCGTATCTTACAATGGCTGTTCTCCTATGGTGATCGTATGGGGAACAATGAACACTGCACGGTACATCCAAAACATCATTCAACCCGTCGTGCTCTACATCGTGCACCAACAGGGCGATCACAAAACCCAACATGACATGTATCCCGTGCCTCACCCCTTGCTCTCCTGGCCAACATATTCCCCAGATATGTCCCCCACTGAGCATGTTTGGGACTGGATGAAACGTGTTCTTGCGTGGTCTGCAATACCGGGAGGAAACCTGTCCCAACTGAGGCACCAGGCAGAAAAAGCGTGGCAGGCCATTCCGCAATACTACATTAGTCACTCCTACTATCGTCTCCATAGGAGGATTGTAGCCTGCACTGCTGCAAAAGTAGGGTATGCTGAGTACTAGCGCTGACACTTCGCACGCCCAGTCGGCTGTACTCAAATGCGTATGGTTCTGTCGTTGTGATCGTATATTTCCTCAAGAGTGCGCCGGTAAAATTTCCCTCCGCTGGGTCGACGAGCTTATGGTGTTCTTTTTTCATTTCCCTGTAGTGTGTTCAAGGAAATGTCATTATTAATCTGGAAGACCTCACCAAACCACTGTACCTGTAGTTCAATCTTCCCAGATTGAGCTACAAAATAACACTCTTCCCAAATTGAGTTTTTTGATGCTGAGAAATGGAGAGAAAAAGTACACTACTTTAAAAGAGAATCTCATTAAATTCGGTGACATTTTGTTTCCTAGATTTTACTTTGGTAACAGCCACATGCTCATAGGAATCAAATTTCAAGTACAGCTGAATTTTACTAATACTTCATAAAATTACCCAAGCTAAAAATCAATATAACTATCTGCAAAAATATAACCATATTCCAAAGAATGGAAGTATTAAATGACATAGAATATTTTCATTAAAAAAAGAAAAAAACGCCCGTTATCGACATAAATACCGATATTAACATATTTAAACATAGTTTTATGCTACAAACATTGCCGACTGGTGAGAAATTATGAGCAGGGCATCAAGTAGACTATCCTATTACTTCACAATTCGGCTGTACAAATTAAAATTGCGTTTAGTCATTTTCATCCCGTTTATGAGTCTCATTTACTTTTAGAAATACTTTATTTAAACGCATATTTTCAGTACTTCCTCTTCATTCAGCATCCTAGGCACAAATTACGTCTATTATCATTGCGATACGCACGTAGTTAGGAGTAAAATTCAAATCACGTACTGAAATTATAGTTTGCACTTATTTTCGCCTGTATGGTTTTATACCCTGTTGATATACTTGTGCTAATAATATGTGTAGCACTGAGACAAAAAACAACATTCTCTGCATAAAATCATACATTACACTAATTTATTGAAGTGACTATAAAATCTGTTCGCGCGCACTTTGCTGTGACAAAAATACTTTA
The DNA here is from genome assembly GCF_023898315.1 of Schistocerca nitens. Classification (NCBI taxonomy): domain Eukaryota; kingdom Metazoa; phylum Arthropoda; class Insecta; order Orthoptera; family Acrididae; genus Schistocerca; species Schistocerca nitens. Next base: position 334,493,273 of record NC_064620.1, on the reverse strand, counting down.
TTTACATAGAACAATGTGATTTAATTACATTTTTTGATCAGCTCATTATATTCGAATGTTTAAGTTTAATTTATACTTATGAGTCTTTGAGTTAGTTACTATGACTGTAAGTTTCTGTCTTGCCAGTTTCGACTTTTTTGTATGAGTCTTGCACTTAATTTAATTTCCAAAACATAAAGGCAACCTTTCATTATTCAGTCAACAAGAATCACTGGTAAGTAGTAAGTGGTTACTAAAGAATCGTGCAAAAAAAATAATGTTCACATACAATAAAAGTCGGGAACCAAATGAAAACATGTCTGCAGTAAATTATGACTAAATGGTACACAAAACATTATACACTAAGATAATATGTTAAAGTTTAATGAAAACTGGTCGAAAGAATTTACAGTCTCCGCAGATTGTTCCATACGAAATGTGAAGTGGCGCAGTGAGCTATACAGCTTATTTATGAAGCGATGCGACTTTGAACTTGTTACTATTTATGAAGTCATCCAACTGCGCCTAATTTAAGTTGTCGCCACGCAAAGAATCAAAACATTCGACTAGGATGGGATTCGAGCCCACGCTTGCAGAGCACAATGAATTAGCACTCCAACGCTTTAACCACTTTTTTTTTAAGCTATGCAATTTGTGTATGCAGCATATCTGTATCCTCGCTACTTATTTTGTACACGTAAGTTTCGTGACGACAGAATTCATGTGTACAAGCGATTACCACCATATTTTTTTCAACTCTGCGTTACCATCCCATCGACAATGACACTATCGGAGACGCTGTAACTCACTCAGTTAGGGTGTATAACTGCCGATGAGGACAATAACACTCTTAATTGTGTTCCGCATTTACTAGGGGACAGCGTCTACTTGTCATTACCGATTTAGTCCAAGGGTATGGTATATGCAGGCCTTGGTCCGAATGTAGGCTGACCAGATTTCAGAGAAAGAAAGCTGGGAGACTTTAGTTTACACTTTGTACCTAACTTAATTACTACACTTAGGCTTAGCTTTCTTATCGGCTATATTTTGAAATCGATAATATGCCTATGACAGCTCAAAAACACGTAGCAAGAATGTATACTCATTTTGGAAAGGAACATGTAGGTGCATTCTACAAATAAGAAAAGACGGAAATATACTTTTTGTTGTAATGAACTCAATATTTTTTCTGTAGTGTTTAGTCACTTACTAGCTACTTACGTACAATTTGTTAATCCTGAAAACTGTGGAATATTACTAATCAGTAATCATACACAAATTATAAATTTCATACTAAAATTTAAGATGTGATTTGACTGCAGACTGTCAAGGCAAGTGCGCATACATGCCGAACAGTATTCAGTATACGCTGCTAACACACACCGCATCGTTCACACTCTTCACAAAATTAACTCCTTTATGGCTCCAGTCCCATTGCGATAAATAGTTTAAATGATACCACTTCATCCCTGCTTTGGTTTTGGCTTTACTTGACTCGAGGGCCATAATGTGAAAGGTAGACAAAGTTAGAGGTGGTGATAGGTAATACCCGCTTTTCTTTTCAACATATTTTCTCTTTTCCCAGGCATAAGACGAGTTAGAGGAAATGCAGTAGGCTTACAGTGAGTTTAGTGAAAATATATCTTTCTATAACTTTATACTTCCAGGTAACTTGTTTTTCAGAAATATTTAAGTAAGTCAGAAATATTATTGCAGTCCACAGATTATTCCCCACCCCACGTCACTCTAACCCCCACCCCACCCCACGCCACAAAAAAAAAAAAGCACTCGCTAGTGTATCCTGTGAAGTCCATTTTTATCGTCAGGCAAACAATTTAATCTCATCGAGAGACAAAAAGCAGTCATATCCCGAGAAAATTGCATCAAAGTACTTTCCGTTACCAATATTTGGACGAAACAATGCGTTACGCGTGCTTTGCTGCCACATTCTGCGATGACAGAGAACTTGTAAACCACGTCAGTTTTTCTATAGAAATTTTAAAACCATCATGCAATTGTAAAAATGCGCACAGTACATGTAAATCATCAACTGTAGAACAATAAAATTACGGTATCTAATTTTACATATGAAGTTCTCATGTACGTCACACAATTCCTTCCTGGAAATTTAATGTCCCAGATATTCGTTGGCCTGCTCGTTTGATGCCTTTTATGAAAATAGTTTGCCCCTTTCTCTCCGAAGTAATAAATAAAATCTATTTCTCATTATTTCCGTTTAGCAGCAGTGTAAGTAAGTAAAAATTGAAAATACAAAAGTTAAACATTAATGCAGTCCTCAGTAGAGAACATTATTGACTTATACGTACTTTGCTTCGTGGCCCTATACGAACACTCAGTTGTGACAATTGTAGATAAATGAAATAAATGTGCAATATTCCAGAAGATACAGCAAACACTTCAGTAAACAGAGAGCCCCGTGTAGCCTCAGAGATGATGCATGTGCTACACGAGGCTGGAGATTCATCATCTTCACGCTCCCTTAATAGAATCAAGGAAGCAAGTTTGGGAGAGAATACGAAACGTGGAGTCCATGGTTTGTTTGACTCTCAGTTAGGAAACATCCCAAGCCTTCCATATCTAGTGCTTATGGAAGAAATGGTTTCCTTCGTAAAGCTCTTCTTAAGAGATGAGTGTTAAAACCATTAAGTCTATATTCCTCAAGCAGAAACTGTCCGAATGAGTTTCTAGCATTTATACAACATTTACCCAGGAACGATAATCCAAAGAGCTACACAAGTATAAAGTTAAAGTTTTTTTATTATTGGCATTTCTCACAGGTTGTACACACACGCTGTATTTGAAGGTGGTATACGCGCTACAAGGACCATTATTTTGATTAGATGCGCATGTCTTCAAATGTTCCGGGATCATCCGACTGACGACTATATATGTGAACAACGCGTAACTGAAATATCTGTATACAGCGTGGGAAAACCATTCTCTAGTTATTTACTACGTTTCCAGTACACCGCAGTTCGTAACCTCCGGGAAGCTAAGTGAATTCTTGGCGGAAATAGTGCGGTCGACGTCTGAGAGGCAGCGCAGACATTCCTAGGATGCGGAGGCGCTCCGTTTGCTCTCCTTGTCTGTCGCAATCGTCCTCAGAAGCGTTGAAGCGGGGGACTGGAATCAAGTTACCAATCTTCCGTTTGTATTAACTGAGCTGTAGCTTCATGGTATAACAGTCGTTTTGCATGTGAAAGGCACCGGATTCAATTCCCGTCATCCACAACCAATTTTTATAATCAACTTCCAACGTTAACCAATAGCACTAAAAATTAATCTCACAACGATACGCCTGACTTTGAACACTCAGAACTGAACTATTAAGTGCTTAGAATATACACTGAAGAACTAAACGAACTGGTACACATGCCTAATATGGTGTAGGGCCGCGCGAGCACGCAGAAGTGCCACAACACGACTTGATATCGACTCGACTAATGTGTGCAGTAGTGCTGGAGGGAACTGACACCATGAATACTGCAGGGCTGTCCGTAATTCCGTAAGAGACGAGGGGTTGGAGATTTCTTCTCAACAGCATGTTGCAAGACATCGCAGATATGCTCAATAATGTTCACGTCTGGGAAGTTTGGTGACCATCGGAAGTGTTTTAACTCAGAAGAGTGTTCCTGGAGCCACTCTGTAGCAATTCTGGACGTGTGGGGTGTCGCATGGTCCTGCTGGAATTGCCTAAGTCCGTCGGAATGCCAATGCACATGAATGAAGCAGGTGATCAGGCAGGATGCTTACGTACGTGTCACCTGTCAAAGCCGTATTTAGACATATTGGGGAACCAACATCACTCCAACTGCACATGCCCCACGTCATTTCAGAGCCTTCACCAGCTTGAAAAGTCCCCTGCTGGCATGCAGGGTCCATGGATTCATGAGGTTGTCTCCATACCCGTTCATGTCCATCCGTTCGATACACTCTGAAACGAGACTCGTCCAGCCAGGCAACATGTTTCCAGTCATCAACAGTCCAACGTCGGTGCTGACGGGTCCAGGCGAGGCAAAAAGCTTTGTTTCGTGTAGTCATCAAGGGTATACGAGTGGGCCTTCGTCTCCGAAAGCCCATGTCGGTGATGTTTCGCTGAATGGTTCGCACGTTGACACTTGTTGATAGCCCAGCATCGAAATCTGCACCAGTTGGCGGGAGGGTTGCACTTCTGTCCTGCTGAATGATTCTCTTCAGTCGTCGTTGGTCTTGTTCTTGCAGGATCTTTTTTCTGGCCGCAGCGATGCCGGAGATTTTATGTTCACCGGATTCCTGATATTCAAGGTACGCTCGTGAAATCGTCGTACGGGAAAATCCCCTCTTCATCGCTACCTCGGAGATAATTTGTCCCATCGCTCGAGCGCCGACTAAAACACCATGTTCAAACTCACTTAAATCTTGATAACCCACCACTGTAGCAACAGTAGCCGATCTAACAACCGCGCCAGTCTCTTGATGTCTTATATAGGCGTTGCCGACCGCAGCGCCGTATATCTATGTATTTGAATACGCATACCTATACCAGTTTCCTTGGCGCTTCAGTGTAAATAGCTCCTCCCCAAAAAGAGCGAAAACTAGGCGTCTTACATGAGACATTTTAATCGCAGTCTGCTGCCAGCAGTGGCGAGGCGAGCACGCCTTGTTTGCGTCTCGCCTGATGTGCTTCTTGCGAGCGAGCGCGCGTTTATTTTCGCGTACTACTTTGTATTCGTGTCACAATTCACCGACCATCGTGGAGTTTTCCTGTCGCCAAGTCGCGATTGAATTAACGTAGCCTCTGGATCATGAACGACCCAAAGCGTACGAAGCTCAATAGTTTATACGGGACGAAATGCGCCTTCCACCGCAAAATGTTCTCGCAATTTAGAATGAGATTTTCACTCTGCAGCGGAGTGTGCGCTGATACGAAACTTCCTGGCAGATGAAAACTGTGTGGTGTTCTCGGTATTCGTTTTTTGATCCTCAGTACTGACGTTCTGCGGCGCCATGCTAACCATCTCAAGCTCCCGTACTCTGACGGTCATATAGGAGCTTTCGTGGTCGTGGCCTCCGAACGTTATCGTGGCCGCCTTTAAAATTTACGACAACGTCGTCAGTCACGCTGCTGAAACGTGTAAGACGTCAGACTACTACCGTGTTCTCAATGGTGACCGGCAGACAAAGACTGAATTGAGGAAGCACGTGCCTTCCTACTTGACTGCAGAGGGGTCGTCATGTGCTATGGCCAGCCGCACAATTGTTCTGGTTGTGATCAGGAAGGCCATGACCATTCTGAATGTCTCCGATGTAGACTGATTCGTCGCTCTCCCTCCAGTGCCCACAGTGTTTATATTCTGTGACCGCGGTGGGGCTGCCTGCTGCGGCCCCTCAGTCAGTCGGCACCGGCGTCGACTTGTTTCGGCAATGCGATGGACGTTTTGCCTGTCTCTCCTACGCTGCCACTGGACGCAGTATCAACGAACGATGACCGTCAGCAGACGCGAGCCGTCCGTCCCGACTTCATGAATGTTGGTCGTGGGACTGTACCGACCTCCGCTTTTCTGCCGTCTGGCATCCGACACGGAACGACATGTTAGAAAGCAACGGTCGCCGAGGAAACGAAAGAAACCAGGCTGTACTACTCCTGATGACTGCTTCCATCGGATGAGTCCACAGGTTGACGACCCTCCTACTCATGATGCACTGTGCTCTGACACCCTAGCACCAGACGACGCGACGTCTTCCCCCGCCTACGTCTCCAGTCAGCATCCACCTACGGACACCGACCTTCCTCTCCCCCCCCCCCCCGCCCCCCTCCCCAACCACCTCCGGCCATGCGTCTGATGCAGTTGACTAGTTGGCTTCCTTTCTGTTCTAACGCTATCTGTGGGCGCACCTCTGATAGTGTAGTGTCCCACGGAACCAGCCCAGTGAGAAGCCTGTCCTCCTGGGCGGACGACGTCGACGATGAGGATCAACGTTCTGGAGGAGTGCAGAGCGATGGAAGGCCTTGGTGATGTCTTGCTCCCTCCCCGCCACAGTGATGTGCCATTCCAAGTTTGAATCGCCCATCCTCCTGTCGATGGTGTCTTTTCAGACCTATTACATAGCCACGGTGTGGCCGTTCTAGGCGCTGAAGTCTGGAACCTCGTGACCGCTACGGTCGTAGGTTCGAATCCTGCCTCGGGCATGGATGTGTGTGATGTCCTTAGGTTAGTTAGGTTTAATTAGTTCTAAGTTCTAGGCGACTGATGACGTCAGAAGTTAAGTCGCATAGTGCTCAGAGCCATTTGAACATAACATCCAAAAATCGGGTGTGGGGCTTCTTGCACACAGCGCTGCAACTTTGCGTATAGTTGCTGCTGTCCAATGCTTAGGACTTGATTTCGCGAGTAATCTGCGGCGCACGATTGTCCTCAATTGCCGGCGCCTACTGTCCCAACTACGAGCTGGGCTTCTGGAACATCGTTTCGAGCCCTTGATCTTCTGCAGCGGAGACAATATATAAATATACATTTGGCGTGTGGCACGGACACTTCCTATTCCGCCGCATATTAGCGGTATTCGGTTCATATGTTTGCCACGACTTACTGTTCAAGATAAAGTACGAGACCCTTACCGTCCCTTGGTGAAGGGGCAGTTTAGGTCTGTATCATATGCCTGACAGATCTTTAGCCCTTTTTGTCAACACTAACAACACTATCCTATTGCTGGAGGCCCTTTCACCACACTCTCTGTCAGCAACTACTCCGCTTTCGGACATTCCGCAGCCCTTCTTTTCTCGAAATAAGCTACGTCCGTACCGCGATATTGCGAACGCACTTGGTATCCCAGAAGGTGATCTATGGCTTTCTTCAGGAGCACAGCTCACCGAATGTCGTTAAGGGGCAGCAACCCCTAGTCGACTGGCGTGTCATCTTGATACTGAAGACCAGTCTGCATGGTATCTTGCTGCCAATGGGAAGCAAGTACGCCGATCACCGCCTCACGGGATTCACCTACATCTACATCTACATCTACATACATACTCCGCAATCCACCATACGGTGCCTGGCGGAGGGTACCTCGTACGACAACTAGCATCTTCTCTCCCTGCTCCACTCCCAAACTGAACGAGGGAAAAATGACTGCCTATATGCCTCTGTACGAGACCTCCTCTCTCTTATCTTTGTGGTCTTTCCGCGAAAAGTAAGTTGGCGGCAGTAAAATTGTACTGCAGTCAGCCTCAAGTGCTGGTTCTCTAAATTTCCTCAGTAGCGATTCACGAAAAGAACGCCTCCTTTCCTCCAGAGAGTTCCTGAAGCATTTCCGTAACGCTCGCGTGACGATCAAACCTACCAGTAACAAATCTAGCAGCCCGCCTCTGAATTGCTTCTATGTTCTCCCTTAATCCGACCTGATAGGGATCCCAAACGCTCGAGCAGTACTCAAGAATAGGTCGTATTAGTGTTTTATAAGCTGTCTCCTTTACAGATGAACCACATCTTCCCAAAATTCTACCAGTGAACCGAAGACGACTATCCGCCTTCCCCACAACTGCCATTACATACTTGTCACACTTCATATCGCTCTGCAATGTTGCCCACAAATATTTAATCTACGTGACTGTGTCAAGCGCTACACTACTAAATGGAGTATTCAAACATTACATGATTCTTTTTCCTATTCATTTGCATTAATTTACATTTATCTATATTTAAAGTTAGCTGCCATTCTTTACACCAATCACAAATCCTGTCCAAGTCATCTTGTATCCTCCTACAGTCGCTCAACGACGACACCTTCCCGTACACCACAGCATCATCAGCAAACAGCCGCACATTGCTATCCACTCTATCCAAAAGATCATTTATGTAGATAGAAAACAACAGCGGACCTACCACACTTCCCTGGGGCACTCCGGATGATACCCTCACCTCCGATGAACAGTCACCATCGAGGACAACGTACTGGGTTCTATCACTTAAGAAGTCGACTGGCGTGTCATCTTCACCTCGCAGACATTCCGTTGTGTGTCACCTGCTATGTTTTGGACACTGACGAGCATCGCCTGTTGTGCGGATGGTTGAGAGAGCATATAAAATGTAGACTGGCAATGGGAAAAATGCGTTTTTGAGAAGAGAAATTTTTTAACAACGAATGTTGCTTTTCCTAAGGTATTTGTCTGTAGTGTATATCACCAATTTAGTATTGGAGGGAAGTATGGGGTAAAAGTTGTAGAAAGAGACAAAGAAACGAATAGAATAAACAGATTCAGAAGAAGGTAGGTTGCAGCAGTTATTTGGGATGAAGAGTCTTGCACATGATAGAGTGGTGTGGAAAGCTGCATCGAACCAGTTGTGGGACTGAAGGCCATGACAAGTATTTATTTTCGGAAGTTGCAAGAAAAGGACTCAATCACTTAGTCAAATTAGTGGTTGGTAATTGTTTCGTAACTTATCTCCGATTTACTTTGCAAGACAAAGCGTCCAAATGTCTGTAGTGCAGTAGTTTATCTGGACTACGTGGACCGTAGGCCATCCAGGCTACCGAAAATTCAGAAAACTTGGAATGACATGGGTTGAATACCGTGAACAAACTCATATTTCACATAAATTTTGACCAGATATTGAAAAAAAAAGTCCCAGTGAACTTTAAATAAAATAATCAGTAAGTTCCTTTTGAGCCATATGTATTTCGTGAGCAGCTTGATGACACAAGCGGCTCACCAGCCTTAGCTGGGCCTAAGTTATATTGCTCATCAGTAAGGTATAGTTACCATGTTTGAATCTTAGCAGAGAGTGATAGAATCCACGGGAACGTATTGGATGACGCTAAAAGAGAGGAGTTGCACTGCACGAACATTTACTATTAAAATTCCGGGTGAGTACGAACCGGGAAAGGGGTGGACAACATATTACTTCATCCCTAGTATGTCTCGCGAAGTGACTACAACGAGAAAATCCGAGAAATTGTAGCTCTTAGGGGGTTTGCGGACAATTTACTCGCACAAGGAAAGGAGAAACAGATCATGGTACGAGAAATATGCTCTGCGGCCCACTGTAAGGTGGCTTACGACGCATAAATGTAAATGTTTTGAAACAAATCATTATTTTGTCCAGTTGCGTTGTTACATCTGTATGTGTCGTAATGTTTTCTCATTGAGCGCCAACTTCGTCAGATAATACGTAATCGCTACCATCATTATATGGAGATGAGCAACCGGCGATAATTTCGTCCCCAGTGACCATCATTTTGGAACAAAACTCTTCAATTTTACTGCCGATTATTATTCTTCCAATACCACACCGTTGAAGTTCTAAGACCAAATTCAGCAGTAATGATTTTGAATAGTTATCTTTGTCCATCCTTCGAAGTGCATCTTTTTGCCCACAGACACTACTACCTCCTGTCCCTTTGATGTCGTTTTATACTCACAACAAACGTGAGCGATACAGTATTTTAAAATACTATGTTAACTCATCAAGTGACATAGTTCAGGCATCCGTGTATGGCGGTTGGCTGAACTTAAATTTTTAGTATTTTTCGTCGTCGATTGTTTCTGCTGTTAGTTCGGGAGTACCAAAAACTCTACAATTTCTATTAAAAAAGTGTACTTTTGAGTGCTGGATAACCGAGGTTCCATCGTCCATCAATGTATGTAGAGCACGACCGTGTATTCTTAACCGGATATACATTCATATACATCATGTATTATTGATATGGAACACTGAAACTATGATGAATAAAGGTTTCCAGGTTTACCATGACTGGTTTCGAATCACCTAGCGACTCATCATCAGATGGTACACATGTCTAATGAATGATTTTTTGAATAAACGGTATTATGATATGCTCCAAATATTCATTAAAATATGTGCCATATGATGAATTACTAGGCGGCTCGAAACTGGTGATGATACGGGTAAATGAAAACTAAACCATTACAGAAGGTGACTGCTCAGAGCTATTTCTATAACCCTTTAGAATCAGAGAACCGTTCAAATGTAAGCTAACATGTGCGTTATTGGAGATGAATATTGTATTTGGTCATTGACAAAGATCTGCACAGTAAGTCGGAGGTTGAGTATAAAATTTAGTTGGAGATGCCGGGGATCGAACCCGGGGCCTTTCACATGCAAAGCGAACGCTCTACCACTGAGCTACATCCCCGTACTCAACGACTTTCGTCCTTCCCGGTTAAGCGATTTCTCAGCAGTCCGCTTACGTAAAGTGGTGACGCATAGTTAGGCAACCGTCCAGCGCCGTGTACCAGGGAACCATACATAGCCTTCCGCAGAAGCAGCGCACGCCTCGTTTCCCAAAAATGAAATTTCACGAAGCTAATAGGAAGTTTGTAAATATTTTATACAAACTATCTCTGCACCAACAAGAGCGTAGATATCTGATTTAAACTAAGGTACTTACACTATGAACAGAAACTTCAGGTACAGTTTAAAATATTAAGCACGGCTGTAAATTTAACAACTATACGACAGTAAACTTAGGGAGGTTGAAAAAAATCAAGCTGTCCAGTATCAAATAAAGTTTTATTGGAACCTTTGCTCAAGTTTTAAAACAATCTTCAGGAGGCGTAAAGGACACTGGAACATCATACTATGCTGATACAGTACATCGAATACAGCCAAACCTCTCTTGTCGTATGACACGATATTTCAGCGCAGAGTCTTTTTGCCGTCTTCAGGTGCATATTGTCTAAAGCACAGCGAACTCCCCTGTTTAAGGCCCCCACATGCGATTGCGTGGCGTAGCCAGAATTTGTCGCACTCACGTTGCTTGAGTACATGCGCTTCTGCTGGAAGTCAGTGCGCTAGTTCGCCTGCGCTTCGTGGTGAAAGTTCGCCTCATCGTACCAGGTCGCAGAACAACGCCGGCTGCACAGAGCGCGAAGTTTTTCTGTGACAGGATTCCATGTACTATCTAACTGGAAACCGACGTCCCGGTTTGTAAGGGCCTCAGGCAGTCGTATTTCCACTAAATCTTTGATGATGGAGATAAAGAAGTGTGAAACGTCGGTCACAGTTTTTGTTTCATTGTTAAGGGTCTTTCATTAGGAGTGATACTTTTTAAAATTTGGAAAAAAAGTGCCTGTCTACCTATCAAAGTAAATTGTGCTTTGTTTTGATGGTTAAACATTGCAGTTATGTTCTGAACAAAATATCGTACAAATGTTCACCGAGACTTTAAAGATACTGATGCACAGGGTGATTCCAATTGTTAATCTCTCTGTCCAACGATAGTGGCATTATGTCTGCGACAGCCCAATGAATGTCCGCCTCCAAATGTTCCAAAGTTCGTGGCTTGTCAGCATAGACCTGGGCTTTGATGTAGCCCAAAAGTGGTGGCTAATTCACACATCCACGTCTTGAGATGAAAAATTCTTCCTCAACAAATCGAGCATCAATGTGCGGCACGTAACGCCGTCCTGCTGGAACCAAACGTTTTCAGTAGCAGTGGTACCCAGTTCTCGCGACAGAAATTCGCGTAAGTGGATCTGTAGCAGCTACCTCTGTATGTGTCGTAATGTCTTCCTATAGAGCGCCAATTTAGTCAGAAAATCCATCATTGCTACCATCAATGTACGCAGATGAAAAACAGGAGATAATTTCGCCATCAGGTTCAAATGGTTCAAATGGCTCTGAGTACTATGGGACTCAACTGCTGTGGTTATCAGTCCGCTAGAACTTAGAACTACTTAAACCTAACTAACCTAAGGACATCACACACATCCATGCCCGAGGCAGGATTCGAACCTGCGACCGTAGCAGTCGCACGGTTCCGGACTGCGCCCCTAGAACCGCGAGACCACCGCGGCCGGCTTCGCCATCAGGGATCCTCACTTTGCAACAAAACTTTTCAATTTCTTGCCGATTCTCCGACACCAAAATCATAAGTAATATGTTGAGTAATTCTCTGTATCCAACCTACGTAGTGCACCTTTTGGTCCATGGACGCTGCCGCTTCCTTTCTCTTTGATGTCGTTTTATACTCGCAACTAACGGGGAAATACAGTACTTCACAATGATGTTAGCTTCTTGATTCTGTGTCAGCATTCGTGTATAGCGATCGGCAGAACGTAAATTTAATAACTGTCTTCGTCGATTGCTGCTGCTGTTGCTTCCGGAGTACAAAAAAAATCTACAGTTTCTATAAATAAGTTGTTTCATTGGATGCCTGATAACCGAGGTTCCACTGTCCATCAAGGTATGTAGAGAGCGTCAGAAGCTAACATTGTTCGCAGATGATGCGATTGTCACTAAGAAAGCTGTAACGCGAGAACACAGTATCGATTTGTAGAATGACCTGCAGCGGAATGATTAACGGTGCAGGCTCTGGGAGTTGACCATCAGTGTAAATTAATGTAACATATTGCGCACAGACAGGAAAAGAAATCGACCACACTATTTACAACAAACTGTTGGAAAATATAGGCTGACAATTGTTGAGCAATGTGAAAAGATACGTAGATTACATGCAAATTAGAGCATGTAAACGTGGCTACAGATTTTTGGATTTACGTTATGATATGTTCGATATGCCTGCCATCATTGCCAATGATGTGGCGCAGACGAATAGTGAAATTCTGCATGACCCGCTGAAGTGTCTGAACATCGATACTGTCGATGATCTGGATGGATGTTTTCAGCTCAGCAATGGTTTCGGGGCTGTTGCTGTACACCTTGTCTTTAATATAGCCTCTCAAAAAGGAGTCGCATGTGTTCAGATCCGGAGAATATGGCGGCCAATCGAGGCCCATGCCATTGCCCTCTGTGTACCCCAGAGCCAGAATGCCGACCCCGAAGTGCTCCTCCGCGACACGAAACACTCCCCTGCTTCGACGGGGTCGAGCTCCGTCTTGCCTGAACCACGTATTGTCGGTATCAGAGTCACTTTGGGTAATAGGGATGAAATCAAAACCTTCACGTACCATTTGGTAGTCACTGTGCCATCAAGGAATATCGCACCGACATTGCACCCGACACACCAAAAAATGGTTCAAATGGCTCTGAGCACTATGGGACTTAACATCTATGGTCATCAGTCCCCTAGAACTTAGAACTACTTAAACCTAACTAACCTAAGGACAGCACACAACACCCAGCCATCACGAGGCAGAGAAAATCCCTGACCCCGCCGGGAATCGAACCCGGGAACCCGGGCGTGGGAAGCGAGAACGCTACCGCACGACCACGAGATGCGGGCTGCACCCGACACACCCACCATTTGAGAGTGAAGAGACTTCTCGATCACGAAATGCGCCAATTTTGCTTATTGACAAACGCATCCAAATGAAAGTGGTGTTCGTTGACAAACCAAGCCAACATACGCAAATTAATTCCCATCAGGCCCCACGTCCAACCGTGCAGTTTAAACGTTCTTACGCAATCCGTTCGGAAGTTATGACGATTTTATTTCATATAGTTCAATAATACTCTGTCTAGGAGTATCTATCCAAAGCGAACTGAAGTGGGATGACCATATAAAACAATTAGTACGAAAAGCCGATGCCAGACTGAGATTCGTAGGTAGACTCTTAAGAAAATGTAACTCATACACGAAGGACGTGGGTTGTAAAGCGCTTGTGCAACAGATTCCTGAGTGTTGTTCATGAATCTGGGATCCTTACCAGGTAGGACCAATAGAAGAGAGAGAAAAGATCCAACGAAGAGCGGCACACTTCGTCACGGGATCGTTCAGTCGGTGCAAGAACACTATATATATACTCAATCAATTCTAGTGGCAAACGTCAAAAGAGAGGCGTTGTGCATCGCGGAGATACTATTGAACTTTTGAGAGAGAGCTTCCCAAAAAGGGTAAGTCAATTACTTCTTCCACATGCATCTCACGAAATGTCCACAACTTGAAAATTCGAGAAAATGGAGCTAACACAGAGGCTTACCGACAACCAGTGCTCTCACAGACCATTAGCGACTGAACAGGGTAGGGGGCTTCAGTTAGTGGTACCAGAAGTATCCTCAGCCACACACTATCAGGTGTTGTACGGAGCAAGATGTACATGTAGACCAGAATCTTCCAGACATACAAATAAAACTTTTATTCATTGTGAATGTTAAACACTGCGAATATGATAAATAAAGATATCCAAAAAGACTGTAACCAGTTGCCTTTTGTGATGCTTCAGTTTTTATTTATCATGACCGTTTAGAATCGCTTAGCGAACTATCATCAGACTGTACACATTTCTATTAACGATCTTATGATGTACATAATTATCGGCACATTCATTGCTTACTTATTTCATTTTTTTATCTTACCATACCTACAAAACCGCTACAATGCTCCAAATATTCATTAAAAATGTGTACCATTTGATGAGTTACGGTCATGATAAATAACAATTCAAGTACCACAAAAGACCACTGGCGGAGTTATTTCCATAACCCTTTACAACTTGATAATCGTCCAAATATTGTCTGGCATGAAGTGGATGTTACAAGTGACGTAACACTAAGTCCGAGAAGTTGACGATAAAATTTAGTTGGAGATGCCGGGGATCGAACCCGGGGCCTTTCACATGCAAAGCGAACGCTCTACCACTGAGCTACATCCCCGGACGGAATGTTGAGATATCTTTCCAGTCATACACGGCTCAGTAGGACGCTTACGTAAGCCGCTGAGGCGTAGCTAGGCAACCGGCCAGCGCCGCATACCAGGGATCCATAACCTTCCTCAGTGGCCCTTGATACGCACACAGCGCACGTCTCTGTTTCTCAAGAACGAAATCCGTCAGTCCAATGGAAGGCATCTCACTTATTTATGTGAGTTTTCATCTTTGTAATTATCTTATACAAACTTTCTCTGCATCAGCAAGAATGTGGGTATCTAAACAAGGGGATGTCCGGTACGAATAGAAATCAGATACACCTTAAACGTGGCTGTAAATTCAGCAAGTGTACGACTGTAAACTTAGAGAGGTTGAATCAAATCAGGCAGCCAGTATCCAATAAAGGTTTATTGGAACTATTGAACTATGTTCCGACAATTTTAAAATACTCACTTCTGATGAAGCCCCTTTTAAAACTGTCGAAACCTAGTTCAAGGGTTTCAATTCTCGTTTTTTTATTTTTTATTTATTTATTTATTTATTTATTTATTTTCAAGCTCTGAAAATGCCAGGTACGATTCCTCTACAAGTTGTGGCGGGAAGAAAAAGGTCCAACCGGAAACTACAGTTCCCTTCATTTGTCCTTGTATTAAAAATATTTGAAGTGTCTCTGCAGTGACATACGTTATGGCAGGAAGCTGTTGAACCAGTTTATTATGGGAACGAGACGAATTACACACATTTCATACAAATATTGTTTTGAAATAAGTCACTGAAAGTTTACCTCTTTTAAGCAATAAGCTCTTGCGAAAACCTACAAGGCGATAAGTAGTCGTATGCCATTGCTGACTGTGAGAGCCCGAAGGCCAGGTTCAGCCGACTAATTAGAAAAGTGTTTCCTATTCTTTGCCCACAATGACACCTTTCCTCCGCGAAATGTGAGAGTTCTGTACATAAGTGTACCTGGTAAGAGTAGGTGACAGAAATGGGTGTGAGTTTAGTGTGCTGTGTGTGTGTGTATGTGTGTGTGTGTTAGATGATGAGAGAAGGGAGAGGGTGAAACCTGGTGCCGGCACATAGTCTACTCTCGAATAGAACCTATGGGGCCACAAAGCTTACCAGGTGTAGAGGTATGAAACCGGAATTTAGTTGCAATAATTACTCGTCTTTTGTTTGAAACTGATGAACAATATTTTATTCAAAATAACTTCCATTGCTATACAGGGTGAGTCACCTAACGTTACCGCTGGATATATTTCGTAAACCACATCAAATACTGACGAACCGATTCCACAGACCGAACGTGAGGAGAGGGGCTACTGTAATTGTTTAATACAAACCATAAAAAAATGCACGGAAGTATGTTTTTTAACACAAACCTACGTTTTTTTAAATGGAACCATGTTAGTTTTGTTAGCACATCTGAACATATAAACAAATACATAATCAGTGCCGTTTGTTGCATTGTAAAATGTTAATTACATCCGGATATATTGTAACCTAAAGTTGACGCTTGAAACCTCCGACGTTCAGTTGCGTGGTGTAACAAACACGGGCCACGGGCGTTTCATAGGACGTGGAGGACGCATAAATTGGCCAGCCCGTTCTCCTGATCTTACACCTCTGGACTTCTTTCTGTGGGGTACGTTAAAGGAGAATGTGTACCGTGATGTGCCTACAACCCCAGAGGATATGAAACAACGTATTGTGGCAGCCTGCGGCGACATTACACCAGATGTACTGCGGCGTGTACGACATTCATTACGCCAGAGATTGCAATTGTGTGCAGCAAATGATGGCCACCACATTGAACATCTATTGGCGTGACATGTCGGGACACACTCTATTCCACTCCGTAATTGAAAACGGAAACCACGTGTGTACGTGTACCTCACACCTCATGGTAATGTACATGTGCGTCAGTGAAAAAGACCATTAAAAAGGTGTTAGCATGTGGACGTAATGTGCTGTTCCAGTCTCTTCTGTACATAAGGTCCATCACCGTTCCCTTTGGATCCCTACGTAATTCGGTGCTCTCCGATACACACGATCGAACAGCGGAGGAGTGGTACTCAAGCGTCAACTTTAGGTTACAATATCTCCAGATGTAATTAACATTTTACAATGCAACAAACGGCACTGATTACGTATTTGTTTATAAGTTCTGATGTGCTAACAAAAATAACGGTGTTCCATTTAAAAAAACGTAGGTTTGTATTAAAAAACATACTTCCGTGCATTTTTTTATGGTTTGTATTAACCAATTACACTAGCCCTTCTCCTCACGTTCGGTCTGTGGAATCGATTCGTCAGTATTTGATGTGGTTTACGAAATATATCCAGCGGTAATGTTAGGTGACTCACCCTGTAT
Organism: Schistocerca nitens; assembly: GCF_023898315.1. Lineage (NCBI taxonomy): Eukaryota > Metazoa > Arthropoda > Insecta > Orthoptera > Acrididae > Schistocerca > Schistocerca nitens. Next base: position 334,476,357 of record NC_064620.1, on the reverse strand, counting down.
ATACATTTCTTCCACCTCTCCGGCAGGCTATTAATGTCACGCCAAATAACAGTTCTTCTTTTGAAGCGAACCGGTCAGTTAACTATTTTAGTACATTTCCATACGAATTGAAGCGTAGTTCAGCGAGAGCGTGTCCCACTGATGCAAATAGATGATAATCGGACAGAGCCAAGTCTGGAGAATACGCCGCATGCCCTAGTATTTCCCAACTGAAAGCCTCGAACGTTTCCCTGACCCGTTTGGCTGTGTAAGATGGGGCGTTATCATGGAGCAGTATGACTTTGTGTTGCCTTTCTTTCATATTCCGGTCGTTTTTCACGTAATGCTCGAGTTACATAGATCATTTGTTGTTGGGAACGATCTATGTTAATGGTTTCACCAAGTTTTAGCAACTCATAATAGATGACACCCTTCTGATCCCACCAAACACAGAGCATTGTCTTCTTTCCAAAGCGGTTTGATCTTGCAGTGGATGTCGATAATCTGTGTGGATTCGCCTATGATTTTTGACGCTTAGGAATCACAAAATATATCCATTTTTCATCACCTGTCACTATTCGCTGGAGAAACGACAATCTTTTGTATCTGGCGAGCAGCATTTCACAAGCGGTCTTTCGATATGCTTGCAGTCTTTCATTCAACTCATGCGGAACCTTTTTTCCCACGTCCTGCACCTTTCCCATAGCTTTCAACCGAAGAGAAACGACTTTCTGCGTCACATTCAATTGTTCCCCGAGTTGCTGTTGAGTCTGAGTATCATCTTTATCCAATAAGGCCTGCAATTCGTTGCCTTCGAACTTTATAGGTGGTTTCCCGCGCTCTTCGTTTCTCACGTCGAAATAAACACTTTTGAATCACTCGAAACACTGTGTTTTGGCAAGAGCATGTTCGCCGAAAGCTTCGGCAAGCATTCGATGCGATTCTGCAGCAGTTTTCTTCAAATGAAAATAGAAAACGTATGCTGTCCGCAAATCGTAGTTCGTAGGCACAGAACTCGACATGTTTACAGGTCTGAAACAGATACCAATGTAAAAAAGGTTTGTGCCAGGTGGGTTCCCAGGAGGTTGACAGAGGCTCACAAAGAAGCAATTAAAACGCTATGCAGCGAACTTTTGGAACAGTATGAGAATGGTGGAGATGAATTTCTTGGAAGAATTATGACAGGTGATGGAACATGGCTCCATCATTTTTCACCAGAGACGAAGAGGCAATCAATGGAGTGGCATCATGCAAGTTTCACCCAAGGAAACAAATTCAAAACCACACCTTCTGCTGGAAAAGTTACGGCTACGGTGTTTTTCGATTCCGAAGGGCTCTTGCTTGTGTACATCATGCCAAGTGGAACCACCATAAATTCTGATGCATATGTGACGACACTGAAGAAACTTCTTGCTCGACTGAGTCGTGTTCGATCACATCGGCAAAATCAGTATGTTTTGCTGTTGCACGACAATGCACGGCCACATGTCAGTCAAAAAACCATGTAAGCGATCACAAAACTCGGATGGACAACACTGAAACACCCGCCTTACAGTCCTGACCTGGCTCCATGTGACTATCATCTCTTTGGGAAACTGAAAGACTCTCTTCGTGGAACAAGGTTTGAAGATGGCTCCCTTGTGCACGCTGCCAAACATTGGCTCCAACAGGTTGGTCCAGAATTTTACCATACTGGTATACATGCGCTGGTTCCAAGATGGCGTAAGGCAGTTGAGAGGGATGGAAATTATGCGTAGAAATGAAAATATTGTTCCTAAAGGATGTAACTACACACTGTAAAACTTTCCAACATGTAGAATAAAAGATGGATTTAAAAAAAAAGTAGTGTGCATTTCTTTTGGAGTGAACCTCATATTATTGTCATTACTATTGCCATTCCTATTATTATTATTGTTATCATTATTACTGTTAGTGCCAGCAGCAGCTGTAGTAGTAGAAGTACAGACATATTAACTTTATTAGTTCATAATCAATATTATTTACTCACACTGGCTCTATAGATACTTAAATCATTTGTCATATTAAAACTGTTATTTATTATGTAAATGCGATGTCAAAAAAGTACTATATGCATAGAAAGCTGGGCCACATTAAAAGAGGGCCTGATGGCACTAGTCAGGTTAAATACATAAACAAATAAACAGATAAATAATATTCCTGGGATATATAGGTTTCTTGAGGCAAATATTAAATTACATAGTTAAATTGCAGTTACTTTTATTTTTGTTAGTGCCTTTTTGGGTATTGTGAACAATCTTCTATGTTAGTCCTAATTTTGAAAGGAGATGTAATCTATAAAATCACTCATCAAAATGAACTACATATTTAAAGATATAGTCATTTGCTTAAACAGAGAATGAAATTATATAATTACTTTTTTTAAAATCTAACACTTTGTTAACTCAGGCTGTGTTCAAGGTATTTATAATTTTATACATTACAGTGTAACAACTAACTGTTTAAAAATACTAATTTAACTTTAATATGTAATAAACTTTGTACTTGATACAATGAATATATGTTTCTTATGATAATTTTAGATAGATAGCATGTATAGGTAGGTTTAGAATTAAAGCTGTTAATTGCAGGATTTACTGAGTTAACATATATGTTCAGTCTCAAATAATTGTGCATGGTAAGAAATATAAGCCAACTTCTTACACTTTTGGTGAATTCACTGTCAATTATAACAGGAAATTTAGTTTGATTTTCCTTCTGTCTTATTCTTAAGCTGTCCTTCAGGATTGGTGAAACCCTAGTTAATCGAATTCTTCATATGAGAACCTGAGGTATCTATATGGGCATCCTGAGTTCACAACAGTATCAAATAGGAGTTTCACCATTTTGCCATTCGTATCTGCTTCTGCCTTGTTTCCATGACAATTCTATTACTATTAACTTGCAGATCTTTCTCATCAGCCAAGCAGACCCACTGTAAACTATTCATAATACATTCCATGTTTGTTGCCTATCCATAGCAGGATGTTAAACTATTGTATAGATATTGCTTACTATAATCCCCTCAAATTTTTATACAAAATGTGCATCATTAACTTGCAGAGACTCTCAAATTTACGTTTTGTTTCTTTCCTTCTGGGTTTACCTGCATTCTTAGGTGGATAAATATCTTCCTTTGTAGCAGTTGTTTGCTGTCATAGTCTTTCATCTGATTACACACTGATGAGTAAGTTTGAAGTGTCAGTCTTTGTTAGGTATTAATCACCCTTCCACATATGATGCTCTGAAAGTTGACATGTTTGCAGAAACTTTATAAAATTTCACCATATCTGTGCAATCTTCACTGGGCCCTTGTTTTATTGCCCATATGAAATGATGTACCAGGCTAGCGAAAAAAACAATCGGATGTCAGCTACAGCCAAATGCAAACTATGAGAAGGAAGTCATGAGTAAACACTTCCGGGCTAAGTTGCAGTGGTCGATCTGTAGAACTTCTTCTCCCTGACGTTTCGTTCTCAACTACGGATAACATCTTCCGAGGTGAGTCAACGACTGGCTGCTAGGAGCTGGGGCCGCCGCTTATATGGATATCGTAGGGGGCGCTACCACACGTCACGTTGCGTCGATGTGCACGGGCTGGCTATCGTCTGTTCTCTCGATTGCAGGCATCGATTGTCACGTGATTGATGCAACGTCGACCGCCATATCTTATCCAATTTTAATCCTTCTTCTTTACGATTAGAATTGTATTGATGTTTGTGGATTTCAATTGCCTCTCTATACATACGTGTATAATAGTGCGACGTCCTCGCTAGCACGCTTGTTTCACCAAATTTTTATTTCGTGATCTCCATTCTTAAAAACATGTTCCGCTACTGCCGATTTGTCGATATGTCCCAAGCGACAGTTTCTTTTGTGCTCCGTCAACCGTGTATTGATGCTTCTTTTTGTAGTTCCTATGTAAACTTTGCCACAACTACACGGAATTTTATATACCCCTGGGGTGGCTAGGGGGTGACGAGCATCTTTTGTTGATCTTAGGCATTCACTAATTTTCTTAGTAGGTCTAAAAATGGTCTCTACCTGAAACTTGGCTAGTACTTTCCCAATGCGATCCGTGATATTATGGATGAACGGAAGAAATACTTTTCCAGCTGATGGTTGTTGCTGTCTCCTATTTTAGGCATATTTCTATTTGGGTGAAGTGCTCGGTTAATCTCGTTTTTCGTATAACCATTTTTCGCAAAGGCCATTCATAAATGATTTAGTTTTTCTTGTAAGTAGCCTGGTTCACAAATATTATTGGCCCTATCCACTAGTGTTTTTATGACCCCCCTCTTTTGCCTAGAGTGGTGGTTTGAGTTCTTATGGAGGTAGCGATCAGTATGTGTACCTTTCCTGTAGACCTTATGGCCTAAGGTCCCATCCGCCCGTTTGATAACTGATACATCCAAGAAGTTAAGTTGTCCATTCTTCTCCTTCTCCATAGTAAATTTAATCTTTGGGTTGATGCTATTTAAGTGTACCAGGAAATCATTCAAGTCTTCTTCCTCATGATTCCATATTACAAAGGTATTATCCACATACCGATACCACTTCGAGGGGCTTTTTTTGGCCGACTGCAGTGCTTGATGTTCAAAATATTCCATGAGTAAATTCGCAGTTGCGGGACTTAGGGGGCTTCCCATGGCTACCCCATCAATCTGTTCATAAAATTCACCATTGTACTGAAAATAGGTCGAGGATAGACAGTGTTGGAACAAGGTTACTATATCAGTAAGGAACATATCGGCTATATGGGAGAGAGCTTCATCAACTGGAACCATCGTGAACAAAGACACTATATCAAAACTGACAAGGATGTCATTAGGACCGACAGTAATTTCCCTCAATTTCTCAATGAAGTGTAGAGAGTTTTTAATATGACTCTCAGTTTTGCCTGTGTAAGGTTGTAACAAAGAGGCAAGGTGTCTGGCTATTTCTTGGGTAGGAGCTCAAATTGCGCTGACTATTGGTCTCAAAGGAACATCAGGTTTATGTATCTTTGGTAATCCATATAATCTCGGAGGATAAGCCTCCGTTTTACAAAGATACTTTTTAACTTCTGTAGGAATGGAAGACTGTTTTATCAGACGATAGGTGGCATTCAGCACATTCGTTGTGGGATCCTTTTTCAACTTCTTGTATGTGCTGGGTTCCAGGAGATCACTGATCTTCTTGTGATAATCCTCAGTATTCACTAAAACAGTAACATTTCCCTTGTCAGCGGCAACTATAATAACATTCTTGTCTGCATTGATCTCCCGCAATGCCTTCCTTTCCCCTTGAGACAGATTGCTGCTGGGTGGCTTAGCTTTGCGTAATATCCTGGAGGTTTCCATACTAATTTCATCAGCAGAATATGATGGTAACTGACGAATTCCTGCCTCTATATTAGCAATAATGTCCTTCATAGGAATCTTGGATGGAGTTATTGCAAAATTCCCTCCTTTAGACAGAACAGAAAGTTCTTCCTTAGACAATTCTTTTTCCGATAAATTAATAACCGTTTGGGAATTGTTTGGAATCCCAGTTTCCTGTCGACCCTCTTGTAGACGATCAAACTTCTTCTTCTGCCTATTGGAAGACACTTCTGCACTAATCTCCATAGATCTAAATGTTAAATTGTCCACTTTGTTCCAATGACAAAACTGCATAGTATTGCTAATAAGTAAATGAAGATTTAGCAGTTGACCATCACATACCGCCAGTCCTCGTCATGTCCGATGTATCCGCTCACGTAGTAATGCCAGTTCCATACGAGAGTAAATACGGTTAGCTTGTGCCGAACGAAACATTCTTCTCACTTTTAAAAACTTGGGAACTACACCGGTATCACGACAGCGTAGCAGAAAAGTGAGTGAGCAAAGTTGTTGACCTTTCTTCTTGCGTAGGTTCTCCAGTCGTCGTACCCTAGTTGACATTTCCTCCCCGTAGAGGCGTCGAATCATTCCATGTAGGCTTTCACGGCCGGCGTCTTCATCAGTAAACACTTTCGGGCTAAGTTGCCGTGGTCGATCTGTAGACCGTGTAGTTGTGTCAGGGTTTACATAGGAACTACAAAAAGAAGCATCAATACACGGTTGACGGAGCACAAAAGAAACTGTCGCATGGGACATATCGACAAATCTACAGTAGCGGAACATGTTTTTAAGGATGGAGATCACGAAATAAAAATTTGGTGAAGCAAGCGTGCTAGCGAGGACGTCGCACTATTATACACGTATGTATAGAGAGGCAATTGAAATCCACAAACATCAATACAATTTTAATCGTAAAGAAGAAGGATTAAAATTGGATAAGATATGGCGGTCAACGTTGCATCAATCACGTGACAATCGATTGTCTGCAATCGAGAGAACAGACGATAGCCAGAGATAGCTGCACATCGACGCCACGTGACGTGTGGTAGCGCCCCCTACGATATTCATATAAGCGGCGGCCCCAGCTCCTAGCAGCCAGTCGTTGACTCACCTCGGAAGATGTTCTCCGTAGTTGAGAACGAAACGTCAGGAAGAAGAAGTTCTACAGATCGACCACGGCAACTTAGCCCGGAAGTGTTTACTGATGAAGACGCCGGCCGTGAAAGTCTACATGGAATGATATGAGAAGGAAGATTATGTTTTTGAAGCTAGTGTTCAAAGATATTCTAGCACAGCTACTATTATTGACATGTACACTGAAGTGATTGCCTTTAGTTGCCTTACTGCTTTGGTGAAGATATTAAATTGTTGGAAATGACAATGTAACGTATTGTGAATAGAATTTTATATGAGCACCAAGGCTGCTGGAATAATGTGTGGCCGCTAAATTGTTTGGCTGTCTATGGGAGCAACGATACAACATTACCCTCTGTTCGTTTATCATTTATTGATATTATCTTAGTGTAACGCACCTATACTTAATTTAAAAGAAATATTCCCACTGGCGATTATCGCATACCCCTAAATTTACTACCGGTAGTTCTTACTGAATATGCAAATTAATGATATGTAAGAATTAAAATCTAGTTAATTTTAGGAAAAAGGCATCGTCCAGTTCCTTGATTGATTCACAATGTTTAAGAATTGTTTCCAGTAAGATAATCTACAGTTTCCTATTATGATTTGTTGGTAATTCACTCTCCAAAACGACAAAGTAATGACCTTTTCCTCTTCTGCAAAGAACTTGTCATTAATTCTGGACCACCTTTTAGACTGCACTGAAAATAGAAATGCTTTCTGTAAGAAGGCGTCTCAGTCGCTTATTCAACAGAAATATAAAAAGTATTTCCTTTCGAGCTGAAAAGAAGTTTGTGGAGTCACTAATACACCTCACCCTTGACTATGGTGATGCTGTCGTCCAAGGACTTTCGTACGAAAGCTCACTCAGGCTAGAATTGGCGATGAATGCTTGTGTAGAATACATTTGCGACGCAACCTATTTCACCCATATCACCACTGCCTACTAACTATTATAATGGCTGTGTGCCGACAAGTGTAGAGACTATCATACTCTATGTTTGCTCCATCGTCTTCTCAATCATTGCGCTCCCTCTTATTTATCTTCAACTCTTACACTACTATCTGAACAGCATAGCAGAAATACTCGTTCTCAACAAAGTCAAATCCTCTCTGTACTATCACATAACACTGCCATGTTCTCTCAGTCATTTTCTATACCAGGAACCCGACTTTCCAACGACCTTCCTCAAAAATTCAGCGAACTTAAATTCCTCCCAGGCTTCAAAAAGACAGTTAACGACCAACCTTTGGTTATAATAATCGTCTCTCCCACACGCTAGTCTGCAGCTCACTCTCGTCACTCCCTCCTCCACCACAATTTTTCCATCCTCCATGCTGGCACAGTTTCTTATTTAAATTCTGTTCTTGCCCAAGAGCCACTGTCACTGTCATTTCAATCATTTCCTTTTTTTTTATTCCTTCCGTTTCTGCAGTACTAAACATGTATTCAAAGGTCCTAAATTATTCTCCATTATTGTTAATGCCCTTTATTATTATTATCATCATTATTATAATTCGCGTCAGCTACTATTTACATTGTTATTATAATTGTTGTGGATTAAAATTATTATCTTATTATTATTATTCCTGTGAATGTTTTTGTAATATTTTTGAAACAGTGAAACTCCAGGTTGGGTTACCAGCAACATAAGAAAAAGATAGTGTAAGTCAGTGTAAAGATGGCATATTGGGTTGCAGACAGGCGCAACGAAAAGAGACTTTCACATTAGCTTTCAGCCAAACACTCCGCCAGAAAAAAAAGGACTCTCACACACTCACTCACTCACTCAGACACACAAACACACACAAACACACACACACACACACACACACACACATTATATATATATATATATATATATATTCACGCAAACAAGCACACGTGATCACCCTCTCTGGCAGCTCGAACCGAGCTGCTGAAACTGACAGTCATGTGTGCGTGAGGTGTGCTTGCGTGAATCAATGAGTGAGTACCTCCTTTTCTGATGAAGGCTTTGGCCGAAAGCTAATGTGCCTATCTGCAACACAACATGTCATCTTTACAATGAGTGTTTTCCATGCTTGTAATACCTTTGGTGTGTATTGACATTTATGGTCAAATGTAAGAGAGGGCCTTCAGGCCCTAATCTTGCCAGCCTAAATAAGAAGTAAATAAATCATTAAAATCAATTATTTTTCTATAATTTCAATTAAATCAACTAATCACTTGAATTCCAAATAATTAATTAAACTTTTCATATACAATTTGCTACTAAAAGTGAAGGGCGTCAATGAATGACACCCTGATTAAATCAATGACATTCTTTCTAAGAAAGACTTTAATTTGCGAAGTAAATGTTTGAAATGCGCTCTTTGCTTTTGTCATGACTTTTGTTTATTATCCAATGAAAGTCACTACTGGTTCAAACAATTTGTATATTTGTTCTGAGCCGAACTGTGTTTTTAGCTATTAAATGCGACCTTATAGTGATAAGACATTGAAATAGCTGTAGTCTCCGGCGGCACTCCTCGACAGCTATCAGGCAGTGTCTTGGACGAAGGATTTCAGGGAATGCCACCGGACGCTCTGGCTTGGCGCAGGCCTTTGTACCCACGAGAAGCTTCTCGACTGCTGATTTACGCCAGTCGTTCACCAGCAGCAGATGTGTTGTCACCGGCAGTCAGGCAGTGACCTCAGCGGCAGTCTTCATTTTCGTTCAGCTTCGTAGGCCTAAGCTGCTTGAGTTCCACACACTGTGAGTAATGGAAATAATTACAACAGTGAAATGAAAGACGTGTCTTCTCAAGGATGGTCATCGCTACCGGGTGCACAAAAAGTTTGATGAGTATACGAACTGGTTGTGCGTAAGTGCTGGGCCCTTTAAAAGCTACAGAAGGCAGAAGCGTGGCTGAACAATAACATCCTCGCCCACCTGACAGAGCAGATGTGCATATTAAAAATGTAATTCACAACTACAGAAGAAGAGTCTGCGAAGATAAGACACTTCCTGTTTCCCAAATTTCTAAAGAGAAATTTCAAGATTTGAGAGATAAAGGTTTAGAATTCGTCGCAAATATGCCAGATTATGAGAACGCATAGACTGCACTGTGTAAAGCAAGAAAGGAAACTATTGGCACGATCCTGAACCCTGGCATTTGTTGGGAGGTCCACATGAGCGAAGATATTTTGAAATTAACTTTAAACAGTAGTTTCATGAAAGTCAACTAATGGTGTGCTCTTGACAAAAGAAGTTTGGTGTTCGGTTACGAAGAAGTGGAGAAAACTTTGCGTGAAAATGGAACTGTTCTTATGGAAGAGGCGTTTGACGGTTGTTTGAAAGAGTTCAAACAACTGTACAACATACACGTTGACATATGAAATATAGAAGAAGGGAAGAATCTATTTGGTGTTTTTTTGTGCTTTGTTCCCAGACAAAAATCAAAATACATATAAAAGACATTTTTCCGGATTAAAAAATAAGCTGCCTGGATGGTCATCGTAAACTGCAGTGCTACACTTTCAAATGCCTACAATTAAAGCTATGAAAACAGTGTTGCCCGAGATATACCTCTGCAGTTGCAATTTTCACTTCATCCAAAATCAGTGGAAGAAAATGCAAGAACTTATGAACAGAGGACTACAGGTATAGAGAGAGACTCAACTGTTTTCTCGCGTGTGTACTACATTGGTGTGCCATCCACCACACAGTGCTGATGAAGCGTGGTTAGTAATAATGAAGGAAATGTCCACTGGAGAAAAGGTCATGGGATTCGTAGACTATGAACACTCAATGGCTGGGGAAAGTCCTACTACATGAAATGAAATGTGTAATTCTTTTTTTAACAGTTACACAGCATCACCAATGCTGTTGAAGGTTAGTTTAGGAGATTAAACTCCCGAATAAATCGAAAACATTACCCGCCAGGATAGCCGAGAGCAGTAACGCGCTGCTTCCTGGACTCGGGTAGACGCGCCGGCCACGGATCGAATCCGCCCAGCGGATTAACGTCGAGGGCCTGTGTGCAGGCCAGCCTGGATGTGGTTTTTAGGCGGTTTTCCACATCCCACTAGGTGAATACCGGGCTGGTCTCCAAGTTCCACCTTAGTTACATGGCTCACAGACGTCTGAACACATTCACACTATTCCATGGATTACACTAGACGGAGACAGTTGGGGCACACTATTTCCTTCCTGGGGGGTACGGGGTGGCGGCAGGAAGGGCATTTGGCCGCCTTAAAATTAACATCCCACATCCGATTAACCAGCGGACCCCGCCAGTCGGAATTAATGCTTGGAAAGAGAGAATAAATCGAAAACACTCCGACCATGATTCATTCTTGTTACTTGAAGGTCGAGCGCCGCCACGCTTGCTTATGTTATAGTGTTTTCAGCTTAAAAGGATGGCAAGTAAAAAATATACGAAATCAATATACAATTTTCAGTTTCCGTTCCGTTAGCTTTCCGACCGTGGACTTTCCGCCCTGTGACGTCAACGTGAGTTTCCGATCAAAAATATTGTAGCCGAGGGTTTCCCGACCATCAATGAAAGCCGCAACAGTGGAGAAGCTCTTCCGACCGTTTTGCAGCAAGAACATTCCTTATATTTTATCCAGCCTTAGGAGTTAACATGAACATATTACATAGGCATTTTTAAAAATTTTTTCCTTTTTATTTTTCAATTATTAAATTTTTGTATTTATAATTCTTTTCTTTCTGCGATATTACTGCAGCAAACGATTAAACTTTTTGCCTTATTTCGTGAATTTTAATTTGGCACTCAATTTTTTTAAAGAAAGCCAGACATTTTCAACATCTTGTTAAATCCCCGAGACGTTACGTATTCTTTGAATGTCTTTTACTCTTTTGTCAAGCTCTATGTATCGCTTTCTTCTTTTTTGAAGAGGTAGTGCAGTGGAATCTTTTTTTGATTTCAAAATACAACATTTACTGTTTCTTCTTTCAGCTTATTTGTCAGAAGGTATAAGAGATGTATAATTACCGAGACTGACAGCACCGCGCTGTGTTATTCTACTTACGCAGACTGGCGCGTTCATCCCTTCCAGAAGGTCAGTCCAAGTTTCAGCTCCGTGCAGTCATCAGGTGATTCTTGAGAACGCCATAAGTAAAGCTGTGTCTTTGTTGTGTGTTACGAAAATGAAACAGCGGAATTTAGAGCAACGTTATGCCATTAAGTTTTGTATTAAACTTGGGGAACCAGCGATGCGATCTTTGAAAAGTTGAAACATGTCTATAGGGAACATTCCTTACCAAGAGCACAATTTTTTGCTGCTAAAAATCATTTTTGGAAAGCGAAGAACACGTTGGAGATGAACGTTGTTCAGGGAGACCTTCAGCTCCAGAAACCGACTAAAACGTCGAACTTAAGCGTGCTCTTATGAGGTCAGACTGACGTTCAACATAAAGGATGATGGGTGACAAGTTAAAATTAACCTCTGTCACCGTACATCGAATTTTAATCGAATAGTTGCGCATGCGGAAGGTTTGTGCCAAAAGGGTGCCGAAAAACCTCACAACCGAGAAGAAGGAAATCGAAGAAACTTGTGCGTTGGTTCAAATGGCTCTGAGCACTATGGGACTTAACAGCTGTGGTCATCAGTCCCCTAGAACTTAGAACTACTTAAACCTAACTAACCTAAGGACATCACACACATCCATGCCCGAGGCAGGATTCTAACCTGCGACCGTAGCAGTCGCGCGGTTCCGGACTGCGCGCCTAGAACCGCGAGACCACCGCGGCCGGCCTTGTGCGTTGATCTTCAGAGCACACCCAATGACCAGGAATGGTTCAGTCGTGCGATCACACGTGATGAATCCTGGATTTTTTAAGTACGATCCTGAGACAAAGAGGCAAAGTGAGGAGGAATGGCACACTGAGGCACCTCCTCGACCGAAAGGAGCTCAAATGAGCTAATCGAAGATTAAAATAATGCTGATATACTTTTTTGACAGTAGGGGTATCATGCATAACGAATCAGATCCTCCAGGACAAACTGTCAACCAAGTGTTTTAAAAAGATGTCCTTGAAAGACTCAGAAAAGAGGTGAATCGAGTGAGACCGGAAACTGCATCACGACAGTCCCCTACGTCACATGGCCATTTCCATCAAGGAATTTTCTACCTCAGGAGCCATTCCTGTTGGTCCACAGCTACACTATTCATCTTATGTGAGTCCTTCTGACTTCTTTTCTTTTCCCGAAATTGAAAAATTTCTTAAGAGGGCATCATTTTGGGACTCTGGAGAACCTTCAAAAGAATGTGGCCGACGTGTTATAGGTCTTACCAGTTGAAACCTTTCAGATCTACTACAAAGACTGGAAACAACGACTCCGCCGGTGTATAGCTGGCGAATGAAATAGCTTTGGAGGGGACAATATTCTTGTTTGAAGAAAATGAAAACTTTAGTATATAAAAAATCAGTATTGTTTCTTTTCTCACACACCTCGCACGTCCGGTAGCTACTTGACACTCCTCCGATGCTAGTTGCCAGCATGCTGGCCTCTAGAACAACTTCGCAGATTTTCCTCTGTAAATGTGCATTTTTAAAATTCTCAATAAATGTTGGAGGGTTCCACGGAGGGTATTGCCGACTGGCGGTATTAGAGGGACCCTTTGCCGTTGTATTCAGGTCAGTGTCCTGCCCATCTCTCGTCACGCCACAGCAGGGCGGGAAATAGGAAAGCTGAAAAAGCATAACCATCATTTGGTGCTTCAGATTGCATCAAAATTTTGTTGAATGGCTTTGAATGGTCCTGTGTTGTTCCTAGAAAGGGATCAGGCCACGTTCAATGAGGATGTAGCCCTATAATATCATTAGAAAGGGTCTGAAACGTCCTCGGGTTGTCAGCAGTGTCAAGAGTTGTGAATAACGTGGTCCTGTTACTGATCACACTGAGAACTGTCGCTTCGACGAGAAAACGGATGGTTTCATTGACGCCCTTTAATCCACCGCTCTATGTCTGAAATCTTTTGTTGTGTCTAGCTCCTACAGCATAGACACAATGAGGTAGCTAGGTGCACGCTAAACTAACGCAGACGGGCGTGAAGTCTGAAACAGGATACTTATTAATGAATAAGAAGAAAAGTACTTATATGTTTGTTACTTAACTTTTAATGAGTCCTTGGAATACATCTCTCTTGAATATTAGTACGCTATAAGCACTGATACAAATGGCGCCTTGCCAGGTAGTAGCTATGGACTAAGCTGAAGGCTATTCAATCTGTCTCTCGGCAAATGAGAGGAAGACTTGGTAGGTCTAGTCGCAAGCAATGTCGTCCGTACAACTGGGGCGAGGTCTATTCCGTGTCTTGTGACCTGCCATGTGGTGGCGCTAGGTTTGCGATCACACAGTGGCGACACGCGGGTCCGACATGTACTACAGGACCGCGGCCGATTTAAGTTACCACCTAGCAAGTGTGGTGTCTAGCGGTGACACCACATTCCTCCCCCGCAAATCGGCGAACGGTCGTGAGATAAGGCTTCCGCCCGCCGTGGGGAGGACCCCATGTTGACGTATGCGATGAGGTGGGCAGCCTAACAACAGGCGAGGCTGTGCCACCCGCTCCCGGCCATTCGGTCCGAGGGGAGCTAGGAAACGCCTGCAAACCTAGTCCAGGGTGCACGTCAACATGAGGTGTATGCGCACGTAAGGAGACAAGAGGGGCCGAAGGGTCGACCTCCATGTGGTCGGAGCACCCGACGGGCGAAGACGACATCTGGTCCGGAGCGGGCAAGAGGTCCATGGCGGAGGACGGCCGGTCACGGGAAGCGAGCGGCGGCGCGTGACCCAGGGAGGCGCCAGGCGGCTGCAGCGAAGCGTCCACTGCGGGCGGCGCCGGCGGCGGCTGCGGCGGCTGCGGCGGCGCGACGCCATGGGGCAAAATCGAAGGCAGCGTCGGTAACACCTGGGGATGAGGCGAGCCAGTAGATGGGTCCCCAGGGCGCTGACCTGACGGCTCCGTCGCTGAAAGCAGACGGGGAGCGGCAGAACCCAGGCGACGACAGAGGCGCAGCTGATTGAGATGCCGACGCACCTCACCAGAGGCCCCCAAAACCAAATACATCGCGCGGCCGAGGCAGCGAAGAATGCGCCCTGCGAGCCAACGCTGTGAACCGCGATAGGTGCGATAATAGACAACGTCGCCAGGAGCAAAAGCAGGAGTCTGCCGCTGCTCAGGAACCTGATGTGGCGGATGCAGCAAAGACATCAGGGTGCGATGAGATCGACCTTGGAGCAATTCAGCCAGCGAGCGACCATCGCGGGGCTGAGAGCGATACGAAGACAAAAAGAGCAATAATGCGTCCTCCCGAGAATGCGACTCTTTCAATTTCAACATCTGTGACTTGAAAGTCCGGACCAATCGTTCAGCGGCACCGTTTGACTGAGGCGAAAACGGCGCGGATGTCAGATGTTGAATACCATTGGCCTTGCAGAATGACTGAAATTCTGCGGACATGAATTGTGGGCCATTGTCGGAAACAATAGTCTGCGGAAGACCTTCAATGCAAAAGATAGCAGACAAGGCTTGGATTGTGGCAGAAGACGTCGTGGAAGACAGTCGGACAACAAAAGGAAAATTACTGAAAGCATCGACCACAACCAACCATCGAGCATTCCAGAATGGACCAGCAAAATCGATATGCAAGCGTTGCCAAGGGGAAGTGGCTGTCGGCCATGCAAAGAATTTCCGCGGCGGTGCGGATTGTTGTTCGGCACACGCCACGCAAGAGGAGCACATATTCGTAATCGCAGCATCGATGCCGAACCAAGTACAGTGCTGACGAGCAAGTTGTTTCGTACGCACTATACCCCAATGTCCTTGGTGGAGAAGCTTTAAGACAGAGGACTGTAACGATCGTGGGACCACGACTCGGGACTGATCATTATCGGAACGCAACAACAAAACACCACGTCGTACAAAAAGGCTCTCCTTGTGAGCAAAAAAACGGCGAACCAAAGGATCTTCGATCCGTGACTTTGACAAGGGCCAGTGCGTAGCAACAAAACGCAAAACAGTAGCAAGGACAGGGTCAGCAGCTGTGGCTGTAGCTACACGACGAAAATCAATCGGAAACGATTCGACCACGTCATCGGTTTCCGAATCAATGAACATGCAAGCAAGTTCGGAAGAATCGAATGCTTTATCCTCAGCAACAGGCAAACGGGACAACGCCTCAGCGTTTCCGTGCTTAGCAGTGGACCGATACAAGATATCGTAGCGGTACTGCGAGAGAAAAAGTGACCAGCGAATGAATTTCTGCGCTGTACGTGGAGGGACAGGCTTGTTCGGATGAAAAAGCGATGTCAAAGGTTTGTGGTCGGTGATGATGGTAAAGTGACGACCATACAAGAAGTCATGGAACTTGGTAACACCAAACACGAGAGCTAAAGCTTCTTTCTCTATTTGTGAATAATTTCTTTGCGCAGATGAGAGCAATTTTGACGCAAAGGCAATAGGGCGATCATGCGAGCCATCCTTGTGCGCAAGCACAGCACCGATCCCGAATTCCGAAGCATCTACCATCAACAAAAGGGGTTTCTGGGGATCGAATGGCGTAAGGCAAGTATTTGAAAGTAACGCCGATTTCAACTGGCGAAAGGCGCGTTCGCATTCCGTCGTCCAGACGAACGGAACACCTTTACGGCGTAAGCGATGAAGCGGAGCTGAAATGGAAGAAGCATTGCGCAGAAATTTATGATAATAATTTATTTTACCCAGCACACACTGTAGCTGTTTTAAATTCTGCGGAGCAGGTAAATCCTGTATGGCACGGAGGTGCTCTGGACTCGGATGTATACCTTGGGCATTTATGACATGCCCCAGGTAGGGTAAGTCCCGAGCAAAAAACACACATTTGTCCTTCCTCAAGCGAAGACCATGCTGACGCAAGACCTGAAATAATGTGCGGAGATTTTGCAAATGTTCTGCTTCTGTCTGTCCTGAGATCACAATATCGTCCAGATAGTTCGCAGCAGTAGGGACCGACGCACAAATAGTTTGTAAATATTGCTGAAACAATGCAGGGGCGGATGCACACCCGAATGCCAGTCTTTTGAAGCGATACAAGCCAAGATGCGTGTTAACCACTAAGACGCGCTGGGATTCTTCGTCCACAGGTATTTGCAAGTACGCATCTGCTAGGTCCAATTTGGAAAAATATTTTCCCGGGCACAGTTTGTCAAAAAGATCTTCCGGGCGGGGCAAAGGAAAAGTAGCAGTCACTAGTTGGGGATTCACAGTTGCCTTGAAGTCCACACAAAGTCTCAATTTTCCGGAAGGTTTTGGCAAAATTACTAAGGGTGAGGCCGAGAGAGAAGCCTGCACACGTTCAATTACACCTTGAGATTCTAAATCGTGCAATGTTCTTGCGACCTCATCACGCAATGCGTGGGGAACATTGCGTGCTCTGAAAAATTTCGGTTGCGCGTTGTCATGCAGTTCCAAATGTGCTGCATAGTTCTTAGCGCAACCAAGGCCCGGTGCAAAAATGTCTGCAAATTCTTCACAAAGACTAGAAACACTGGCGGAAGGCACAGTCTGATTCACTGATAGGACCTGATTTACTACAGACAAATTAAACAATTGAAACAAATCTAAACCAAACAAGTTCACTGCAGTAGAAGAACGAAGAACGTAAAATGACACAAGTTTCGTTTGTCCCTTGTATGTGGCAAGAAGGCTGCACTGTCCTAACACAGGGATCGGCTGTCCCGAGTAACTAGTTAACTTAACATTTGCGGCACGCAATGGCGGGGCGCCCAGTTGTTTGTACGTGTCGTGATTGAGCAATGAAACTGCAGCTCCGGTATCGAGCTGGAACGGTATCACTTTGCCTTCAAAGTCTAAGTCCACAAAAAGTTTATTGCCCTGTGGACGACAAGAGCGACTGTCACGTGCAATGTGAACTGATACAGGTACAGAAGCACTTGCGACTTTACGGGATTGTCGGCGACGTCGACGCACACTGTTTGTGGGACGAACACAGTCACTGATAGCTAAAGTGTCACTGGACGGGTGGGAATGAACTACATGAATGTCCATGGGCGAAGGTCCACGAGCCCGATTGTCCTGGGTTCGATTCCGGCGCGAAGCAAAGGGCCTGGAATTATTGTGATTGTCTGATCTTAACTTTTTCTGGCAAACACTTTGTACATGTCCTTTCTTGTTACAGTAATAGCAAATAGCTTGGCGTGACGGGCAATTTTCACGCGAATGTCTAGTTGCACACCGCGGGCATGATTTCACTGCATTTGCTGGCTTACGCGGCGCACGTGTTTGCAAGGTAGGCTGCGACGGGCGCGAGGGCCGCTTAGCGTCCCGTGCAGCGGGCCCGGCAGGCCGGTTAATGTGACACACTGCTGGCGAAGTTTCAAATGATTCCTGAGCAAAGTCAAGTGTGTCTTGCCTATCCAATATGTCTATCACTTGTTGAAGGGAGGGATTTACTAGTTTCAAAATCTGTTCCCTGATGCGAACATCAGAAACGTTCTGTGCTATTGCATCACGCACCATAGTATCTGAATAAGGGAGGCCACAGTCACATTCAAAGTTGCAACCCACTCCCTATTAGTCTGACCGGCCGTACGTTTTGTACGAAAGAACGTATACCTTTTTGCAACTACATTTACTGTTTCTTTGAAATAGGCATCTAAAGCCGACAAAATTTCCTCGTAGGTCAGAGTTGCTACGTCGCGTCGGGGAAACAATTTCACTATCACACGGTAGGTAGACACACCGACACAAGAAAGCAAAAACGGCTGCCGCTCTTTACCTCGAATTCTGTATGCTGCTAGGTGAAAGTTGAACTGGCGAGACCACTCTTGCCAGGTCTCTTCGGCCGCCACGTATGGCCGAAAGGGAGGTGCAACAGCGTTTTGTGGCAGCGGTAGCGAAGAAGCGGCGGCTGCCGCATCGTTTTGCAGCGCACGTTGACCCTGGACGAACTGTCCAAGGGCTTCCAATAACGCCTGCGTCTGCTGATGCTGCAAGCGAAAAAATTCGGACAGTACATCTGGAGATTGTGGCGACGCCATGACACAAGCAAATCAGAGCAAAGTACAATCAAGTAAAGCAACGTGGGCGCGGCACCACTCCTCGGCGCCAATTTATGTTGTGTCTAGCTCCTACAGCATAGACACAATGAGGTAGCTAGGTGCACGCTAAACTAACGCAGACGGGCGTGAAGTCTGAAACAGGATACTTATTAATGAATAAGAAGAAAAGTACTTATATGTTTGTTACTTAACTTTTAATGAGTCCTTGGAATACATCTCTCTTGAATATTAGTACGCTATAAGCACTGATACAAATGGCGCCTTGCCAGGTAGTAGCTATGGACTAAGCTGAAGGCTATTCAATCTGTCTCTCGGCAAATGAGAGGAAGACTTGGTAGGTCTAGTCGCAAGCAATGTCGTCCGTACAACTGGGGCGAGGTCTATTCCGTGTCTTGTGACCTGCCATGTGGTGGCGCTAGGTTTGCGATCACACAGTGGCGACACGCGGGTCCGACATGTACTACAGGACCGCGGCCGATTTAAGTTACCACCTAGCAAGTGTGGTGTCTAGCGGTGACACCACATCTTTTCCTTGCCAACCCATAAGAAAACAGCGTGATTTCAGCACTGGCTGTTACCTCTCTGACCTCCATCTTACTTGCGTCAAAACAAGGGGTGAAATGTAAGAGGAGGTGTGACGACCGTGGCGTTAGGTGGAATTTTGGGGAAATTTCGTGCCAATGTGACACCATTAGTCCACCTTACAAGTCCCATGACCTTCAGAGTTCTGGCTTTTTTTCCCGCATGTGTCGACACCTTCCTCTATGAAGCGTCGTCGACTCTGTGGGTGATGTCGCAGGGCGTCACGCTTTTGCACCATTACAGAGCTGGTTGGTAGGCACCTTTCAGCCAAATTTCAAACTTATGCGTCACAGTGGGAAACAATTACGCGGTTCATACACTACTGGTCATTAAAATTACTTCACCAAGAAGAAATGCAGATGGTAAACGGGTATTCATTGGACAAATATATTATACTAGAACTGACATGTGATTACATTTTCACGCAATTTGGGTGCATATATCCTGAGAAATCAGTACCCAGAACAACCACCTCGGGCCGTAAAAACGGCCTTGATACGCCTGGGCATTGAGTCAAACAGAGCTTGGATGGCGTGTACAGGTGCAGCTGCCCATGCAGCTGCAACACGATACCACAGTTCATCAAGAGTAGTGACTGGCGTATTGTGACGAGCCAGTTGCTCGGCCACCATTGACCAGACGTTTTCAGTTGGTGAGAGATCTGGACAATGTGCTGGCCAGGGCAGTAGTCGAACATTTTCTGTATCCAGAAAGGCCCGTACAGGACCTGCAACATGTGGTCGTGCATTATCCTGCTGAAATGTAGGGTTTCGCAGGGATCGAATGAAGGGTAGAGCCACGGGTCGTAACACATCTGAAATGTAACGTCCACAGCTCAAAGTGCCGTCAATGCGAACAAGAGGTGACCGAGACGTGTAACCAATGGCACCCCATAACATCACGCCGGGTGATATGCCAGTATGGCGATGACAAATACACGCTTCCAATGTGCGTTCACCACGATGTCGCCAAACACGGATTTGACCATCATGATGCTGTAAACAGAACCTCGGTTCATCCGAAAAAATGACATTTTGCCATTCGTGCACCCAGGTTCGTCGTTAAGTACACCATCGTAGGCTCTCCTGTCTGTGATGCAGCGTCAAGGGTAACCGCAGCCATGGTCTCCGAGCTCATAGTCAATGCTGGTGCAAACGTCGTCGAACTGTTCGTGCAGATGGTTGTTGTCTTGCAAACGTCCCCATCTGATGACTCAGGGATCGAGACGTGGCTGCACGATCCGTTACAGCCATGGGGATAAGATGCCTTTCATCTCGACTGCTAGTGATACGATGCCGTTGGGATCCAGCACGGCATTCCGTATTACCACCCTGAACCCACCGATTCCATATTCTGCTAACAATCATTGGATCTCGACCAACGCGAGCAGCAATGTCGCGATACGATAAACCGCAATCGCAATAGGCTACAATCCGACCTTTATCAAAGTCGGAAACGTGATGGTGCGCATTTATGCTCCTTACAAGAGGCATCACAACAACGTTTCACCAGGCAACGCCGGTCAACTGCTGTTTGTGTATGAGAAATCGGTTGTAAACTTTCCTAATGTCAGCACGTTGTAGGTGTCGCCACCGGCGCCAACCTTGTGTGAATGCTCTGAAAAGCTAATCATTTGCATATCACAGCATCTTCTTCCTGTCGGCTAAATTTCGCGTCTGTAGCACGTTATCTTCGTGGTGTATCAATTTTAATGGCCAGTAGTGTAAAAGTGATCCTTTAATTCTGTTGCGCAGCACAGCAATGAAATAATAGTTGCGTCTGTAGTCGACGCCAAGACACCGTGTCTTCGCTTTATGTATGTTCATGTGAAGCAAGCCAGGGAATGCCAGGAGCATTTTTTCTTTTTAAGTATAAATACGCTGCATGGTCGCCGAAGTGCAGCAGGAGAATCTCAGCCAGAAACTGCAGCCAAACGCTGCAGCCAGCCACGACGCAATATTGCAACATGCCTCAGCCCGATGCAGCTTAAAGTGCGACCTGCACGGTTCCTAAGTTTTCCACAAGGCTAATACCAGTGCTCAAAACGGCAAGCGCTGGAGCTGATCCTAGTTCACAAAACATTATGAGTCTATCATAGTTATACAAGTTAAACAACAAATAAAATTCCAGGACTTTTAAGCTCTCTTTTATTTAGTACTATAGAAATAACTGACAAAATTCTTAGCAAACATAACTAACTTTTACAATGATCTGCTTAGCATAGCTTGCATACCTTGAGCGTATATAAGAGAAATAGGTCAGAACTATCTTTAATTCAAGTACGAATATTCGTAATTTCGCTTTTTACATACCTTCTTTTCGTTGTCCATTGATACTGTCTCTCGTCGTTGGCGCAATTTTGTCTGAATGGATCAAAACTCTACTTACAGAAATGATTTCAAGGTACTGTTTGGTTTTATATACGTCTTTCAATGTAATGAAATAGGTTCTTTCTTTCTGTCTTGTACATTTTAATCCTCACTTTCAATACTCCTCATTTCAGGGTGCATCCAATAGGCACAAGGTCAAACTTATAACTCACACATACCACTGACAATATTACATCAAAGATACTGCATCAAAGTTCTCCCATGGAGTATAATCTGGTGGTTACAAGTATAACATTTCAACAGAAAAGATGTTCATCTACAACACAGCTTCACTTTACTGTTTCCAAAAGTTTCAACGTTTAAATTTCCGAACAGCCCCAGGGTACCTACAATTAAACAAGAAAGAAATAAAAGAAGAAATTAAGAAAGTTGACCGTAACGACTGGACTGAACTGTCAGAAAAAGTTAAAGAACTAATAAAACTGTTGCAACCACTGAGAAAAAGGTGGAACATGACATGTGACAGAGCCATAGAAGACAGAATACAAGCCTGGAAAATTTTTAACAGTCATAGGACTCCCGAGAAGTGGGAAGAATTCAGCGGGATACAGGAGACCACTTCGAAAATAATCCGTACAGAAAAAAGAGGTTATGAAAACAACAGATTGAATGAAATAGAAGAGGACATCAACAAAAACAACACACGAAATTTTTACAGAACATTCAGAGAAAATGACAGGATACCAACCACCGAGCTTATGCTTCAAAAGACAAGACGTAACACTGGAGACAAACCCGAAAAAGAACTGAGAAATACTAGCGCAATACTTTGACACACTACTAAACTGTGATAAACCGATGCATATCGTAGATTCCAGACCGCCAACACAAGAGGAGACCGTGAAAATAATGAAATCACGGATAAATAACAGGATATCTAAAGAAGATGGACTAATTGTGGAAATCTGGAAATTAGACCGCGAATACGTCAATGGGGTAAAGAAGGAGAGACACAAGGATAGAATCGTCAACTAAAATGTCTCGCCTTTGCCGATGATATAGCCATCGCAACAAATAACAGAGAAGCAGCCAATGAAGCTCTAGAGATACTACATGAAATTTCAGGAAAAACAGGACTACATATCTCATAAGAATAAAATCCACAGACACCCACCCACTGGCGAGAAAGTGTGGAAAGATAACACAAGTAGATAGTTTGAATAACCTAGGAGAGCCTATTCAGAAAATAAGACTGAAAGCAACATCCAATGAAGAAAGGATCACAAAACTACAAAAAGCATACAAACTTACATGGAACCATTACAACAAAAAAGTATTTCTATCAATGTCAAATTATGACACAACAGTACAGTAACTTTACCAGAGGCCTTGTATACCATAGAAGCAACAGTAATCAAGGGAAGAACGAGAATTAAGGAGATGGAAAAACAAGAGAGGAAAATACTGAGAAAGATCTACGGGCCACTTCGAAAGAGGAGATCGGGATAAAGAATCCGTCAAAAGAATTGTACGAACAGACAGAGACGACTACAAACAACATCGGAAAAAGGAAGGCAAAGTTCTACGGACACATACATAGGATGAACGAAAATAGATTGAACAAGAAAATTTTTAACTTGGTGACAACTAATACAGTGAAAAGCAACCGCGTAAAGAACACCATGGAAGACCTCAAGAAACTGAATATTTCCACAGAAGACATGACAGACTGGGATACCGAGGAAAAAATCAGTGAACAGAAACTTCAGCAAATGCCCAAAGAGAAGAAAACTGGAACTAAGTGGACAGAAGAGAGGAAGAAGAAACACGGTGAATGTGTGAGAGATTTGTGGGAAGAAAAAAGAGACAGAAAGAAGTGCAGTGAAAACTGATTTGTTTTAGCGCTCTCTTAATGGGAAATTAAAGTTAATAATAATAATAGATGCAGACGTAACCAGCTACACAAACAAACACAACATTTTGAATGAACATGACTTGAGTGTAAATACATCTTTACACATTTTTTTTATATCAGTACGAGCATCGTTCAATAAGTAATGCAACACTTTTTTTATTGGCCAGCAGTGGTTGAACAAATGCGGCTTTTGCTTTGGGACGTCATTGGACATTCCCGTTTCAGCCCCGTTAGTTCCGACAGGTAGCGGTGCTATAAGTAGCCTTCAAAATAGCGTCTGTAACGGAGGTGCGTTCCAAGCAGGGAGCATCGCAGATATTCATAGGCGCTTGCAGAATATCTACGGAGACCGGGCAGTGAACAGAAGCACGGCGAATCGTTGGGCGAGACATCTGTTATCATCGCATCACGGACTCGCAAAACCGTCCGATGTCCTACGTGCCCGCCCCGCCGCACACAGCTGTTACTCCTGCAATGTTGAAAAAAGCGGACATTCCCATTCTAGGTGATCAACGGATCGGAATCCAATACCTCGCTGCACAACTGGACGTCTCTGTTGGTAGTGCTGACACATCGTCCACCAGTTGGGGTACTCAAACGTGTGTACCCGATGGGTTCCCCGCCGCCTAGCAGAAGACCATAAAGAGCAGCGAAGGACCATCTGTGAGGAATTGCTTCCACGTTACGAAGCTGATCGTGACTACTTTTTGTGGAACATCGTCACAGGCGATGAAACATGGGTTCATAACTTCGAAACGGTAACAAAATAGCAATCCAAGGAGTGGCACCATACCATCTCTC
This sequence comes from Schistocerca nitens, assembly GCF_023898315.1. Lineage (NCBI taxonomy): Eukaryota > Metazoa > Arthropoda > Insecta > Orthoptera > Acrididae > Schistocerca > Schistocerca nitens. The sequence continues at coordinate 334,452,174 of NC_064620.1, read as the reverse complement.
CTCCGAAGAAAATGTTCAAAGCCGCACCATCACGACAATGGACTTCTGTGACTATGAAGGGGTTATTCTGTTGGACGTCCTTCCTCATGGTGCAACAATTAACTTGGAAGTGTATTGTGCTACGCTCAGGAAATGGAAGAAACGAGTCAGCGTTTTCGGCGTCACGAAAGTCCAAACGAACTTCTCCTTCCCCATGATAAGGTAAGTTTTTACCAAAGTCTGCTCACCCGAGAGGAGCTCACCCTACAACCTGGATCTCGTACCTTCCGATTTCCATTCGTTTGACCCTATGAGGGGTGCACTCCGTGAGGAGGAGTAGGTGATATGGATGGCGTTTATCGCAGAAAGAAGTGGTTTCGATCATATCGGTTATTTCTTATCCCGCTTTAACCGGACTGTTAAAACCGCTCAAAATAATCGGTGTATGAAATAACCGGCTTCCAATTTTTTGTTCCTATTAGTTACCGTAATAATCGTAGAAATCGAAAAAAAGATTGAACAATTGTGATGTCAGTTTCAAGATACATAGAATCAAAATATTGAATTAAATAGGTGAATAAAAAGAACTTGACTTCGTCCACAGTGCACTGCTTTTTTTGAAAAGTGATAAGTGATTGAATACTACAAAAAAATCTCCAATATATACAGAGTGGTCCATTGATCGTGACCGAGCTAAGTATCTCACGAAATAAGCGTCAAACGAAAAAACTACAAAGAATGAAACTTGTCTAGCTTGAAGGAGGAAACCAGATGGTGCTATGGTTGGCCCGCTTGATGGCGCTGCCATAGGTCAAACGGATATCAACTGCATTTTTTTTTAAAAATAGGAACCCTTATTTTTTTATTACATATTCGTGTAGTACGTAAAGAAATATAAATGTTTTAGTTAGACCACTTTTTTAGCAAATATCCTTCAAATTTCCCCACAAAAAGAAATCCAGGGACGTCAGATTCGGTGAGCGTGTGGGCCATGGTATGGTGCTTCGACGACCAATCCAACTGTCATTAAATATGCTATTCAATACCGCTTCAACCGCACGCGAGCTATGTGCCGGACATCCATCATGTTGGAAGTACATCGCCATTCTGTCATGCAATGAAACATCTTGTAGTAACATCGGTAGAACATTACGTAGGAAATCGGCATACATTGCACCATTTAGATTGCCATCGATAAAATGGGGGCCAATTATCCTTTCTCCCATAATGCCGCACCATACATTAACTCGCCAAGGTCGCTGATGTTCCACTTGTCGCAGCCATCGCGAATTTTCCGTTGCCCAATAGAGCATATTATGCCGGTTTACGTTACCGCTGTTGGTGAATGATGCTTCGTCGCTAAATAGAACGCGTGCAAAATATCTGTCGTCGTCCCGTAATTTCTCTTGTGCCCAGTGGCAGAACTGTACACCACGTTCAAAGTTGTTGCCATGCAATTCCTGGTGCATAGAAATATGGTACGGGTGCAATCGATGTAGATGTAGCATTCCCAACACCGACGTTTTTGAGATTCCAGATTCTCACGCAATTTGTCTGCTACTGATGTGCGGATACTTTGACGATGTCGTCCAGGATACCGAGCAGTATACGTAGCACACGCCCGTTGGGCATTTTGATCAAAATAGCCATACATCAACACGATATCGACTCTTCCGCAATTTGTAAACGGCCCATTTTAACACGGGTAATGTATCACGAAGCAAATACCGTCCGCACTGGTGGAATGTTACGTGATACCACGCACTTATACGTTTGTGACTATTACAGCGCCATCTACCACGAAGCGAAAAAAGTGGTCCAACTACAACATTCATATTTCTTTACGTACTACACGAATATGTAATAAAAATGGGGGTTCCTATTTTAAAAAACGCAGTTGATATCCGTTTGACCTATGGCAGCGCCATCTAGTGGGCCAACCATAGTGCCATCTGATTTCACCCATCAAGCTAGACGAGTTTCGTTCTTTGTAGTTTTTTCGTTTGATGCTTATTTCGTGAGATATTTGGCCCGGTCACTATCAATGGACCGCCCTGTATATACACTGTATGGCACTCAAGTAAGTATATAAAAACAGACTCGTATTCGAATGCAACGTTGTGTGAAAATTTCAAAAGAATCGAAGATTTTACGATTTTGTACGAACTAACAGATTCATTTTTATTTAGATAAATTGTAGGTTTATTCATTCTCGAGTTATGAATGATAACTCTGCCTTACAAGTGACGTGAAACTTAATGACGTTAACAAAGGTCGAAAGCAGAGAGATCGTAAAGATATCAGGAGAGATGAGCACCGATGTTATCGCAGAGGGTTTCAACCAGCGCCATCACCAGATCGCCCTTTACCCACAGTGTAGCGGTGGAACTTCTCACGAAGTTCCATGAAACTGGATTCGTCGCAGAGAAAAACTGAAAGCTGGTGGGTCAAAAACAGCTCGGGGTCAAACAAGGTAAACTACTGTTCTGGCATCCTTCAGTTAGACTCCAGAACGCAGCGCTCAATGCATCTCGCAGGAATCTGGGTTTAGCCGTACATCAATCATGAGAATTTTGCCCAGCACATAAAGGAGAAATAGGTGTATCGGGTAACAACAACATTAGAACACGCTGGTTGATACGATGGGTACACATTCTAGCCTTCACGTGCTTTACGAGCATTTGCCTTGTTCTCTGCAGAATGCAACATATATCGAGAATGAATAAAACTATGCTCAAACGCTAGGCACCATTGTCTTCCTCGTACGATTCTCTGATAGTTTGATATGTCACAGAGTTCTCTTTCCATCTGGAAAAGACGAGTTGCTTCCAAATGGTGGCTTCCAAAACGGCTGCTGTGCTGGTAACAAAGTCTAATAGGTTGTCCCCTTTGTAGCGACGAAGATTTCTCTGCGAAATGCATCACATAAATTTAGCAGACAGTGTAAATGTAAAGTGGAAAATGTAAAGTAAAACTCAAACCTCGTAACGGTTGGAACTCTGAAACACTCCAAAATCTTTAATTCTGATACTTAGATTTCATGTGGAATCGACATTTTGGAATAAGTAAGTATAGAGTCAGCTGAGAAGGTGCAATCACTGTCTGAAACCGGGCAGAGGGGGCGTGTTCTTGTATAGATGAGAGTTGTAAATTCTTACACGAAGATTAGTGTAGATTATGGCGCGACGCTGCAGCGAAACCGTCAGTAGCAGTGGGCCGCCGACGGCCGGGAGGAGATGAGCAGCCATCAAGGAACCTCCACACAAAAAATTATTACAAAAAAGGTGTTAAATGAACCTACTGTCCTGTAATTCCCATATATATTACAAATGCGGAGGTTTATGTGTATGTTTGTTATTCCTTCTTGCCGAAACGGCTGGACGAATTTGAAATGGAATTAGCTTACATCATGACTCACAGTCTATGAATTAACACGTAGGCTACTTTCGGAAGTGTGTAATATAAGATATTTATTGATGTGATAATATAACCCCGAATGTGGAACAATAATTACTATTGGAAAAAGCTTCTTACTCTTCGACTTTTGAACTGAATGTATTTGTGAAAATGTTTTCATTGTTTCTTGTGTGCTACATGTGGGGTCCTACCACTTATCTCTTATAGGGTGCCTAAAGGGTGCGGTTTTCTCGGATAGCTATACAACAATTCAAGAAAATCACATTAATGGTTTTTATTACAATAAAGTAGAGTGGCAGTACTTTGTATGTATAAAGAGTTGTCGCAAGCGATGGGCGACATGCAAATAATCAAAGTCCTTTGCTACAAACAATGTCCACGCCAGTTATCACACAAGGTCGTGTGCATCACCAATCCGAGCCGTCTAGTGTCCGTCTTCTACTCCGGCCGAGGCTGGCAGGAGCAGATCTACATGATGCCATACCAACTCCACACTGATGACAGATACACTCGACTAATAAAGATGACACACTTCCAACCCTGATGTTTCCTCTCCCGTAAAACACACAGATGAAGTAGGAAATGCCCACCAGTAAAACCTACATTGCCATCAACTGAAGAAAAGTTAAGAAGAAGTGGGTAGGAGGAGCGGCGCTTATACACTCCTGGAAATGGAAAAAAGAACACATTGACACCGGTGTGTCAGACCCACCATACTTGCTCCGGACACTGCGAGAGGGCTGTACAAGCAATGATCACACGCACGGCACAGCGGACACACCAGGAACCGCGGTGTTGGCCGTCGAATGGCGCTAGCTGCGCAGCATTTGTGCACCGCCGCCGTCAGTGTCAGCCAGTTTGCCGTGGCATACGGAGCTCCATCGCAGTCTTTAACACTGGTAGCATGCCGCGACAGCGTGGACGTGAACCGTATGTGCAGTTGACGGACTTTGAGCGAGGGCGTATAGTGGGCATGCGGGAGGCCGGGTGGACGTACCGCCGAATTGCTCAACACGTGGGGCGTGAGGTCTCCACAGTACATCGATGTTGTCGCCAGTGGTCGGCGGAAGGTGCACGTGCCCGTCGACCTGGGACCGGACCGCAGCGACGCACGGATGCACGCCAAGACCGTAGGATCCTACGCAGTGCCGTAGGGGACCGCACCGCCACTTCCCAGCAAATTAGGGACACTGTTGCTCCTGGGGTATCGGCGAGGACCATTCGCAACCGTCTCCATGAATCTGGGCTACGGTCCCTCACACCGTTAGGCCGTCTTCCGCTCACGCCCCAACATCGTGCAGCCCGCCTCCAGTGGTGTCGTGACAGGCGTGAATGGAGGGACGAATGGAGACGTGTCGTCTTCAGCGATGAGAGTCGCTTCTGCCTTGGTGCCAATGATGGTCGTATGCGTGTTTGGCGCCGTGCAGGTGAGCGCCACAATCAGGACTGCATACGACCGAGGCACACAGGGCCAACACCCGGCATCATGGTGTGGGGAGCGATCTCCTACACTGGCCGTACACCACTGGTGATCGTCGAGGGGACACTGAATAGTGCACGGTACATCCAAACCGTCATCGAACCCATCGTTCTACCATTCCTAGACCGGCAAGGGAACTTGCTGTTCCAACAGGACAATGCACGTCCGCATGTATCCCGTGCCACCCAACGTGCTCTAGAAGGTGTAAGTCAACTACCCTGGCCAGCAAGATCTCCGGATCTGTCCCCCATTGAGCATGTTTGGGACTGGATGAAGCGTCGTCTCACGCGGTCTGCACGTCCAGCACGAACGCTGGTCCAACTGAGGCGCCAGGTGGAAATGGCATGGCAAGCCGTTCCACAGGACTACATCCAGCATCTCTACGATCGTCTCCATGGGAGAATAGCAGCCTGCATTGCTGCGAAAGGTGGATATACACTGTACTAGTGCCGACATTGTGCATGCTCTGTTGCCTGTGTCTATGTGCCTGTGGTTCTGTCAGTGTGATCATGTGATGTATCTGACCCCAGGAATGTGTCAATAAAGTTTCCCCTTCCTGGGACAATGAATTCACGGTGTTCTTATTTCAATTCCAGGAGTGTATTTTCTAGAGGCTGCCCCTGTCGTGGTGCGGTCCTAGTCAGCATGATATTGGCTGACGTTGTCTCACAGCCCTCTCTGCGTTCTTCATCTTCGTGCCGGCGCTTGTCTTAAGGCCGGAACACTATACAGTACGATTCACGTAATGAATGCAATTCTTATACAGCCTAAAAGCGTTTAATCCGTACTTCCACAAAAGCTCGTTGCATTTTGCCAACGAGCACCAGGCGGATCTTACAGCTTTGAAGACTCACAACGACTGCGTCATTTAAATGCTGTGTGTCAGAGAGACGTCGTGTCTTTACTTGTAGAACGTGGTGGGCTTTTACTGAGGCTGAATTAGATTATGATATGCTACCGTACCCACGTCTAACAGGGATGCACCTGAGGACGGAAGACATTTTTGCATTTACAAATATTAAAAATTTGCGCTTCTCCGAACTAGAAACTGCGTATTTTCTTTCTTCGTCGATCTAGTATGTTCGTAAGTCTTTGACGCTGAAACGACTGGGCGGATTTGGATGAACTTTTGAATGGAGAAGGCCTATATCCTCACTTAACACCTAGACTGCTCTTTATTCCGAAAATAAAAAATCGCTGTCGCCTTGGGATTGTTAACGTGACCACTGCTCCAGTAGGATGGATAATGTGACTAAAAAGTCATCTATGAAAATTAACTATCAAATGAATGCAATAAATTCAGTGTAGACACTATGTTTTCCTGGAATAAACGAATGAGTTGTGAGCGACTTATATTGTCAGTTCCTCACATCGCTTCAATTTTTATTCTTTATTTATTTATTTTTTTATGTCGCGCGGTTTGCTGGGCGGCAAGTGGTTTGCGCCTAACCACCTCCAAGAGATAACTTTCGTGATGTGGCATACTCATGGATAGTGAATTTCGGCATTATTATTTCTTTCTTTATAAATAACTTTTTAACCGAGGGTAACACCAGAGGACGTAGCTATTGCTATTGATGTATATCTCTCCAAACAGACTAGGTCGGTTTTTCTGACAGCATAGAATCATTACAATGGCTGGTTAGTGGCTTGAAATGACGCTTGTCTATGTACAACACGTCAAAATTCAGTGGTGTACGTTTTAAATGTTGTTGCAAGTGATTTAGTATTTTGTATTTTACTGGTTTATATTGTGAAACAATAGTTACAATTTATCATTGAACATTAGTGTTGGACTGATTAGAGTTATTTCTGTTCGGAGAATAAATGGTGTACTTTCGAAAAAAATAAAATAAAAAAGCAGTTCGTTCGTCAGACGCGAGTGACTTACTTTGAGAAAGCGGTGATTTTACACCAGACTTGAACATAAAAGTTCGCCCTCAGAAATCTGCGTGTAGAAAAGCAGGATTGGAGTACTATAGTGGGATAGTGGATAATTACGGGCAAAATTACACATGGTCTGAATTCGTGTGGAGCCCCCTTATACCGATGACACGAACTAGATGCGGCCAAGTTCCTCGAGGGCGGATTCGTTGATAAAACAACCTCTCCCGATTAAAGTTTGTGCATAGCGGAAAAGGCACAAGCTTTTCTCTCAAAAAGATATAGTTGGGATATTGTTAATCGAAGCAATAACGTGATGGAAGTGTTAGTTTTGTGCTGTGAAGAATATACAAAAGATATTTATCGCTGTGGTAAAATTAAAAATACATGCAATGGCCAGGAATCGAGCAAGATCAACTGTTTGGAAGGTAGTTATGGCAACCATTAAACCACCATCGCTCGACAGAACAGCGTCTTTTGGAAAAGTGAGAATCCATCACAAATAGCAGAAAGAGTCTTCGAGGACCCCTCCCTCCTCTTCCTACCGCAATGCTGTCAGCGTCTCATCAGCAATGAGTATTTTGGCCGACACATAAAAGAGAAATAGAAATAATTCAAAAGCCAAGATCGCTTAAATACTATTTACTGGATAACCGGTTTCAGTACACTAAAGTGCCATCATCGGATTTGAATGTAGATTAACATTTATAAACCATTTGGATGTAACGATGGTTTATAAATGTTGATCTACATTCAGATCCGATGATGGCACCTTTAGTGTATTGAAACCGGTTATCCAGTAAACAGTATTTAAGCCATCTTGGCTTTTGAATTATTTCTACAACAGAGTGATCGCCCCGCTACACACTATGTGTTCACTGCATAAAAGAGAAATGGATGAAGCGGATAACAATATTACAATGTTCTAGATAACACGTTGAGTGTATCCAGTGTTATCACTAGCATTTGCGTTGTTCTGTACACAATCCAATAAAATTCGAGAGTGAATTTTGCTCGTGAAATTCTCTGTACAGGTCAGGAAGCGAAGTCTACTGTGGCGGTTGGACTGCCTGCTGGTGTGTTAGGATGGATTACTGTTTACCCCACTTGGACATGGGTGTAGTGGAGGTGGTGAGCTCAACGACACACCGTCAGTAAAACATTCCGGGCTAAGATTGTCCTTTATTCACGACGGTAACAGATACTAAGAGGTACAGAAGAGATGGAAAGGATGTCGGTTACCTTGGTGACGTCGTCGGCCACAGAGATCGAGCGTGCTAGCGTGAGTGGTAGTCGACCAGAAAGGCAGCGCTTGCTGACGTCGTTGTGTGCTGGTGTTAGCGCAGCCGCAGAGAGCTAATAGGCGGCGGTGCAACCTGCGGCTCTTTGCAAGGCTGAATAAGGTGCCGTGTGCCTGCTCTGGGTGTTGGACAATAACAATGTAGGGTGTAGGCGCACAGGGGTTGGAGGACAGCAGCGGAACGGCTGAGCAGCTAGGTCACCCAGGCTCGAGCCCATGGCTCACCAGGAAGGCGGCCGTCAGCAGAATGTGGTCATCCAGTGGATGATTCGATGGTACGATGGCGCAAAGTTCACCGTATGTAGACTTCAGTTCAGACAGAAGCTTGCAGCTATAGACAACTGTCTGGTGACAGGGGCTCTCTGTTCCATCTTGAACTGCAAACGGTCTTCTCGCGGTTATCGGTTGGCACTGACTGCATCGCTGGGCATACTGTGCTCACCTGCATACTATTGAAAAGAATCTGAGAAAGATGATTTGAGTGCTAGATATGCTTGCGAGCTCTCCTAAGAGAGCACTTTCGTCTGGAACTTACAGCAGGATGGAGCAGCCACGCATTAGCACTGAGAAACGGTGACTTCAGTTGCCCCGATTTTCTGTCTAGTCAGCTCCTTCAGAAACGCTACCATAGTTGTAAGATGTCGCAACTTCGGCTTACACAGGTGATGGTTGACCTCTCCCCCCTTGACGACGAACTGAATGAGTGTTCTTGGATACTTTCTATTGCGCTTCGCTCTCCATGACATCATTCTGCTGATCGACGCAGGAAGAGTTCACGGCCACTGGAAAAGGCCTGTTGCCATATTGAAACGTCCCCCTTAGAAAAATTGTACAGGACTGAGCTTAAACTGACACACAATATTTTTAGCGCAACGCAATCTGACTTTCAAAAATCCCTACAAAAGAATGGCCCTGACTAACATTAACCTATACCTTTCACAAATCACTTACCTCACCAAAAATCTCCGTTACTCGAACTACTGCAATACAGCGAGCGCCACTACTGCCAGCTAAATAAAAGATTCAAACTACGGAAGGCACTAACTACTGATACGCATAGTTAGCAAATGAAAGATTTTGATAGAGAACAAACAATGTATTTACCTTAATAGTCATCAAAAGTCATAATATATATAGGAGTTCATAACATCCATTCTTACAAATATCAAAACTCCGCCATTTCTCTCCCCACATCCACCACTGCTGGCGGCTCACCTCCAACTGCGCAACGCTACGCGCTGTTAACAGCCAACTGCCCAACGCTACAATAGCAAATATTCCAACAATGCAAATCAGCCACAGACTGCACACAGCACAGTCAGTGATTTTCATACAGAGCGCTACGTGGCGTTACCAATAAGAAAACCTAAACAGCCTACTTACAATATCTCTGTCTGTCTGATATGTCTTATGACCTCATTTTCATTTGAAAATCACGAGCTGAATCGAAAATTGCAGCTTCAAAAATGGTCGCCTTGATGGTAAAAATGCCTCGCAGATTTGCCCCCTGTTCTATCTAAATGCCGCGCGGGGCAGCAGCGTGGTCTAGGAGTGCCTTGCCGCGGTTCGCGCGGCTCTCCTCGTCGGAGGTTCGAGTCCTCCCTCGCGCATGGGTGTGCGTATTGTCCTTAGCGTAAGTTAGTTTAAGTTAGATTAAGTAGTATGTTAGAGTAGGGACCGACGATCTCAGCAGTTTGATCCTATAGTAACTTGCCACCACCACCACCTCTATCTGAACTCCTTGACTTTAAAACTCTGTTTATCCACCTGCTTTTGTTTTAGGAAGGCGTTTCTACACATGTTTTCATTTAGAGTTGGTGTAGGTGTGCTCTCTCGAGATCCTAAAACACACGGCATATATTGCTGTTCATTGTTTGTGGCTAAGAGGGAACTGAGGATATCCTGAGAATTATTATACCGCACTATTTAGTACGTCATTTCTAGATTCTGCCATTTCAGAATCATTTTCCTGAGAATGTCTGATCTTCTTCATCAGTTTTTGAGTTGCAAAGCGTAGGTTCTTGTTGCTTACAACAGGTCTGTTTAATGGCAGTTTTATTCTTTAGATACTGCGATTTCTTGCACATTTTTGTTAGATGTGTGTGTCCGAATGATAGTGTATCTTCTTTTCCTGACATAAGAGGATTACTTTCGTGGCCCTGCTTCCGGAAAAAGGCTATGTTCCAGTGTCACAGTTTGTCTCAGTGTTGGCGAGCTGTGTGCATCACTGGGAAACGAAATCGAAGGGTGTAACGTAGGGGAGCATCGGCCACAGCGTCTGAGCAGCATGCGTCGCTCTTTCGGAATTCCTTTTGCAATTCTTGTACGTCACATGCTCTATGCCGCTGTGCTCGAAGCCAAGACACCAGCTTGCCCCAAATGACATTTTACTGTACCAAAAGGTTCGTATGAAGCAGTTCAGCAACTTAATGCAGTCGTTGTCAACGCCTCTACGCTTCACAACATTTTAAAAAATCTCGGAATATTTGAGAGCTTCAGGGAATAACAAAGACTTTGTGAAAGATAATATCTATGCTACTGGAAACCGAGAAACTTGTAGACCTTCCTATCCGGCAATTGTCATCAGACTGAAATTACAACGGAAGACGCAACGTCTTTAGATAATTCATGCGGTATCGACACCATCTCCGTCAACCGCTGACACAGCTACGCTAGAGACGGTACTTTCAAACCTCCCGCCAGCACGCCGCTGGGCGATCATCGCCCATCCACACTCGTCTCCGATGAGGGGCACCACGCATACGCGCCACTACAGAATGCATATCCACATGACGTCACTGCCTGAGGCTCGAACTGCCCGGAGCATCCTTTTAAGCACCCGCAATTCAAAGCTCGCCTCAAGTGAAGTGCGTTTGTATACTTATTAGCATTAGTGTGAAAGACTACAGTGAGGAACATTTCACTCAAGTATCACTACGGTACTAAGTATTACTAGCTATTTTTTAATATTCAGAGAGCCATATGTGTGAATCATTATTCAAGACTATTTTTCTCCTATCAATGACATTAAACTAATTGTACACTGGCTAGTTACATTAATGTGATCACCTGTCAAAAGCTTGAATAATCACATTTTGCACCGCAGAATACTGCGAGACATGTAGGAAGAAAAATATTCAAATGTGTGTGAAATCTTATGGGACTTGACTGGTAAGGTCATCAGTTCCTAAGCTTACACACTACTTAACCTAAAGTATCCTAAGGACAAACACACACACCCATGCTCGAGGGAGGACTCGAACCTCCGCCGGGACCAGCCGCACAGTCCATGACTGCAGCGCCTCAGACCGCTCGGCTAATACCGCGCCATGTAGGAAGAGAGACAATGAGGTGTGGAAGGTAGCGGTGGAATGTGGAGCCATGCCGACTTCAGCAGAGTGGCCAACTACACTACGTTTCTTGGTTGAGGCTCCATGGTGTGAACAGCCTGATGGACGTGGTGCCACACATTCTCGACTGGGTTTAATTCTGGAGAGTTTGCTGGCCAGGGCAGTATGGCAACCTTATTCTGGTGCTCTTCAAACACGTGCGAGCTGTTTGATACATTGCATTGTCCTGCTGGTAGATGCCATTGTTCCGAGGAAAAACTAACAGCATTAAAGGGTTGACATGGTCCCCAACCTGTGTTGATCCATGATGTCTTTCATTATCACGAGATCATCCAGGGAATGCTCTCTGGCCTGGACCCTTCCATTTTTGCAGGGTGTTTGCATTGAGACATTTCACGCTATACACCCCAGCACTTATCTGTCCGATGGTGCATAAAAAATGATTCATCTGAAAAGGCCACCTGTCGCCACTCAGTACACGTATAGTTGCGGCAGTGCTCTACAAGCTGCAGTCTTTGCACCGCTGAACAGCAGTCAGCATGTGTGCATGAACCAGGCGCCTGCTGAGGAGGCCCGTATGCAGCAATGTTCACTGAACGGTCGTTGAGGAGACACTGTTGGTTCATCTGCAAGGTCAGTCTCCCAACAGTTGCACTTCTATTCGCCCACACACATCTCCTCAATCGTTGATCACCCCTCTCATCTATGGCCCCTGGCGCGCCAGAGTTTCCCCGTCGCTGCTTTTGGAAAGAACCAGTTTATCATGCACGGTATATTTTAACTACGGCTGCAAGCGAACAGTTTACAAACACAGCCGTTTCAGAAATACATCGTCCTTTGTTCCAAAATCCAATGACCGTGCCCTTCTGGACATCACATGAATTGCTGCATTTCTACATTATGGCAACAACAGCACTGTTTTCTGCGTACCCTGACACGCTTTATATACCCTCCAATGCTAGTGCTGCCACCTGAAATGTGTAAGTGGTTATTACTCATTGACGTCGAACGTACATCTACATATATACTCCGCTAGCCACCAAGCAGTGTGTGGCGGAGGGCACCATTCGCACCAAAATCATATCCCCCCAACCAACATCGGCAAACAGTCTAATGCCGCTTTCAATTCCATCAACCAGGTCGTTTACGTAAATCGTTAAAATCAGCGGACCTATTACGCTGCCCTGGGGCACACCTGAAGTTACGCTTGTTTCTGTTGAAGTCACCCCGTTCAGGGCGACATATCCAACCGCATATCTCATCGGATAGACCGTAAGCGCTTACTTTTTGGAGCAAGCGACAGTACGGAAAAGAGTCGAACGCCTTTCGAAAGTCCAGAAACAGTCATCAACCGGCGAGCCGGTATTTAGTGCCTGTTGTATATCATGCGCAAAGAGGTTAGGTTAGGTCAGTAGTGTTTAACGTCCCGTCGACAACGAGGTCATTAGAGACGGAGCGCAAGTTCTGTTTAGGGAAGGATGGGGAAGGAAATCGGCCGTGTCCTTTCAAAGGAACCATCCCGGCATTTGCCTGAAACGATTTAGGGAAATCACGGAAAACCTAAATCAGGATGGCCGGAGACGGGATTGAACCGTCGTCCTCCCGAATGCGAGTCCAGTGTGCTAACCATTGCGCCACCTCGCTCGGTGCACAAAGAGGGCCGGCTGTGTCTCGCATGACCGCTGTTCCCTAAAACCGTGCTGGTTTCTGCAGATGAGCTCCTCTGAGTGTAGAAAGGTCGTTATGTCTGAACGCAAAATATGTTTCGTGATTCTACAACAAATCGATGTCAGTGAAATTGTCCGGTAATTATGTGCATCCGATTTTCTACCCTTTTTATAGATTGCTATGACCTGGGCCTTCTTACAGTCCCGTGGAACTTTCCGCTGTTCCAATGATCTCTGATAGATGATGGGTAAGAATGGTGCTATATTTGCATCATAGTCAACATATAATCTTACGGGGATACCGTCTGGGCCAGGTGATGGTCACATTAATCATACAGAATATGATGTTATGTGTAACTTATTTATTGAGTGTATGTAGTGCAAATGGATGTATTAATGTTTTACCTTTCTGTAGACTCAACTAGTATTTATAGGCCACTTAATCTACCGACACAACAGTTTGACTGAGGCAGTACTCGCGTTATGTGGTTTTCGCAGTGGAAGAACGAATTTATCAGCTTATCCCTAACGCTAATTAGGCCCAGTCTTCCTTATTTTACAGCACCACTACTTGCGTCAAGAATATACAACACGCGCTTTAGTATTCTTTTTATGGTTGAAGCTTTACGTAAATGAGTTTCAGTACGCCCGATTATAGCTTTCTCTGAAATCTAAGTTACTCTCGGACATTCTGAACATGGAAACAAATCTTCATTAAATACTTCAACTCCTCGTTCTCGAAGAAACATAATGAAAAATCAATATAAATCTCATTTATCAGTCCGTTTTTAACATGTTTTTATTTGGTTGCTTTCTTCTCTGTTTGTTCGGCACAAATTTTGCAAATTGATTTTAAACTAGCTTTTCGATGAGCTAAAGACTTGAAACTTTCAACCCAATTCAGAACTGGATGGGAATGAAATCTGAACTTGCTTTCGTTTCTGGTGTGTGGCGAAGGATATTTTGTTTACCACTACCATTTCCCGATGATTTAAAAAATTGAAACTTTCAGCACACCTAAGAAGTCAATGACAATATGATATTAACCAATTTTCATGTACGGTGTGTGGCCGAGGTTATTTCCTGTAACACTGCTTTTCTCCCCTTTTCGTATTCCACTTGCAAATGTTTCGTGGTAAGAATGGTTGTTAGTCAAGGTTGAGCTCCATTCTCTCTCATTTTTACCCTAGAGATCTTTTCGTGAGATAATCACGGGAGTAAGAAATGTATTGGTTGACACAGGGAAGAAAAACCGAAGTAATCCTGAAACTTGCCACATGTCTCTGTTGTAATCTCATCAAAAGTTTGAAAATGATTGAAAAATTTGGCACACACAGTACTATAATCCACAAAATAATTATTTAAATAAGAAATTTGTTAATATAACACGTCTTTAAAATGGACTGTAGAGTATAAAATATTTTCTCCTAGCCCCATGGAGATGCCTACACCGATTCAGACTACCTGAATATTTGTCCTAACGAATTTTCAATAGCTATGGAAATATTTCTAGAGCGAAAAACGTGGGGCGCATGGAGTATATAACTGATACATGAATAGTTCACCTCCTTGCTATTATGTACTGCATGCACTCCACGTTTATCGATTAAAAACCTACAAGTATTTTCATAGCAATTAAAAATCCACGAGCACTAATTTAATGACTATCTGAATGGGGCTAGGTATCTGTATGGAGCTAGGAGAAATTAATTTATACTTTTAAGTCTGTTTTAAAAGTGTTATACTAAAAAGCTACTAATCTAAATGATTATTTTAATTTCAATCTCTTCTTTTGCACAACAAGTAATGCTGCCAGATTTATTGTTCGATCGACTCTCGTTTTGCGTGTCATGTTACAATGAACACTCTACAGCAGTTGCCTCCGGAGCACCTATTAAACCGTGTCTGAACACACACTTACCGTTCCCTCGTTCAGCAGGCATAGTGAACCACTCTAGGCGCCGGATTAAATTACGCGCGTGGCGTGAAGCGGCCCCTAGGGGGCGCTAACGAACGTCTCGGGCTGCAGCTGCTCGTCCCAACGACACCATCTCGTTTCAGCCACACTCCCTTGTAAACATACCCTGAGAGGGCTGAAAACGAGCAGCGTCAGACAACATTGACCATAAATTTGTATCTTCTTCCGAGTCTCATGTAGAACGTTTTGTTACGAAGTTAGCGCCACTATTGCATCACTGCAGTTCGCTTACCTCGCGTAATACACAACTGGCCATTAAAATTGCTACACCACGAAGATGACGTGTTACAGACGCGATATTCAACCGACAGGAAGAAGATGCTGTGATATGCAAATGATTAGCTTTTCAGAGCATTCACACAAGACTGGCGCCGGTGGCGACACCTACAACGTGCTGATATGAGAAAAGTTTCCAACCGATTTCTCATACACAAACAGCAGTTGACCGGCTTTGCCTAGTGAAACATTGTTGTGATGCCTCGTGTAAGGAGGAGAAATGCGTACCATCACGTTTCCGACTTTGATAAAGGTCGGATTGTAGCCTATCGCGATTGCGGTTTATCGTATCGCGACATTGTTGCACGCGTTCGTGGAGATCCAATGACTGTTAGCAGAATATGGAATCCGTGGGTTCAGGAGGGTAATACGGAACGCAGTGCTGGATCCTAATGACGTAGTATCACTAGCAGTCGAGATGACAGGCATCTTATCCGCATGGCTGTAACGGATCGTGCAGCCACGTCTCGATCAGTGAGTCAACAGATGGGGACTTTTGCAAGACATCAACCATTTGCACGAACAGTTCGACGACGTTTGCAGCAGCATGGACTATCAGCTCGGAGACCATGGCTGCGGTTACCCTTGACGCTGCATCACAGACAGGAGTGCCTGCGATGGTGTACTCAACGAGGAACCTGGTTGCACGAATGGCAAAACGTCATTTTTTTGGATGAATTCAGGTTCTGTTTACAGCATCATGATGGTCGCATCCGTGTTTGGCGACATCGCGATGAACGCACATTGGAAGCGTGTATTCGTCATCGCCATACTGGCCTATCACCAGGCGTGATGGTATGGGGTGCCATTGATTACACGTCTCGGTCACCTCTTGTTCGCATTGACGGCACTTTGAACAGTGGACGTCACATTTCAGATGTGCTACGTCCCGTGGCTCTACCCTTCATTCGATCCCTGCGAAACCCTACATTTCAGCAGGATAATGCACGACCGCATGTTGCAGGTCCTGTACGGGCCTTTCTGGATACGGAAAATGTTCGACTGCTGCCCTGGCTAGCACATTCTCCAGATCTCTCACCAGTTGAAAACGTCTGGTCAATGGTGTCCGAGCAACTGGCTCGTCACAATACGCCAGTCACTACTCTTGATGAACTGTGATATCCTGTTGAAGCTATATGGGCAGCTGTACCTATACACGCCATCCAAGCTCTGTTTGACTCAATACGCAGGTGTATCAATACCGTTATTACGGCCAGAGGTGGTTGTTCTGGTTACTGATTTCTCAGGATCTATGCACCCAAATTGCGTGAAACTGTAATCACATGTCAGTTCTAGTATAAGATTTTTGTCCAATGAATACCCGTTTATCAGCTGCATTTCTTCTTGTTGTAATAATTTTAATGGTCAGTAGTGTATTAGGTTGGTGCGTAAGTTCGTAGCTTTTTTGTTTTGCATGTTGGTATTTCAGTTGTTGTGGGTTTATTTATCGATTGCAATTTTTTAGTTGTAGTTCACTGAGTTTACATATTGTCATGTTGTCATTTGTAGCTAATACGTGGAGCTGTGGAGGCTTGAAAATGCTGTGCCAAGTGGAGAAATTAGAACATTTTCGAAATATACTTCTCTTTGAGTACAATAGAGGGCTCACGCCATCGGAGGCAGTCAGAAACATTTGTGCCCTGTATGGGGATGGACTCGACGGAGCATGGGAAGAAAATGGTTTTCTCGTTTTAAGGAGGATCGTTTTGACATTAGTGACTACACGTTCTAGAAGATCTTCGGAGTCTGATGAAAATCGTTTCAGCGCTTTAATCCACAATGATTCACGTCAACGTACTAGAGGTTGGTTGGTTGGTTTGAGGGAAGGAGACCAGACAGCGAGGTCATCAGTCTCATCGGATTAGGGAAGGGCGGGGAAGGAAGTCGGCCGTGCCCTTTGAAAGGAACCATCCCGGCATTTGCCAACGTACTAGAGAATTGACTAATTTGACAAACTGTCATCTTTTTACCATTGTGTGACATTTGCATGCAATGGGGAACGTTCAGAAATCTGGTTTATGAGTACCGCGTACTCTAAACCAAAATCACAAAAATCAGCCGGTGGTCATATGTGCCCACTCTGCTTGCTCGTCATCAATTGGTTCGTGAACAACATTAATCATTGCTAGCCTGTATCGTTAGTGGTGAAGATAAATGGCCTCTTCACGCTAATAAGATAATATTTCGCGTCTACTGAACTACGGTGTGGTGTACTACGAACTGCTTCCCTGAGGTGTAGCAACGGAGACGTCTTGCAGACCTAACCCAAGAACAACGACCAGGAAGACCGCGCGGAATGATGCTGCCCCACGATAACGCCCGCTCGCATTCTGCTAGAGTGACAGAAAACGTCCTGCACGAGTCGGGATGGGAAGTCGTTCCGCACATACCTTATTCACTTGATCTTGCACACTCAGGATTTCACGTTTTTCGCTCTCTATCGAACCTCCTTCAGAGAATTTCGTTTCCGATGACAATACATTCGGAACATGGCTCGACGAGTTCTTCGCCGCAAAACCAAGTGAGTTTTACAGTCGCGGAATCGTTAAGTTACTTCAGCGTTAGCACACTGTTGTAAATATTGAATGAGAATATATTACTCATGATTAAAGTCTCTTTAATGTGTGTCTCTGTTTTTATTGAACTTACGGGAAAGAGCTGCGAACTTATGCACCAACCCACTAGATGTGTTCATAAAGAGCACATTGTTGTATCAAAAAGGTAATCGTCTCAGTATGGCGACTAACAGAACCGACTGAGATGGCGCTATGATTAACTCATTCTGGAGGATCGGGTTCAAATCCCCGCCACACCATCTAGACTGCAGTTGTCCACTGTTCATGTAATCTCTTAATGCAAGTACCTCGCTGGTTTCTTCGTAAGGAACACAGTCATTTTCTGTTCCGTCATGGTTCGATTCCAACGTGTTCTCGGTTGCAGTGACCCCGTCGTCGGTGGTAGGCTTAACCTCAACCCCCCCCCCCCCCTTCATTCCATTTTTAGCCAGCAAGAATGTTACAATGCTATGCCTAAAGTTGTAACTGCTAGCACAATGACTTCGTGATTTTTGGAAGTATCGTATATTAAGCTTAATTTTCAGAGAAACGTAACATCCCACTGCTATATTCCACGTTAATATAGGATACCTCACAAGAGTGAAACCACCCTACTGAAACAAAATCAAGTGGATAAACAGAAATTTAAAATCAAGTATTACGATATATGCTTGACATAACTCAAGTATGGGGACGATCTAGAGTAACATGAAATACAGAATTAAAAATTTCACCAGCCAAGAGCACTAATGGTAATTTTATTTACACCGAGATGACGAAAGTCAGAGGGAACCTCCTATTACCGTATGGGAAGTCCTTTTGCCCGGTGTAATGCAGCAACTCGAGGTAGTATGGACCCTTCAGTCGTTAGAAATCCTCTGCAAAAATAATAAACCATGGTGTCTCCATAATTGCGAAAGTGTTGCCGGTGCAGAACATTGTGCACGAACTCTTCTCTCGATTATGTCCCATAAATATTGATTGGATTCATGTCGAGCGATCTGGGTGGCGATATCATTCGCTAAAACTGTTCGGAATGTTCTTCTAACCAATCGCGAGCAGTTATGGCCCGGTGACATAGCGCATTGTCATCCACAAATATTCCATCGTTGTTTGGGAACAGGAAGTCGATAAATGGCTGCAAATGGTCTGCAGGTAGCCGAACATAATAAGTTCCAACCAACTCTCGGTTCAGTTGGACCAAGCGACCCAGTCCACACCACGTAAGCACAACCCACACCATTATCGAGCCACCACTACTTTGCGCCGGCCGGGATGGCCGAGCGGTTCTAGGCGCTACAGTCTGGAACCGCGCGACCGCTACGGTCGCAGGTTAGAATCCTGCCTCGGGCATGGGTGTGTGTGATGTCCTTAGATTAGTTACGTTTAAGTAGTTCTAAGTTCTAGGGGACTGATGACCTCAGAAGTTAAGTCCCTTAGAGCCCAGAGCCATTTGAACCATTTGAACCACTATTTTGCACAGCCCCTTGTTGACAACTTGGGTTCATGGCTTCGTGCAGTCTGCATCGCAGTCCAATCCTACCATCATCTCTTACCAACTGAAATAGGAAGTCGTTTCGCCAGACCACGGTTTTCCAGTCGTCTAGTATCCAACCGATATGTCACGAGCCCAGAACAGGCGCTGCAGGGGCTGTCGTGCTGTTAGCGAAGGCATTCGCGTCACGTGTCTGCTACTATTAGCCCATTAACGCCATATTGCGTCGCACCGTCCTAACGGATACGTTCGTCATACGTTCCACACTGATTTCGTGGCTATTTCTCGCTGTGTTGCTTGTCTGTTAGCACTGACAAGTGAGTGCAAACGCCACTGCTCTCTGTCGTTAAGTGAAGGTTGTCGGCCACTGGTGAGAGGTAATGCCTGAAATGTGATATTCTCGGCACACTCTTGATAGTGTGGTTCTCGGAATTTTGATTTTCCTAGCGATTTTCGTATGTAAAATTCCTAGCTCCAACTACCATTTCGCATTCAAAGTCTGTTAATTCCCGTTGCCCAGCCGTAATCACGTCGGAAACCTTTTGACACGACTCGCCTGAGTACAAATGACAACTCCACCAATGCACTGTCCTTTTATACCTCGGGTACACGATACTACCGTCATTTGTAGGTGCCCATATTACTATCCGATGACTTTTGTCACCTCAGTGTGTGATGGCTGGTTCCGGCAAACCTAACTTGCCATCATCAGATCTGTAAAGCGTGTTGCTTACAGTCATAATCGGGTCAAATGTAATAAGGTGGAGGTACATATTTTAACAGAATGGATACAACAACATACCTCATGAAAATGCACCTCAATAAATCTCTATATTATATACAATGTATAATGTCAAGTGGTAACAAGTGATTCCAGAAACATGAAGAGTGTGATACATCGGCCTGTCAGTAATAAAATAAGATTTACATAAATTGTCATGTTTGTTGCACCGACTGCACAAGCTCATATTCACACAACGGATAAAACAAGGTTTAGGATCGCAAGGCAAAAGCAAACATGTTACGAAGGGCCAGTAAGTGTCACTGTACTAGTAAACAAACAGGAATATAATCGTAACATATAAAGTCTAAGGGAGAATTCACACCCAAGAGATACGAAAAACAATGCAATATATACATTTTTGTATGTAATTATGGAAAGCAAGTAATCCAAACGAGAGTATATTAGAATAAAAAATTTCTTTTTTAAATTAAAAACTATTTAATTTTTTTATTACAATTGTTATAAAACTATAAAATAAAATATTGTATATCAATTGTCCTAACCTACTGCGTATATAATCAAAAACGTTATAAGGCAAGTACAATGTGAAAAATATATCACCACTGAATAAAGTTACAGAAGCTCACTAGATGTTTTGGTGATGAGAATACAGAACAATGAACGAAGTACATGTAATGTATGCAGCAAAAGAAAAGGAACAACTAAAATATTGCATTCTTAGAATACCATACACGGATCACTGTATTATAGACCAATACGAAAAATGGCCGAAATCGGTCATCATAACTAAAATTATAACTAGCGACCTTGGCAGGAGAATTTTCTACTTTTGTCTTTCAAGTAGAATGTGAATGAAGAGAGAAGAAATCTATTTACAGTGCGGCGGTGAAGCTTCTCACGAAATTCCGCTTGCAGACAAACCGAAAGGTGTAAACGACCACGGATGAAGCATCTGCTTCTGCATCTACATCTGTACTACACAAGTCACATCACGGTGTGTGGCGCATGATACGTTGTGTACCACTGTCATTTCCCTACTTTCCTGTTCCAACGGATAGTAGTTTGCCAGAACATGAATTATTGTTGATGAGCGTGTCAACTCGAATCCCTCTAATCTTACCTTAGTGGTCTTTTCCCTAGGTATATATAGGGAGAAGCAATACAGGGTGTTACAAAAAGGTATGGCCAAACTTTCAGGAAACATTCCCCACACACAAATAAAGAAAAGATTTTATGTGGACATGTATCCGGAAACGCTTAATTTCCATGTTAGAGCTCATTTTAGTTTCGTCAGTATGTACTGTACTTCGTCGATTCACCGCCAGTTGGCCCAATTGAAGGAAGGTAATGTTGACTTCGGTGCTTGTGTTGACATGCGACTCATTGCTCTACAGCACTAGCATCAAGCACATCAGTACGTAGCATCAACAGGTTAGTGTTCATCACGAACGTGGTTTTGCAGTCAGTCCACTTTATCATGATTTCATACGGAATACTCTACCTGTGCTGCTAGAATATGTGCCTTTACAAGTACGACACAACATGTGGTTCATGCACGATGGAGCTCCTGCACATTTCAGTCAAAGTGGTCGTACGCTTCTCAACAACAGATTCGGTGACCGATGGATTGGTAGAGGCGGACCAATTCCATGGCCTCCACGCTCTCCTGACCTCAACCCTCTTGACTTTCATTTATGGGGGCATTTGAAAGCTCTTGTCTACGCAACCCCGGTACCAAATGTAGAGACTCTTCGTGCTCGTATTGTGGACGGCTGTGATACAATACGCCATTTTCCAGGGCTGCATCAGCGCATCAGGGATTCCATGCGACGGAGGGTGGATGCATGTATCCTCGCTAACGGAGGACATTTTGAACATTTCCTGTAACAAAGTGTTTGAAGTCACGCTGGTACGTTCTGTTGGTGTGTGTTTCCATTCCATGATTAATGTGATTTGAAGAGAAGTAATAAAATGAGCTCTAACATGGAAAGTAAGCGTTTCCGGACACATGTCCACATAACATATTTTCTTTCTTTGTGTGTGAGGAATGTTTCCTGAAAGTTTGGCCGTACCTTTTTGTAACACCCTGTATACTGGCTGGTTCTTCTAGAAACGTATACGTTGGGAACTTTAAAGTAAACCACACCGTGGTGCAGAACGCCACCCTTGCAGCGTTTGCCACTCCAGTCGGCTGAGCGTTCCCATGACGCTTTCGCTCTTACTAAATAAACCTGTGACGAAATTGACTGCTCTTCTCTGGACCTCCTCTGTTTCCTCTTTCAGTCCTATCTGGTACGTATTGCGGACTGACGAGTAATATTAAATTATTGGTTGAACGAGGGTTTTTTAAGCTGTCTTCCTTGTGGTGGACTACATTTCTTGAGGATTTTTCCAATGAATCTTGAGAAACGCCGATGGTCGTGGCGGTGTGGGATCTACCAGACATTTACTTCAGGACTCTATAGTTTTCCCCCTGATATAAACGTACCATTAAGAAACACTACAATGCTAATTAATTCAATTTTGTCCCCGTAGTAGACCTTGAGTCGGCATTTCGATGTAAATCAACATATATCATGTGAAATTTCCCACAAGTGAAATTAGAATTGCAAAATTAAGTGACTAAATGGGTTATTAATGTTAAAATCAGGGAAGTTTCAGTATAATAAATACATTTATTTAGCTAAAATTATGTGAATAATGATGTTTTGTCATAAGGAAAATAAAAAAAGTAGTTCAGATCAATGAATCACGTTTATAGGAACTAAAGTGTTCAGCTGGTAATGCTGATATGAAAATGGGTCCTGTTAGAATACTCTACACTGTCACCTATTGTGAGTACTGTGCTATCTGAATAATTTTACTCCGCGAGACAGTGACTGTGGACAGTTATCGGCAGCAGTACACGCAACAACCGATCGGCTGCTACCGCTAAATCGGAAAGACGCTCGGTGAGCGTAGAGTGAAACAATTGAATTCCCTAAATGCCGGAGCTACGAGTATACAGGGAGGTTATAATTCAACTTTCCCTATTTAACACGTTATAACACGGATACTAATTACCATACGAGTACCAAACTTGGTAGCATTAATGTCAGCGACGGGGGGAAAAGAAATAATGCATAATCGATTCATTTGAAACCTTTTAATGTGCTGCTGCGGTACATCGTACCATCAAATACCAGTAACATTACTGCTAGAGAATGGACTCAATATGGCGCCATCAGTATCCAGAAGAGTCTGAAAGCGCAGGATTGCATTCTGCACAGCAGAATGAAGCATGTCGGTAGGTATGCTGGCTACCTCTCTTGATATACTGCGCATCAGATCAATAGATCATAAATGGTTCAAATGGCCCTAAGCACTAGGGGACTTAACATCTGAGGTCATCAGTCCCCCAGACCTAGAACTACTTAAACCTAAGGGCATCACACACATCCATGCCCGAGGCAGGATTCGAACCTGCGACCGTAGCAGCAGCGCGGTTCCGGACTGAAGCACCTAGAACCGCTCGGCCACAGCGGCCGGCTCAACACATGTGTGAATGTTTCCCTGGTGAACCAACCTTCAGGTAGCCCCACAACCAGAAATCAGAGGGAATGAGATCAGGTAATAGTGCCGGCCAAGCATTTGGAAACGACCAGCTGATAATTCGACCGTTTCCAAATGTGTTTCGTAGAATTAGATAAACATCACGAGCGATGTGTGGCGGGGTCCCATCTTGCAAGAAGCCTGTTGAGTTCAATGCGACTCTTCCCTGTAGAGCCCGTATGACTTACTGGCGAAGCATTCACAGTCACGTTGGCCAGTCACACTGCACGTCCTTGGTCCTTGAGCGCCAACCTGTTCAAAAAAGAATGGGCCAATGATGAACGTAGCCGTGAACTCACACCATACGGTCACACGTTCACCATACTTCATGCACAGTGACTGGAGGTGTAGATCCTCGCACTCGGCGATTCTGAGTGTTCATCTCACCCGTCAGAGAAAAATGAGCCGCTGTCCATTGGATGGTCCAGGGCCAGCCTCGTCAACTTCAGTCCTTGCGAGAATGTGAAGAGCGAAGTCAACATGTCGTTGTGCACCCTGCGGTGCAAATTTCTGTACGATATTGATCTTGTATGGATACAATTTGAGAATGGTTCGAAGCACCTTCCGTACAGTGGACCATGGGATGTTCAACTGTCGTGACACAGCAAGCGCAGTGTGTGACGATCGGGAATTGCGTGCAGCGTTGTGTGCCATGGAAACAGAGATTTCATCAACCAGTTGTGGTGCAACCGGTCGTCGGCCTCTTCCCGGAGCTACGCCTAGTTCTCCATCTGACTTTAACTTCTTCATCACATTCCGCACAGCAGGTGGAGAAAGAGGACCCTTCCGTAATCCTTTCAGCCAGCGATATTCTCCAAGTGCAGCTGCAGCGTTACTGTTGTTTTGATAATAAAACTTCATCAATAATGTCCTGCTCCTTTTGTCCAATATCATATTGACACATCAACAAGTGCACCGCGACTGGTCAGATGTGTGAGACTATGAGGGTTCAAATGGCTCAAGGCATTATGGGACTTAACATCTGAGGTCAACTACTTAAATCTAACTAAGGACATCACACACATCCATTCCCGAGGCAGGATTCGAGCCTGCGACAGTAGCAGCAGCGCTGAGACTGAGTCACGATGACTGACCGCGTCACCTGGTGGCCATAGTTGAAACTAGACGGTGTTGCTATGACACAAGGAAATCATGCACCCCATACTATGGAAATTAATGCTACCAAGTTTGGTAGTCGTACGGTAATTTTTTTCCTAGTTATAACGTGTGAAATAGGGGAATTTTAATTACAAGCATCGATATTTACCACAGACTGCTGCCGTTATGTGAACTTGGTGCTCGGCACTGTGATGAGATGCAAATCTGCGACAAGGATCGCCTGCACTCGGTCACTAACACTGGACTCTGTAATCACCACGGACTTTTTCGCCTCGGCCTCTCACCGCCGACTCTTCGGTTTCTCGCCACCGATTCCCCTCTAAATCTTCTTACCGAGCGCCTTGCATTCCCAAATTACTCCACGCGGATTCCACCAAAAACGTATATCAACCAACAGAAGGTGACGGTATATTTTCATGCCAATCGCATAAACAAACATCGCCGGTTCCTCTCCAACCAGCAGACGACAGAAGTCGCTCTCCCATTAATGTTATTTTCCGCCAGAGAGAGGTGCCTCCTAACGTCTTCTGACGTCACCACCTGATTTCCAACCACAATGCTCCCTTGTTGTCCGCTGGAAAAAAAAAAATGCTATCTACGTGGGCGACACACAGCTGGTCACCCTGCTGGGCGCGTCCAGCTTTTATTTCGAAACGGAACTTCCGCAGTGCTTGCAGGTACGTATCTCTGAAGCCAGGCGCTCATCCATTCAGCCCTCAAACGCAGAGAGCTGAAAACAGTCGTCTTCGGGCATAAAACTTTTTGGAAGTCGCCACCCTGGCGCTGTGCGTGACTCCTGTTGCTTACTACAGAGATTGGCTGGCTATTGGATAATGCAGCCAGCCGGCGCTTACAGCCGCCAACATGTGCCATTCGGCCAAGCTACTCTCTCCTTGTATGAGGTCAGCTTTGAGTGAAAGAGCCGCCCAGTTCTCACCTGCTATGTGGGCGAGTGGACCTCCTCTGAACACTTGGCCGCTTATTGCGCTCCGATAACATGGTAATGTGCTTCCCTCTGCACATAGCAGCAGCGAAACGGACCAAGCAAGTAATAGTCAAATGGAGGATGGACCGGTAATACTCCGAATAACCAGACCAACTGCATGCCGTCCCTGTACGTGCTCAATCACTGTTAGAACAAACATAACTCCTCACAATATTGATAAGAAACCTCGTAATGATCATAATTATGAAAGGGCGGCTGTCCAAATGGACCTGCCGTCTTTCAGTATCAGTTCGGCATGTGCCTTACTCGTGATTAATTTTATGTGATAACTCCTCACAATATTGATAAGAAACCTCGTAATGATCATAATTATGAAAGGGCGGCGGTCCAAATGGACCTGTCGTCTTTCAGTGTCAGTTCGGCATGTGCTTTACTCGCGATTAATTTTATGTGGTCGTTCCACTTGCATGGGGGCTTAATTAAAATGTAATGCAAATAATTTTAATTTCTGCTTTAGTAGCTGTTTGTCCGATTACGCAATGTCTCGTAAACGGTTGGCCCTGACTGTTATTATTACGCAATCTGACTGCTTAGAACAATAACAAAGAATGAAATGGAAATTTTCATTAACACAATTAATTAATTAAGTCCCCAGCAACTATAAAAACCTACGAAACCAAGCACAAGTGTAACTGTTCTGTGTGTGGAAGTATGACTCAACGTACGCATCTGGCACGGTTCTTCTTCAATAACACAAGAAATTTTAAATATCATTTATACTGAATTAATTAAAGAAAATAAAAATACCATAATTACTCAAGAGAACCACAATTACACTCTAATCCAAGAACACAAGCCAGATGCTTTGTTGACTGAACCTGTAATGACGCATTATTTAAAACATGGAAATAATGAAAAATAAATCAAGTTTCGTTACCTTCATATATTGACCAAAATCACTCTAATCATTACAATATATCTCCACACCGACTCGCTATTACCACATCTCAACAAGAACTTTTCAGTATCACATCTCAGCAAGCACTCCCTACTAGCACATCTCAACACGAACTGACTACTACGAGTCCTCGACAAGCACTGCCCACTACGAGTTCTCAATAATCACTGCCAGTGGAGGCGGCGGAACAATGCTCTCTAGCGATCTCTGGCGCTGTGGCTCAGTGTAGCCACCTTTCATATGCTCTTCCTCCACGGCTAGAATTTGATGGTATTTTTGCCAGCATTGGTGGTGAAAATACCACCAAATTCGTCAAAAAAATACAGAAAAAAATAAAAGATAATATTAATACGTAAATATCATATAACTAGATAAAATTTTGGCTTTGCACTGACCTTTCAATAACCTATTATATAGAATACAGTAAGCAATACAAATTTTTTCATACATGTGACTTTACATAATAGTTTACACAAGTATTATGTGGTTAAACAATTCAATCAATAGCGTCAGCAATGACGAATATGTGCAGGTAAGAGTCTCATAACTTTTCACAACCAGTAATACACAAAAAATCAGTTTATACAAATATTCACATAAACGCTTTCCATAGCTCAAGAATAAGCAGTTGACAGTTCCAGCAGTAGCACCCAGCAATGGTCAACATGTGCAAAAACCAACAAGTAACATTTTTTCAATAGAAACAGTCCATCAGTGGCACCCAGTAATGTTGAATAGATGCAGATACCAACAAGTAAAACCATTTCAGTATAAGCAGTTCCATTAGTGGCACCAGCAATGTTGAGCAAATGGTTCAAATGGCTCTGAGCACTATGGGACTCAACTGCTGAGGTCATTAGTCCCCTAGAACTTAGAACTAGTTAAACCTAACTAACCTAAGGACATCACAAACATCCATGCCCGAGGCAGGATTCGAACCTGCGACCGTAGCGGTCTTGCGGTTCCAGACTGCAGCGCCTTTAACCGCACGGCCACTTCGGCCGGCAATGTTGAGCAGATGCACACAGCAACAGGTGACATCTTTTCAGTAGAGGCAGTCCATCAGTGGCACCCAGCAATGTTGAGCAGGTGCAGACACCAACAAGTAACACCATTTCAGTAGAAGCAGTTCCATTAGTGGCACCAGCAATGTTGAGCAGGTGCACACAGCAACAGGTGACATCTTTTCAGTAGAAGCAGTCCATCAGTGGCACCCAGCAATGTTGAGCAGGTGCAGACACCAACAAGTAACACCATCTCAGTAGAAGCAGTCCATCAGTGGCACCCAGTAATGTTGAGCAGGTACACACAGCAACAAGTCACATTTCTCAGCAGAAGCAGTTCCATAAAATTCAGTATCACTGATCACACTGTTCATCAGAGTTTATAAGCAGAAATTAAACATGTCCTAGTGGCACCAATCATGTAGAAAAGGTACAAGTAACAGTCCATAATTTTTACTATCACTGATCACACAGTTCATCAGCAGAAATTAAACATGACTAAATGTCACACATCATGTTGAAAAGTGCAGCACCATCACTAATCAGACAGTTCAGGCATGAACAATAGTTTGAATACACATACAATGCTTTTACACTAAACATACAAATCATAACAAACACACAAATGATATCAGATAATTGTCCTATTAACTATTACAACACACAAATACCAGTAAACCTATAACATTTATGGGTGTCAGTGCAAGCCACTACCAACAAATAAAATAATATTTAGGAGATAGGTGGGTAGGATTAGGAAAGGAAAACACACAAAACACACTCACTCATCTTTCATCCACATTAAGTACTACTGTGTAATTGAATAGTGTTAACTGTGTAAATGTAACTCTGTCCAAGATTTGATGTTCATCATGTGTACCAAGTAGTAGTGGCAGCAATGTATACCAGTCAATAATAGTTAAGTCAACGTCATAGTCATCATGTCAAGACCAATGTTTGCCAAGCCAGATCAAAATGTACGGTTGCTGAACAACTGTCAGTGAGCCAAGATATGCACATGCTTCCTCTCTTAAAAAAAAAGTATATACTGCTTTGTGATTTGACAAAGTGTGTGTGTAGACAATCTTCCTTCTACTTGAGTGTTCTAGTCTGCCATCTTTATCCTCCTTGTTCCATATGGACCAACAAAAAAAAATATGCTCCTCACTTACTTTACCTCTTATCCACCAAAACTCCAATAATCATCAGCATAATCTCAATACTTCACTAATACCTCTTCAATACGTCGATACATATAAACCTTAGCACCAATATCATTTTACGTCCATAACAACTCTTTCCTCTAGTCAGTCTCCTCGAACAAGTACAGACAAAATTCTAGTGCAAACTTCAATTCATCATCTCATACAATCCGAAGACACAATGTCAACACACAACCTCTCGTGTAATCCATCTGATCCAAATCTGCTACTCATTATAAATTATAAGATACATTTTGTTTACCTTGTCCATCATTAAATAAAAGAAATGCATACATGACCTCTAACAGACTTAGTTCGAATAACTCTCAGTAATTAAGTACGATTACGGAGTGTGAATGATCATAATATTTCACAGTGTGTACACCACTTCAAGACTTATGGCAAACAGAAGCAAACATGTGGAGTATTTCTTGTGTTAAGTGTCACTTCCTATTTCAATTGCTCACGAAAAACGCAGTGTAACAACTGTCAATGGTCTAAACCTAGTTTTGGTATGTCATGTCGTTAGCTTCCTTCCTATTAGCATACATTTATACAGCTTCCATAAAACCTCCAGCTCATGTGACTTCAATGAAGTTTCTTGTACTAATGTCGTTCGTAGCATTATAGCAGTTCATTTTCTTATCTTAAGAATATATGGCACTGAGCGTAAGCAAAACATGCAATAGCGAGTAAATATACCAGTAGAGAACAGAATGTCAACAAGTGGATGCAGCACAATCCCTACAACGAGGCTCTGCCAAGCGAACAATCTATAATTAATACCACAGTGTAACCTAAACTCTATGTTCGTACACTGTACATCATCATTGCTATATTCTAAATTGAAGAGTAGTTATGACAACAAAACAGAAATGTCTAAATATGCAATCCATACAAAAAGCAGCAAACATATATCTTACGTGATAAACAAGTCATTAGCATCATATCAGCATAAGCAAATAAATGTTCATACGTAACCTTAATAAGTAAATATGAAGGCGCAAGCAGATAAATCACAAAGTATAACTTACACACATATCAGCACAACTAATCAGGTGACAATTATAATTTAAATAAATAAGCACAGCAGGCACATAATTAAAAAATATGACATCAGTGAAAAAGCATAGCAGCCAAGCGATGCATAATATACACAAGTAATAACACTGTTCATTAATCAATTGTCATAATCAGTAAATGTACACAAGCACGTCGCTTCACAAGTAAATTCATAGAACATGAGATTTAGCACAAAGTATGAATCACGTAATCGCAAGCAGCAAATTACGTCTAAAGTACGTACCTAAGTGGAAATATGTTACCTGAAAAATAAACTTAATTAATCGTTACCTTTTTGGTTTTTTACTTCTTTTTTTTTTTTTTTTTTTGAAATTACATTCTTCCTGAAAATTTCTCGATAGCAAGTCCTCATAACGTCGGACACACACAGAATATACCTGAAGTTCTTAAACATTTCACACAACCGTATCCTGAAAAATACTGAATGTTAATAACATAATTTATAAGTCACCATAGCTTTATACAGAATTTAGTCGGAGAAATTAGACTGTGTATTTGTTTACGTCTGTCAGTGCATTCGCACTGAGCGCTCGATCAGCTGTAGGCGCGTGACGTAGAAAGTGATTGTTTGCGGTCAACGACTGCCTTCTGTGGCGCGCAGACTTCACTGTTGCTTTGAGTACGCGCCGCCGCTAGAACACGGCGCGGTATCCTTGCATTCTCCGCATATTTACATGTAGCTGTTAGTTTCTCAAAAGTATGTCATTCCACAAAATTTTTACGTTAGATATGTGATGTATTCCCTTACAGCGCCGAGATTTAAGAGTTTCTACTTCGACAGTGTTATCATGAATAATTTTGCGAATTCTATATGGACCGTTATAAAGCAGAAAAAATTTGCGACACAAGCCTTTTCCTTTGTGAGACAAACGATGAGATTTAATTAACACCTTCTGACCAACTGACAAAATTTTTAAACGACCAGGACGTTTAGCTGATTTCTCTCTTCTTGCAGCCGCAGACGCAATATTTCGTAGAGCCAGGTTGACAACTTCAGAATGCCGCAGTTTCCGTGAAGGCGGAAAAGGAACGATTTCAGAAATGCGATTTGTTGGTACTTTATTTTTTAATATCAATAGAGGCGGTAAAGAAGTTGAGTTATTAGGAAGTTCATTCAGAATGTTTTGAAAAATATGAAGATACTGATCCCAAGTTCTGTGATTCTGATGACAATAAAGACGGCACAATTTATTGATTTCCTTCATCCATCTCTCTGAAGCATTAGATTGAGGGTGAAAAAGTGAAATAAAAATTGGTTTAATCTTACGACGCCGTAGAGTACGAAGCCAAATTTTAGAGCGAAACTGTGATCCATTATCTGATATAACCTTATCAACATGACCAACTTCTTTAAGAAAATGTTTGATGAAAGCATTAGATACTGAACGAGCTGTTGCTTTGCGTAAAGGTGTAAAACACACATATTTTGATGTCAATTCCACTGCTACGAAAATGTACGCAAAACCATTAGTAGAACGAACCACTGGACCGAACAAATCGACTGCAGCCATCTCCTTTAATTTCGCTGGAATGATAGGAAACAACGGTGCTCTGTGAGAAATTGTTGGCGGCTTAGCCTTTTGACATAATTTGCATTTGGCCAGAACAGATCGAATACGTTTTTCCATATTACTGAAGTAACAATTTTCTCGTAATTTATGAAAGCATTTTCTGGGACCAAAGTGTGCATAACTGAAATGCGTATACCAAATCAGCTTATTAACCCACTCATCAGGAATACAAACTAACCAAACACAGTTGTCGACCGATTTTCGTTTAAAAAGAATATCATTGCGAACTAAATAATACTGTCTGATCGCTACGCTTTCCTTTCTCCTCCACTTCTCCTTAATGTCCTTCCAGATTGGATCCTTATTTTGCTCCTTAGCGATGTCCTGGAGCGAAGATGAAATAAAGTTCTCAAACGCAACACCTTGAATGTACATAAAACAATAATGGTTTTCTTTGCAGTCCTCTTCAGCACTTTGATTCAAACCCATAGGTGCACGTGATAAAGCATCAGCAACAATATTTGAAGATCCCTGTATGTAAACAATACTAAAATCAAATTCCTGTAGATACAGCGCCCATCGTGACAATCTGCCATGAGTTAATTTTGTCGACATAAGAAATTCCAAAGCTCGATGATCACTGTAAACCTTAGTATGTCTACCAAACAAAAATGTGCGAAATTTTGTGAAAGCCCAAACAACAGCCAAAGCTTCAAGTTCCGTAATCGAATAATTCTTTTCGGATTTAGAGAGAACACGACTTCCAAATGCAATAGTCTTCTGTACTACAACGCCGTTTTCTTCTACCTCTTGAAATAAATGTGCACCTAGGCCTTTGTATGATGAGTCCGTCGCCAAACAAAAATCTTTAGATAAATCCGGATGTGAAAGAAGTGGAGCAGCAACTAAAGCGTCACGAAGTTGTTCAAATTCTGATTGAGCTTCCTCATCCCAACACCAATTAGATTTCTTTCCAGATAGTTCACATAAACGAGGTGTGGCCAAATTGTCCAATCTAACAAAGCGTCTAAGAAAATTACAGACACCAAGGAAACTACGAACATCACGTTTTGTGGTAGGAACAGCATAATTACGAATAGCGTCTAGTTTCTCTGGATCAGGGAGAATACCTTCTGTAGAAATAATGTGACCGAGAAATTTCACCTGTGAACGACCAAATTCAGATTTTTCTAAGTTCACTGTAATGCCAACTCTTGCAAAAATACGTAATAATGAATCTAAAATTTTGTTTTGCTCACTCCAAGAATGTTTAGCAATAAGAATGTCGTCAACATATGAAGTAATATTGTCACGAAGATAAACAGGTAAAATTTCGTTTAAACTACGAATGAATGCTGCAGAAAATATAGTAAGTCCAAACGGTAATTTCCGAAGTCACTTTTGGGTAAAACAGTCAAATCCGGTTATTCTTTACCTACTGCCTAGATAGATGGATAGTAGAAGAATTGTTTTTTATAGATGCAAAGAATAGTGAAAGAGTAGGCAGCGGTGCAGAAAACTAAAAGAGAAGTAGCACCACTACAGCTCGGGGCCCTGTGAACGCTACGGCACATATTCACTTAGTGTAGTGAATCCCCTGAGGACTTTAATAGCCGCACATAAATTTCAGTCTGTGACCCAGTGGCAAATTTGGCGGAAGTACGTACGTAAATTGATCTAACCATGCACATGGATGGATCTCATTCTTAGAATTACGAAAGATCTTAAATTTCCGAACAGTCAAAAAGTGTTTATAGTCAAAGTTTTCGCCTCGTGGCGACAAAGACCCACCGCGTCTGTCCCAGTCCGAATGTCGATTATTGTCAAGTTCGCGCGCCTGGCGCTCTCTTGTTGCATCCCGTAAATGAAACAAATTATTTTCTTCAAACCCCTCTGGTATCTGCGATTCTAAATTTCCTTTGCCGTCTTTTCCTACGATTTCGCCTTCAATTTGTTTGACTTGCTTTTTTAATGCCTCAAATTCCCTTTTCACGCGTTCATTAAATTTTCCCTGATTTTCAACATGCTTATTTATGTTCTGATACTCTTCGGTTTCTGCAAATGGCAATGGTGCTGTATCATCTGAATCTCTGTCCCCATGTAAACTAAGATTTGTCAATTTATCTGAAATCTCCTCAACTCTTTCCGATAAGTCACCTATTTTTTCTTTCTGTTTATTTACGTCTTCCATAAGTGTCGCGACTCGGGTTTCAGTGTTGACACATTTGGTAGTTAACTGTTCATATTGTTGTGTTAGATTATTTATTCTGTCATTTGGTACGGATTCCTCGATTCTCTCAAATATTTCTTTCTTATCGTGTGCACGTTGTAAATTTAACTCTGAAAATTTTTGTACTATCACGCGATCTCTTTCTTCCTGTTCTCTATCCTGTTCCCTTTGTCTAATCTCTACTGCAATTAATCTATTATTGTGAGAATTCAAAATCGGTTGTACTTCTTCTCTGATTTCTTTCTTTAACTCATCTTTCATATTTTTGAAACATGTCCCTATTCGTGAGTCTAACCGTGTTTCCATTGTTTCCAACTCTGTTTCTAAACGTGTTGCCACTGTTTTTAATTCAGATCCTAACCGAGTTTCCATTGTTCCCATCCGTGTTTTTATTTGTGAGTCTAACCGTGTTGCCAAAGTTCCCATCTCTGTTTTTAATTCAGATCGTAACTGTGATCCCAAATTTAATATTGCACTCATCAACTGCTCCGTATGATCTGGTTCGAAATTCTTTTCGCCCCTAACGTTTCTCGCAAAACCAGTTTCCTTCGTCATAGCTGTAAAGCTATCTGTGTTCGATACTATTACAGAATCTTCTGTCGTTAATCTCGTATTCTGTGAATTTTCTGATTGAGAAAAATTTTGAAATGGTTCCGGACTATTTTCCCGACTTATTACATTGTTTTCCACTTCATTATCCATCATACTGTTTTCCTCTGTTGGCGAGTTCGCCATGTTAACAATTTCGTCATTCTCACTATCCATCATTTTTGCCTTTTTCATTGATCGCGTGATCATTTACAAAATATACAAAACTCGTCACTATAAAAAAATTACACACAATGACACTTTATCATCAACAATATCATTCACACGAGATGTTTCCCTCAAACACGATCATCGAACAATTGAAATAATTGCACTAATTGTCAAACCCATAGACAAGACAACAGAAATGAAATTTTGCAAAAAAAAAATACCATTAGAAGAATGACAATTACCAGATCTACACATGCAATATAGACTACAATTACTAAACTACAAATTACTACAACAATCCTACTGTCTACTATTTCTACAATCAGAAGATTCCAAGGGACGATCCGAAGCAGCGGTCGCCACGTGCATGGGGGCTTAATTAAAATGTAATGCAAATAATTTTAATTTCTGCTTTAGTAGCTGTTTGTCCGATTACGCAATGTCTCGTAAACGGTTGGCCCTGACTGTTATTATTACGCAATCTGACTGCTTAGAACAATAACAAAGAATGAAATGGAAATTTTCATTAACACAATTAATTAATTAAGTCCCCAGCAACTATAAAAACCTACGAAACCAAGCACAAGTGTAACTGTTCTGTGTGTGGAAGTATGACTCAACGTACGCATCTGGCACGGTTCTTCTTCAATAACACAAGAAATTTTAAATATCATTTATACTGAATTAATTAAAGAAAATAAAAATACCATAATTACTCAAGAGAACCACAATTACACTCTAATCCAAGAACACAAGCCAGATGCTTTGTTGACTGAACCTGTAATGACGCATTATTTAAAACATGGAAATAATGAAAAATAAATCAAGTTTCGTTACCTTCATATATTGACCAAAATCACTCTAATCATTACAATATATCTCCACACCGACTCGCTATTACCACATCTCAACAAGAACTTTTCAGTATCACATCTCAGCAAGCACTCCCTACTAGCACATCTCAACACGAACTGACTACTACGAGTCCTCGACAAGCACTGCCCACTACGAGTTCTCAATAATCACTGCCAGTGGAGGCGGCGGAACAATGCTCTCTAGCGATCTCTGGCGCTGTGGCTCAGTGTAGCCACCTTTCACACTTCAAATCGTTCCGTACGCATATCCCTAGATATTTTGTGGAAGTAACTGCTTTCAGTGATTGCTATGCAATTTTGTAATCCTAGAATAAAGGTTTTTCCTGTCTATGTATTCGCGATGCATTGCATTTGTTAAAGTTGAGGGTCAATTGTCACTTCGTACACCATGCGTCGATCCTCTGCAGGCGGTCCCAACCGGATATACGGGCCCTGCAACGAATTGTGACGTCACACTAGACGGCTTGTCCGCCACACTTCGCGAACGCTCGACTCCGTGCGGTGCCCACAAGAAAACAATATTGAATGGAAAGGTACCCACTCAAGGTCTTAATTATGTCGCGTGTAATAGAGAAATTGCATGCACGTGAACACGCAGTCAAGAATTATTAAAAATGGTCTGAAATAATTAATCGCTCACCGCCGGAGACGGCAGCTGTCCCTCGTAAGACTCGCAGTGTCACGTGCTGTGACGTGCGCTCCGCTGCCTGTCTTTCTCGTGGGCCTCGTCTGCAGGTTATATCGACCTCGAATGGAACTGCCGATGTTATACACTTGGTCAGACCGGGCGGGCTGGCGCAGTGATTAGGACACTGGACTCGCATTCGGGAGGACGACGCTTCAAACCCATGTCCGGTCATCCTCATGTAGGTTTTCCGTGATTTCCCTAAATCGTTTCAGGCAAATGCCGAGATGGCTGAAAGGTCCCGGCCGCCTTCCTTCCACTTCCTTCCCTAATCCTATGCGACCGATGACCTCGTTGTCTGGTGCGATCCCCCGAATCAATCAACCAGCCAACCAACACTTGGTTACTTGCATTTATTGTGCAAAGTAATGGTCCTATAATTCTCCCATTGAATATGTCTGCAGTTACTTCTATGTCTGAAGATTCCTTTCCATTAAGAATGACATTCTGTGTTCAATTTGATACAAGCGCCTAAATGCAGTCACACGCCTGGTCTAATACACAAGTTTAAAACCAATGAGACAAGTAGACTTTGTAGTGATCACCACTCAGAAATGTGTGCTTGTGTACTAATACTGAAAAATAGTTCACTTTCGATTTTAAATGTATGTAGATCCCCACTGGGAAATTTTGAATTGTTTTTGCGAAATCTGGATTCCTTCGTATTTGTGTGATTTGTCGTGTAACCGAAATATAACTTATTCCTTTTAGTAGTCCTCGGGATCATTTCATACTTTTCGTTATTTAGGGTCAATTGCCACTTTTCACACCATACAGATACTTCGTTTAAATCATTTTGCATTTTGTTTGGTCTTCTGATAACTTTACCAGACGGTAAATGTCAGCAAACACTCTAAGATTGCTGCTCAGATTGTCTCCTAAATCATTTATAAAGATTAGAAACAGTGGAGAGCCTATAACACTTCCTTGTGGAACCCCTATATCGATTCTGTTTTACTCGATGACCTTCTGCTATAAGTACTAACTGTGACTTTTGCGACAGGAACCGAGAATGCAGTCGCAGTCCAGTGCAGTCAGTCTGATTATGCCCCACCTCATTACGGGCTAGCTATCCGTGTGTACTGGTGTATGTGGCGAAAATCTGAAAACTTGCACAGGTCAGGGAGACGACTGTTGATGATTGTGCTCACATTCCGGTACCTGTGCAGTTAAAGTGCATGAAATGTGAGTGGGCGCGATGTTGGTAACATAGTTTCACAAGTATCTCCCATCTCTACATCTACATACATACTCCGCAATCACCATACGGTGCGTGGCGGAGGGTACCTCGTACCACCAGTAGCATCTTCTCTCCCTGTTCCACTCCCAAACAGAACGAGGGAAAAATTCCTGCCTATATGCCTGTTTACGAGCCCTAACCTCTCTTATCTTATCTTTGTGGTCTTTCCACGAAATGTAAGTTGGCGGCAGTAAAATTGTACTGCAGTCAGCCTCAGATGCTAGTTCTCTACATTTCCTCAGTAGCGATTCACGAAAAGGACTTCTCCTTTCCTCCAGAGACTCCCACCCGAGTTCCTGAAGCATTTCCGTAACACTCGCGTGATGATCAATCCTACCAGTAACAAATCTAGCAGCCCGCCTCTGAATTGCTTCTATGTCCTCCCTCAATCCGACCTGATAGGGATCGCAAACGCTCGAGCAGTACTCAAGAATAGGTCGTATTAGTGTTTTATAAGCGGTCTCCCTTCCCCCATGAACCATGGACCTTGCCGTTGGTGGGGAGGCTTGCGTGCCTCAGCGATACAGATGGCCGTACCGTAGGTGCAACCACAACGGAGAGGTATCTGTTGAGAGGCCAGACAAACATGTGGTTCCTGAAGAGGGGCAGCAGCCTTTTCAGTAGTTGCAGGGGCAACAGTCTGGATGATTGACTGATCTGGCCTTGTAACATTAACCAAAACGGCCTTGCTGTGCTGGTACTGCGAACGGCTGAAAGCAAGGGGAAACTACAGCCGTAATTTTTCCCGAGGACATGCAGCTTTACTGTATGATTAAATGATGATGGCGTCCTCTTGGGTAAAATATTCCGGAGGTAAAATAGTCCCCCATTCGGATCTCCGGGCGGGGACTACTCATGAGGACGTCGTTATCAGAAGAAAGAAAACTGGCATTCTACGGATCGGAGCGTGGAATGTCAGATCCCTTAATCGGGCAGGTAGGTTAGAAAATTTAAAAAGGGAAATGGATAGGTTAAAGTTAGATATAGTGGGAATTAGTGAAGTTCGGTGGCAGGAGGAACAAGACTTTTGGTCAGGTGATTACAGGGTTATAAATACAAAATCAAATAGGGGTAATGCAGGAGTAGGTTTAATAATGAATAAAAAAATAGGAGTGCGGGTTAGCTACTACAACAGCATAGTGAACGCATTATTGTGGCCAAGATAGACACGAAGCCCATGCCTACTACAGTAGTACAAGTTTATATGACAACTAGCTCTGCAGATGAAGAAGAAATTGATGAAATGTATGACGAGATAAAAGAGATTATTCAGGTAGTGAAGGGAGACGAAAATTTAATAGTCATGGGTGACTGGAATTCGTCAGTAGGAAAAGGGAGAGAAGGAAACATAGTAGGTGAATATGGATTGGGGGGAAGAAATGAAAGAGGAAGCCGCCTTGTAGAATTTTGCACAGAGCATAACTTAATCATAGCTAACACTTGGTTCAAAAATCATAAAAGAAGGTTGTATACCTGGAAGAATCCTGGAGATACTAATAGGTATCAGATAGATTATATAATGGTAAGACAGAGATTTAGGAACCAGGTTTTAAATTGTAAGACATTTCCAGGGGCAGATGTGGATTCTGACCACAATCTATTGGTTATGAACTGCAGATTGAAACTGAAGAAACTGCAAAAAGGTGGGAATTTAAGGAGATGGGACCTGGATAAACTGAAAGAACAAGAGGTAGTAGAGAGTTTCAGGGAGAGCATAAGGGAACAATTGACAGGAATGGGGGAAAGAAATACAGTAGAAGAAGAATGGGTAGCTCTGAGGGATGAAGTAGTGAAGGCAGCAGAGGATCAAGTAGGTAAAAAGACGAGAGCTAATAGGAATCCTTGGCTAACAGAAGAAATATTGAATTTAATTGATGAAAGGAGAAAATATAAAAATGCAGTAAATGAAGCAGGCAAAAGGGAATACAAACGTCTCAAAAATGAGATCGACAGAAAGTGCAAAATGGCTAAGCAGGGATGGCTAGAGGACAAATGTAAGGATGTAGAGGCTTGTCTCACTAGGGGTAAGATAGATACTGCCTACAGGAAAATTAAAGAGACCTTTGGAGAGAAGAGAACCACTTGTATGAATATCAAGAGCTCAGATGGCAACCCAGTTCTAAGCAAAGAAGGGAAGGCAGAAAGGTGGAAGGAGTATATAGAGGGTTTATACAGGGGCGATGTACTTGAGGACAGTATTATGGAAATGGAAGAGGATGTAGATGAAGATGAAATGGGAGATAAGATACTGCGTGAAGAGTTTGACAGAGCACTGAAAGACCTGAGTCGAAACAAGGCCCCGGGAGTAGACAACATTCCATTAGAACTACTGATGGCCTTGGGAGAGCCAGTCATGACAAAACTCTACCATCTGGTGAGCAAGATGTATGAGACAGGCGAAATACCCACAGACTTCAAGAAGAATATAATAATTCCAATCCAAAAGAAAGCAGGTGTTGACAGATGTGAAAATTACCGAACTATCAGTTTAATAAGTCACAGCTGCAAAATACTAACGCGAATTCTTTACAGACGAATGGAAAAACTGGTAGAAGCGGACCTCGGGGAAGATCAGTTTGGATTCCGTAGAAATGTTGGAACACGTGAGGCAATACTAATCTTAAGACTTATCTTAGAAGAAAGATTAAGAAAAGGCAAACCTACGTTTCTAGCATTTGTAGACTTAGAGAAAGATTTTGACAGTGTTGAATGGAATACTCTCTTTCAAATTCTGAAGGTGGCAGGGGTAAAATACAGGGAGCGAAAGGCTATTTACAATTTGTACAGAAACCAGATGGCAGTTATAAGAGTCGAGGGGCATGAAAGGGAAGCAGTGGTTGGGAAAGGAGTGAGACAGGGTTGTAGCCTCTCCCCGATGTTATTCAATCTGTATATTGAGCAAGCAGTAAAGGAAACAAAAGAAAAATTCGGAGTAGGTATTAAAATTCATGGAGAAGAAGTAAAAACTTTGAGGTTCGCCGATGACATTGTAATTCTGTCAGAGACAGCAAAGGACTTGGAGGAGCAGTTGAACGGAATGGACAGTGTCTTGAAAGGAGGATATAAGATGAACATCAACAAAAGCAAAACGAGGATAATGGAATGTAGTCAAATTAAATCGGGTGATGCTGCAGGGATTAGATTAGGAAATGAGACACTTAAAGTAGTAAAGGAGTTTTGCTATTTAGGGAGTAAAATAACTGATGATGGTCGAAGTAGAGAGGATATAAAATGTAGACTGGCAATGGCAAGGAAATCCTTTCTGAAGAAGAGAAATTTGTTAACATCGAGTATAGATTTAAGTGTCAGGAAGTCGTTTCTGAAAGTATTTGTATGGAGTGTAGCCATGTATGGAAGTGAAACATGGACGATAACCAGTTTGGACAAGAAGAGAATAGAAGCTTTCGAAATGTGGTGCTACAGAAGAATGCTGAGGATAAGGTGGGTAGATCACGTAACTAATGAGGAGGTATTGAATAGGATTGGAGAGAAGAGAAGTTTGTGGCACAACTTGACTAGAAGAAGGGATCGGTTGGTAGGACATGTTTTGAGGCATCAAGGGATCACAAATTTAGCATTGGAGGGCAGCGTGGGGGGTAAAAATCGTAGAGGGAGACCAAGAGATCAATACACTAAGCAGATTCAGAAGGATGTAGGTTGCAGTAGGTACTGGGAGATGAAGAAGCTTGCACAGGATAGAGTAGCATGGAGAGCTGCATCAAACCAGTCTCAGGACTGAAGACCACAACAACAACAACAACAAGCGGCCTCCTTTACTGATGAACCACATCTTCCCAGAATTCTACCAATGAACCGAAGACGACTATCCGCCTTCCCCACAACTGCCATTACATGCTTGTCCCACTTCATATCGCTCTGCAATGTTACGCCCAAATATTTTTCGACGTGACTGTGTCAAGAGCTATACTACTAATGGAGTATTCAAACATTACAGGATTCTTTTTCCTATTCATCTGCATTAATTTACATTTATCTATATTTAGAGTTAGCTGCCATTCTTTACACCAAACACAAAACCTGTCCGAGTCATCTTGTATCCTCCTACAGTCACTCAACGACGACACCTTCCCGTACACCACAGCAAACAGCCGCACATTGCTATCCACCCTATCCAAAAGATCATTTATGTAGATAGAAAACAACAACGGACCTACCACACTTCCCTGGGGCACTCCAGATAATATTCTCACCTCCAATGAACACTCACCATCGAGGAAAATGTAGTGGGTTCTATTACTTAAGAAGTCTTCGAGCCACTCACATACTTGGGAACCAACCCCATATGCTCGTACCTCCGTTAGGAGTCTGTATCTTATACTACTTGACTTTAAATTTCTGTTAACCCACCATTTATGTTCAAGAAGGGTGGTTCCACAAGTTTGGACCACGCTGCATTGAATTACTTATCTATATGTTTAGAGATTGCTCGTATAATGCCTATTTTTATATGAAGTAATAAGCACGACTTCCATCACTCGTAGGTGACTTAAGTAAAAAATATATGGTGTACGATATGAACATTCGGATACAATTCAATAACCAACTCTTTATTTTGCACTTTAATTATTTCATTAAACTGAGACGAAAAAGTCAAGGAATAGTGTTTACCTCTTCTGAAATGTTATTGTGTTAATGGATGTGCACCCTTATGTTCTAGTGAATAAAGCAAAACCTTTCTCAAGTAAGTAAAATGTAACAGCCTTGTATATAATGTAAAAGCTTTTGCAATCAAGAAAATCACGAGTATACTGTTATATTATGGAACAAAAATGAGAAATTTGTACGAGAAATCTTCAGTGTCATTTCACAAAGGGTACAGTCCCAAAACTAGTTGCGGTGAAACAGAACATTCATTCGGGAAGTGCGGTTGATTGCAATTTTTTCTTCAGCGATATTATCGAAAACAGCCATGGTGTTCCCAAACCGTCATGGATCAGTATCATTTTGTTTACAAGCTGCACAGTATTTGCATTGCAATGACGCAGGTTTAACAAGTAACGATGGCGCCACGCGCGTGAGGCACACCAATAGCCCCCTCCTTTTATCCCTGACCAAGCTATCCGCCCAGTGCCGAAATGACAACACACAGATGTCAAACTAGCCACGTCGCAAGAAAGTGTGGGGAAATATTAGTCTCGTCTCGGCGATACCTCTCCGCTGTCACCATGATGTGTACATGCCAAATTTCGACTGTTGGGGATGGGTATCGACTTTAGTTGTCGTATCGAGTTCTGAGAGGTAAGTACGAGTTGAACATCTCCCGTTGTAGGAAGGGTTCTCGGCAGTTCCATTGGCAGCCTGACCGTGTCGATACAACGCCACCATCTAGGGAACGTTGTTAAGATAGCAGTTTACCGATTTATACCAAGTACGGTATGAAAGTAATGTGACTCGTCGCATGTGGTATAGTTGATGCCGTTACTTAATTATTCTTGGAAATAACGTAACTATTTTCAATACCTAATTATTTCCAAGCATGAAAGTAATGTGCGAATAACGTCGTTCATTTCGGAAATGCTGTCTGCAAATGGACTGTTACTGGGTGTGCCTCATTAGTATTAAAAACATGGAAACATGTTTTTAAGTGCCTCACTAGTGGGTAATTCATATTTTCCTTCTTTTATTTACACCGTTTCATTTGATACACACCTGGAAATGGAAAAAAGAACACATTGACACCGGTGTGTCAGACCCACCATACTTGCTCCGGACACTGCGAGAGGGCTGTACAAGCAATGATCACACGCACGGCACAGCGGACACACCAGGAACCGCGGTGTTGGCCGTCGAATGGCGCTAGCTGCGCAGCATTTGTGCACCGCCGCCGTCAGTGTCAGCCAGTTTGCCGTGGCATACGGAGCTCCATCGCAGTCTTTAACACTGGTAGCATGCCGCGACAGCGTGGACGTGAACCGTATGTGCAGTTGACGGACTTTGAGCGAGGGCGTATAGTGGGCATGCGGGAGGCCGGGTGGACGTACCGCCGAATTGCTCAACACGTGGGGCGTGAGGTCTCCACAGTACATCGATGTTGTCGCCAGTGGTCGGCGGAAGGTGCACGTGCCCGTCGACCTGGGACCGGACCGCAGCGACGCACGGATGCACGCCAAGACCGTAGGATCCTACGCAGTGCCGTAGGGGACCGCACCGCCACTTCCCAGCAAATTAGGGACACTGTTGCTCCTGGGGTATCGGCGAGGACCATTCGCAACCGTCTCCATGAAGCTGGGCTACGGTCCCGCACACCGTTAGGCCGTCTTCCGCTCACGCCCCAACATCGTGCAGCCCGCCTCCAGTGGTGTCGCGACAGGCGTGATTGGAGGGACAAATGGAGACGTGTCGTCTTCAGCGATGAGAGTCGCTTCTGCCTTGGTGCCAATGATGGTCGTATGCGTGTTGGCGCCGTGCAGGTGAGCGCCACAATCAGGACTGCATACGACCGAGGCACACAGGGCCAACACCCGGCATCATGGTGTGGGGAGCGATCTCCTACACTGGCCGTACACCACTGGTGATCGTCGAGGGGACACTGAATAGTGCACGGTACATCCAAACCGTCATCGAACCCATCGTTCTACCATTCCTAGACCGGCAAGGGAACTTGCTGTTCCAACAGGACAATGCACGTCCGCATGTATCCCGTGCCACCCAACGTGCTCTAGAAGGTGTAAGTCAACTACCCTGGCCAGCAAGATCTCCGGATCTGTCCCCCATTGAGCATGTTTGGGACTGGATGAAGCGTCGTCTCACGCGGTCTGCACGTCCAGCACGAACGCTGGTCCAACTGAGGCGCCAGGTGGAAATGGCATGGCAAGCCGTTCCACAGGACTACATCCAGCATCTCTACGATCGTCTCCATGGGAGAATAGCAGCCTGCATTGCTGCGAAAGGTGGATATACACTGTACTAGTGCCGACATTGTGCTGCTCTGTTGCCTGTGTCTATGT
This sequence comes from Schistocerca nitens, assembly GCF_023898315.1. Taxonomy (NCBI): domain Eukaryota; kingdom Metazoa; phylum Arthropoda; class Insecta; order Orthoptera; family Acrididae; genus Schistocerca; species Schistocerca nitens. The sequence continues at coordinate 334,407,877 of NC_064620.1, read as the reverse complement.
GCCTGTGGTTCTGTCAGTGTGATCATGTGATGTATCTGACCCCAGGAATGTGTCAATAAAGTTTCCCCTTCCTGGGACAATGAATTCACGGTGTTCTTATTTCAATTTCCAGGAGTGTATGTTTACTCGGTTGAGGACCATATACATGCAATGAAATGCTGGCTAGATATACAAAATTACACCTGGTATTACCATAACACTCTTGTGAAACAGTAAGAATGCAATAAATACCGTTTTACGTATCGTGACTGTGGTAGCCGTTCTTGAACACCAATTAAACCAACAGCTCACTACAACTTCAGTTTGTGCATTCACTGCAGTTTTGGATATTATTGCTTTCTTTTCTTTATTTGAAATTGCGAACCTAGCAGGAACATTTCTACACCGGTACTAGAATACATTTCGTCTGCACATACACCTTAACTGAAAATGTTCTTGTTTGGCAAGAAAGTCTCCGTTAAAGTAACTACTTTATAAATTTTCCTTTATACTTTTTTAGATGGCTGAGACTAAGTTACCTGAAATTCTTTTTCAGATGTGTCAGTCTTTTCTATGAGTCGTAGTTTGTTTTAGCAGAGGGTCAACATGTTTTTAATATTAAGGCATTTGCGTGTTTCGTGCTTAATTTGTAAATTATTGACAATGATAACTCAATTCTGGGAGAGAGCGCTCCTATATACATAATAAAATTATATTCTGCAATATATATATACATATATATGCGTGCGGAACGATTTGAAGTGGAATGATCATATAAAATTAATTGTTGGTAAGGCGGGTACCAGGTTGAGATTCATTGGGAGAGTCCTTAGAAAATGTAGTCCACCAACAAAGGAGGTGGCTTACAAAACACTCGTTCGACCTATAATTGAGTACTGCTCAACAGTGTGGGATCCGTACCAGATCGGGTTGGCGAAGGAGATAGAGAAGATCCAAAGAAGAGCGGCGCGTTTCGTCACAGGGTTATTTGGTAACCGTGATACCGTTACGGAGATGTTTAGTAAACTCAAGTGGCCGACTCTGCAAGAGAGGTGCTCTGCATCGCGGTGTAGCTTGCTCGCCAGGTTTCGAGAGGGTGCGTTTCTGGAAGAGGTATCGAATATATTGCTTCCCCCTACTTATACCTCCCGAGGAGATCACGAATGTAAAATTAGAGAGATTCGAGCGCGCACGGAGGCTTTCAGACAGTCGTTCTTCCCGCGAACCATACGCGACTGGAACAGACAAAGGAGGTAATGACAGTGGCACGTAAAGTGCCCTCCGCCACACACCGTTGGGTGGCTTGCGGAGTATAAATGTAGATGTAGATGTAGATATTGCCCATAATCTTTAAGGAAGGCGAAAGTTAAAAAAAAAAAGTGTGATGTGTGATGTGAACCTGCTGCTTCTGATTTCGCAACTCTACGCGGTTGTCCACTTCGACAAAATACATCCATGATCCGTGTTCTTTGACTTTTATCTGCTGAAAGCTTTAACCGCCGATATGGCATTCCTTACATTTAATTATAATAATTTGTAACAATACCGACGCGTTTGACAAAAATTCTCAGTGTGCTGGTGCTTTAAAACAGCATATATTCCTTGTTAGTTATAATATGAACCGCATCAAATACAAGCTTCATCTAAAATGACGAAATCCAGTATGGCATCTCCCACTTCTCAGAACTCGATACGACCACGAAAGTTGATAGCCGTCTTCATGGGTTTAAATAGGGTACGCACAGGTCCACACGTCATAGCGACGTCACGGGGAGGTATCCCTGTGGTGAGCCAAACGTCTCACGGAATTCCACTTCTGCGTGCGCAAAACGCTTCTGTGAGCCACCTTCTTACCCGCCCACCCCTGTAACGACGAGAATGAGCTAGACGTACGTTGCGAACACTCGGCGACCGTGTCAGACACGAGGTTGGTATTTTCCACGCCCACTGGCCACTGCGAGAGAACAAAGCCGCATGCCGCTAATTTAGCGCGTCGCTGAGTCACTGCGTTGTCTAGCGTCACGCCGTAAGTCCGTCAGCAGGGTAGCAGTCGAGCCAAGGGCCGTATACCTGCCCAGCGTGCCTCGCCGGTCACAACTCTGCCAGACACGCCAGTAAATTTAGACACGTTCCACGCCACGCCACGCCACAATCACTCCCGGCTGTCCTCTTTCACGTCATAAGAAACAAGGAAGCCGTTGTAGAGTTTTGCAACATGTTTTATATTCGCATATTATGACGTTTCTGGAGACTGAACTAACGTGGGTTCTGAATCACTGCCCCTCTGACAAACTGAAATTATCCGAAACGAAAGCAGCTGTCAAAAGGACAATCAGAGATTCTTTTCACGAATTTGAAAGCAATATTTTATCTGCAGATTCTAAAAATAACGCCCAAAAAAATTGATCGTGCGTAAAATCTATGAACGCTACAAATAATTCAATACCTTCTCTTGTTGACAGTACAGGTAATGTAACTGATGATGATAAACAGAAGGCCGAAATTCTAAACCTAGCTTTCAAAAACTCGTTTACGGTAGAGGACTGCAGCACCATTCCCCCTTTCAATTATCGAACAAACGCAAAGATGGCTGACGTGTTTAGTGTATATGGGATTGTAAAACAGTTAAGATGAAGGCATCTGGCTCAGATGGTATCCCCGTAAGATTATATGTTGACTATGCTACAAATATAACACCGTTCTTATCCACCATCTATCAGAGATCATTGGAACAGCGCAAGTTCCACGGGACTGAAAAAAGGCCCAGGTCATAGCAATCTATAAAAAGGGTAGAAAATCGGATGCACATAATTACCGGCCAACTTCACTGACATCGATTTGTTGTAGAATCATGGAACACATTTTGTGTTCAGACATAATGACCTTTCTAGACTCTGAGAAGCTCATCTGCAGAAACCAGCACGGTTTTAGGAAACAGCGGTCATGCGAGACACAGCTGGCCCTCTTTCTGCATAATATACAACAGGATCTAGAAACCGGCTCCCAGGTTGATGCCATATTTCTCGACTTTCGAAAGACGTTCGACTCAGTTCCGCACTGTCGCTTGCTCCAAAAAGTGCGCGCTTACGGTCTGTCCGACGACATATGCGGTTGGATAGAAAGTTTTCTAACAGACAGGGAGTAGTATGTCGTCCTGAACGGGGTGACTTCAACAGAAACATTCGTAACTTCAGGTGTCCCCCGGGCAGCGTAATAGGTCCGCTGCTTTTTACGATATACATAAACGATCTGGTTGATGTTATTGACAGCGGCATTGGACTGTTTTCCGATGATGCTGTAGTCTACAGGAAAGTAGTATCACACGAAAGTTGTGAACAAATCAATGAGGATTTGCAGAAAATAAATGCGTGGTGTAATGACTGGCAGTTACCTCTCAATATTAGTAAGTTTAACCTACTGCGTATAACAAGGCGAAAATCCCCATTAATGTACGAGTACAAAATAAATGCCCAGTCTCAGGAAGCGGTAACATCCGTCAAGTATCTGGGTGTGACTATTCGAAATGATCTCAAATGGAATGATCAAATTACACAAGTAACGGGTAAGGCGAACTCTACATTGCGGTTTATTTGTAGAATCCTGAAGCGATGCAGCCCTTCAACAAAGGAAATAGCTTACAATACGTTAGTTCGTCCAGTCTTAGAACACTGTTCATCTGTGTGGGACCCTTACCAGTTGGGTCTGATTCAAGAGATTGAGAAGGTTGAAAGAAGAGCGGCAAGATTCGTGACGTACATTTAGCCATCGCGAGAGCGTTACAGATCTCATAGGAAGTTTGAAGTGGGACACACTTTCAGATAGACGGCGTGCTAAACGGAAGGGGCTGCTCATTAAATTCCGAAATCCGATCTTCACCGAGGATGTAGAGCATATATTATTACCACCAACTTTCAAGTCGCGCAATGATCACCATTCAAAGATAAGGGAAATTAGAGCTCGTACTGAGGTGTTCAGACAGTCGTTTTTCCCTCGCGCTATCCGCGAGTGGAACAGAGGGGGGGAAATATGACTTTGGAGCGAATTGTGCCCTCCGCCACACACCGCTTGTTGGCTAGCGAAGTATATATGTAGATGTAGATGTAGAACATTCCTCTGAAACCCAGGCCTCTGTTCACCCGTGAGACCCAGAAAGCAGTAGATACTGGCGCCTACGTTGATGCAGTGGTCCTCGACTTCGGTAATGCTTTTGACACATTTCCGTACTATTGCCAAATGATTGGAATGCTAGCGTACAGAATATCAGACCAGCTGTGTGACTGGACTGAAGAATTTATAACTCTCCATACGTAAAAGTAACTTCGGGCGTACACAAAGGTGTGTTATAGGTCAGTTACTTTTCACAATATATGTAAATGACCTGGAAGATAATTTCCAAAGTTTCATGAGGTGTTTCATAGATGATGCTGTTGTGTAAAGAGAAGCGACGACGGTAGAAAAATGTAGTGAAATGCAGAAAAATCTTCAGAGAATCGACCCCTGGAGCATAGAGCGCCAGTTGACCCACAACATAAAGAAATGTAACATACAGACAATAAATGGTTAGAAAGACCCTTTTGTGTATGATTGTAAAATTGCAGAAAAATCACTGGGAGCAGTTACTTCCACAAAACACCTCGGAGTATGCATACTGAGTGATTTGAAATAGAACGACCACATAAAATTAACCTCGAGTATGTCATATGCCGTACTGAGATTGAATGCAAGAGTCCTTAGAAAATGTAGTCCACCAACAAAGGAAGTAGCTTACGAAACACTCGTTCGACCAGTACTTGAATATTGTTCATCAGTGTGAGATCCATAGCAGACAGGACTGATACAAGAAATAGAGAAAATATGTTAATTTGTTTGATAAAATGTATGACACTATGATTCTGTCACAGATGACACTGAAGCAGTCCTGATGTGCAATACTTTTGGAACAGTAATGTAGTAGTGGCTGCCACAGAATAGTCTTTCTACCCCAGTAAGCTTCATTCACTGTTAATTCCTCGCAATGCGATCGCTGCTTAACTTACCATATCATATTTTGTGTCTATAAGTATGATAGGATTACATCACGTCTTGACTGATATTCTTACTCATCTCTGCATCTAGCAAAGCAATAATGGGGATTTTCAGTGTGAACCACCATATATTAATTAAGATGAAACTGTGACTCATACATGCAAACTCCAACATTATTTATACAATAAATTCTGCATAGTGTAATTTATGACTTTCCTTTCATAGCTAGTAAATCTTATATCCTAATAAAGAGTTAGAGAGGCTTCAAAAAGATCCCCACTGAGGATACAGTACTTAGGACCCCTTACTCTACATTATGTTATCCAAAATTTGTTGCATAATCTTATTAATTGGCACTGCACCCTGGGAAGAGATCTGTTACTGGAATGAGACTTGTCAGATAGGACAGAAGAAACGCAACTATTGTCGTATTTCTACACCCACAGGGGAGACCTCACAAGGTTTCTGATAAGGACTTCTAGTGTCAAGTTAGACACTTGTGCTAGTTGAAGGTCACACCCCCAATTCCCTCCCCCCCCCCCCCTTCTCCCCGACCCGCCATGGGTAATCACTGGCAGTTGATCAAGATCACCATCACTATCGTCCCACCCTAGACAATAAGTCTGAAACCCCTCCCCCTCATCAACTTTTATAACGAAAGCACTTTAGTGAGCGGCTTCATTTGAGCTCTGTGCACAACAGGAATACGACAATCAAGTATGGTAGGTGATAGGATGTTGGTATTTGTTACAAATTATAAAGCAAATATTACAATTACATGAATTTCGCCATTTGATGTTAACGGAGAGGGCCGTTATTATTATTATTATTACTATTATGTAAGTTTTGTGATTGGAGGTATACAGAAAATCAGTAAATGGGTATTTTGAATAATAAATTACATTTAATGTTATTACAAACACACAAATTTCATCATTCGAGGTGCCAGCAGACACAAATCACCACCTGACGCAGACATGTAAGTTCTCTCAACTTTCCACATATTCATCATTTTCTGTTTTTTACACATTTTTATCATTTTATGTATTATTCCATAACTATAAACATTCCAACAACGCGAGTTTCGCCCCACTACTCTTGACACGATATCAATAACACTGGAGCTCACGTCGCATCATGTCCACGTCATGATGCTCTCAGCTATTCACAGTGCGGCATGTGCTCAGAAGCATATGAAAAATCGGAATTAGACCATTTCTAAGCCATTCATGCAGTACAAATATGTGTGTGTGTGAAGTCATAATGAATGTGTTAAAAACGAACACACTTCAGAACTGGTAGAAATAATGATGTCATGACATGTTCCACAAAATTAAAGATGTCAGTGTAAATTTTGTAAGCACTGCAGTTTTAGTGACTTCCAACCAAAGATACTGTATGCATAAGGAATACCACACTGCTATAAATAAAGCCTGGATTTCAAGGAACTTTCCAGATAAGTGGGGATTGAATGCAGTAAGTGAGCTGCCTGCAGGATATGGAGCACTTCGAGTGCAGATGCATAGGGTCTGGCCATTTCTGCCACCACTGTCAACACCACCAATGACCACAGCCCATAAACACTGTGCTCACACTTCTCCCCAGCAATATTAAATAAATTTGCATTACGTTTGTGTGTAAACATCTCTGACGCATCTGACTTGCTTGCTGGCGAAAAAATGACACTCCTACGAGGGGTCTCCAGCCCATGTTAACAACTTCAAATCTGTTTTAAAACACCGACACCTATTTGTTCGCTTTTGTTATTTGAGAAAAATTGTGTAAGCAGCGTCAGTCTTGGTCAGCCATATCTCCCAAACAGAATAAAAAGTTATGTAACCCACCACAACATGATTTACATTAGTGAATTATTAGTGTGCGTGGGGTACTGCTAGAAGACTTGCAAATAATTACGAAAAAAAATCTGTGTAGGAGCCCTGGCAGTCCTTATGTGTCGAATGATAAGGTTAGTCTGAGGTTTCCTTCAACATGGGCAGGAGCAGTGCAATGCAATGAAACTGCTTTATTTCCTTCACAAAAGCATACTGGGTAAAATTTAGTAAAAAATACAGTTCTGCAAGTACACTGGCAGTGAGTGAGATCTATCAGCGTCCCCAGTTTGAATAAAAAGACGGGTGACACGAAATAAACTTTTGCAGTATTATTGTGTACTGTCACCATAAGACTCATTAACAGATACAGAAAAAATCCAAAGTATATACATGTCGCCACTACCAAAACGAGACTGAGCATCAGCCACAGCGCAGGCAAAATAAACTATTTCTATATACGAAGTCATAGACTCAAAGGGGTTAGAGCACCTCTGTCCTTATGTGATAAAATACAACCTCAGAGAGTTACAGAGTTTTCATGCCATCTGTCAATAAGCAGGGATGTATTACAGTTATATCGATTATCCAAAGATGCACACAGTATTGAACATTGAACACTGAAATAATAGGTACACACTGACTGGCCTGCTGCTGGTGCTGCCTGCCCCAGCCACTGTCACTGGTGCTGCCTGCACTGACTCTGCCAGCACAAGTCTCCAGGTAGCGCACGGAAAGCTGCAAGCACAATGCTGTTTCTCAAGTAACTGAAACATTTAGCTTTGGGAAAGAAGCACCACAGCTTAAACGCGTGAACATCAGTTGACAGTGACTGCTAGAAAACATCCTATGCGAAACTGATAAATGGGAGAACCATCAGCTTGAGTTTCGCTATGCCTAATAGTCATGAAATTACTTTCACCGTCTTAGAACACTCACAACTGCCATCACTGGATAAAGACAACCATCCAGCAGCGTACACACATATGCTGTGTGGTGGCGTCTGTGTCAGTGAGGCTACCTGCTGTTGAGAGGTGGCATGCCAGTCTGTCACTTTAAGAACACTGCCAGTCAGATTGCTATCCATATTTTAGATCGTGATCTCAGTGCTCCCCAGTACTACATATGGTTTATGACTTTTTCACATGAGTACATCTTGGGCAGAATGTTCTTATTACTATATGTGTAATCTGTAGAGAACTTGTACCCGAGGGGCCACAGAGGAGTTGATGGAGAACAGGGAGGGAGAGAGAAATGGGGGGGGGGGGGGGGGAGGGCTGTAAATTCTGAATGTAGCGACAATGATGTGTGAGTGATTCTTTGAAGCAGCACTCAATGTATTGTGCCTGCAGGGGGACTTCTGCCATAGCACTCTCCTCCTTCCATTTAGAGATCAGACAGGCGGCCCCAGTTCGCAAAATATTTTATCTGAACCATGCAGCACTCCATTACGAAGGTGGCTAATTGGTGAAAAGTGCGTGAAGGATGTTATTTAAGAGAGACTGCTGCAAGCTGACCTTTGTGCAAATGGTGGGAAGGTCATAAAGCTTAGTGCAGTCTCATATTAGAAGATGGGACGATATGGACAGAGTGGCTAGTGTAGGTGTTTAGTGGATGCAAGAACTGTAACTCTCCTGATGCCAGAAAGTCGTCGGTTCTTTTAGTGAGCAGCAAAAACATATATATTTCATGGTAAGCTTAACAGCCTTCTTTCAGTTATTGGAAATTGTTGGCCTGGAAAGATTAGATCTCTCTGTAAATGAGGGACTCTAGTCCCATCCAGGTAGATGTTTTTTGCCCAAACATGGCAATGATTACCGTGGGAACAACACCTCCCTAGTCGAAAATTTCCTTTTTTCGTGCAAGAAAGATTTGGAGTCACTGATTGGCGCATCTCAGGATATGTAAATTGGAGGCATGCTCTTTCAGTGAGGGAACCCGGTGCTGTGTCTGGATTGGCTACCAGGCCAAGAGAACAGCCAAGAAGGCAGATTCAAAGAGTAGAGGATAGTTTGATTGGTTTGTGCAATGCGGGGCAGTATTGTGTTGTGATTGTGGTGATTTTTTGTCTTCATCTTCTGGTTCTCCTCTGGTGGTGAACTTCAGGTCTTTCACTTGTGGGTGAGACTTGTGTTCTGTATCTTGTGGTGGACTAAGAGCCGGTGGCAGTTTCCAACTGTACTGACAGTTTGAAAACTGCATATCATCGAGGACATATAACGTGTCATGTGGGTGATCTTATTCGTCCTGAGTTGGCTATCTCACGTTCGACAGCTTTAGCATGCACTGTCGAGCCTGAGTCAGACTAGTTAACGGGTGCTCCTCACACTGAAACCTGTCGGGATTTGGGAGCTCTGATAGGGAAGGTCCCACATTCTGATAATCAGAATGGCAGACTGTATATTTTATTTTGTACGGCTCAGAACATTACAGCTGCCTCAGCACGCTGCTCCTCGCCCAGAGCACGCATTTTCTGCTGCCACCTGAACCAAGGTGAAAGTTTAAAGTACTGCTGCACTGACGTAGGGTTGTTAAATGATATTCACAGTTCCCTATTCTCTGTGAACCATAGTTTGTGGTGTACTTGGTCGTACTTCATTTGAATAGCATTGGGCTTCACAGTGCACTCATTTAATCAAAGTCAGACTGCGTTGTAAAAAGGATTAACTCAGGATAGAATTTGTGTAGCTCTCCCCCCCCCCCCTCCCCAATGCGTGCTATGCTAATCAAACACCATCCCTTTTCTGATTTGTGTTTTTCATTTTTTGTGTAATATTTAACAGCTTCTTGTAGTTATGAAAGGATAATAAAACTTGCCGTTATACTGTAAACTTAAATACGCCACTCTTCTCATTCAAGCTCCCTCAGCTACCTACTGTTTTTGTTTTTTGTGAGCACACCAGCAACTTAAGGTTCAATATTATTAAATTAACTGATTGCTGAAAGTGACCATAGACCTAGGCAACAAAAGTGACATGAGTAGTAGAGTTTCTCCACACAACAAGTATTTATTATGTCGATTGTGCTAAGAAAAAACGTTCTGCGATATTAGTGGTGACTAATGTACAGTAAGTTATGTCTTCTTGTCACCCTGACAGACCTGATTGATCATTGAATGCACATTTTGTTCATGTATGCAGTGGTAAGCTACAATCACTGCATCACAAGAGAGGTTCGCAGACTAATTTCTATGTAGGTGAAAATGGCGATCCAAATAAAACTGAGCGGTTTTTTCTTCTTTTTTTTTCTGTCAGCACTTCATAGGGGTAAATATTTCGTTGCTTGTGGAAATGGTGTAACACACTCCTTACTAACTTAGTGGAAGAATTTCCCAAAAGCAATAACTTGATGCTAGTACTGTTACCATAGCTTCTATCAAAATGTGAATATTTAGTTAACTCAAATTGGACAGCACCCTTCGAGAACTGACATTCGTACCCAACATACATTTCACACAACAAAAGAGATATTAGACCCTATACAGAGGCGTACATGTACTCGTTTTTATCAGTCAATCTTTTTTTTCCGAATGGCATAATATGGCCCCCATCAGACAGCATGCAGTGGGTTTGCAGAATGTGTGTGCTCTACAAATGTTGATACAGATGTCGTAATCATGTGACAGCTTATAAGCGTACAACAACTTAGAGTTTGAACCAGCATTAAATAACACAAATTGGCTAATATGAGTCAAGTTCAGCCCTGACACTGCCAAGACGGGGAGTCGGTAGGATATTTCTAAATCTTCTAAAATGGTAAATGTGGGAATTCAATTGAAAGTGTTCATAATCCTTGCATGTGGTGATTTCCTATTATCAGTGTGTTGTTCAACAGACTGACTACTTCAGGTATTTTTTTTTATTTGCCAGTAAGACAGTCAGGCTTCTAGAGATGTAGACCGGTTCTTTCCATTCTCATATTTAAGGTCACTACATTTTTCCACATTCTTAACACTGACTGAAAATCTCTGGGCAACTTTGGTAATGCATACTGATTTTGAAAAAAATTTACTTATGGTGAATAGACAGTCACTCAATTGTACAATATAAAATATCACCCAGATGTAGTTTAAAGTAGAACTGTTGGTATCGTCATTTGGTAGTTTGTGTAATCGATTTCCACATTAAAAAACTAAATGTATAGACACTTAGGGCATAGTTTTATAACCAATTATCGGTCCTGATTATCTGGAATTTGCATATGTCCACACAAGTCAACGGTATTTTCTTTAATTCTCCATCAGCCTGTCATTGTATTTTCATATGTGTAGGACTAACAGCGGAATGCATATTAGCATAGCAATATAATCAGAAAGCCCACCAACAACAAACGCTTTTTGTTGATCATGATTATTTGTACCAGAAGAAAAAATATTCAGGTAAAAGTCATGATTACAACACATCAAGTCATGTGATCTTCTGGCTATCTTCCAAATATGATTGTACTTGCAGTCCAAAATTGCACTATATTATGTGTGCTGCAACTTGGATACTACAGACCCATGCGGTAGGGTATGGGTACAGCGACAACAGGTAACGTGCATATGTTTTGTTTGTATGCATAGTATTATTCTGTGCACAAAAAAGGCATTCTTACTCCTGTTTATGGAGTAATCATCCCCAATTTCTATAAAAAGTGAACAGCACAACAAACCGCAACAACTGGATGGAAAAATATGGTAATGTTCTTCTAGCATGGAATGTCGTCATAATGTGTGGATGACTATAATATCATTTTAAGTGGAACTGTAATTTGTATTTATATGAAGTTATGTATAAAATATACGCTTTAGCCCTCAATCCTTACCTAACCCAGAGCTTATGCACCCTCTGTAGTAGTAAACATCTCAGAATACATTATTTTATATAAATACACCAAGGTACGAGTTCGCATAATAGATTTCAGTGTTAAATAATTGAGGTCATGGACATATATGGGATTGTTCTAGTATCTGTCATACTTCTTGTTCAAAATGACAGTGGACAGTCACGTGTGTTGATCCCTAAAGCTTCTCACACAGAAGTGTTGCAGTTACTTCACCAAGGACGCTGGGGAATTGTTCGTACGAAACAGTTAGCTCGTCGACACTGTACATGGCAGAGTATGGACAGCCAAATAGAACAGATGATGGCACAGTGTCACGCATGTGCGGAAAATCAGTCCGCTCCGCCACAAACATTCTCTGCTTGGCCGAAGTCGCAATTACCGTGGCAACATGTGCAGATAGACTTTGCGGGATCTTTTTGGAGCACTCGTCGGTTGATTGTGGTTGACTCGTATAGCAAGTTTCCTTTTGCTGTGCCAATGAACTCGACAATGTCACGTAGCACAATTCAGGTGTTGTCCTCTATGTTTTGCCTCGAAGGTTTACCTGAAGTCATAATGTCGGACAACGGCCCTCAGTTCACGTGAAATTAATTTGAAACATTTTGTGAGCTCAATGGCAGACACCATTGCACCGTTCCATCCACAGTGAAACGGCGAAGTCTGTCAGAACCTTCAAGCAGCAGATGGCCAAACTTCGCTCTACACACACCAGGGATCAAGCACTGCAACTGTTTCTCGCCTCTTATCATTCGCATCCACGAGATGGATCTTCGCCGGCGGAATTGCTTCACGGCCGCCGCCATCGGGCACTGTTCCACTTGCTCTACCCTCCTCAGCATCCGACGCCGAAGGAAGGCCGGTATCGCTTCGCAGCGCTTCATATTGTGTTTTACGCCGTTCTTAGCGGCAGCAGACGGTGGGCGCGAGGAGAAATCGTCCGTCGACTTGGCCCATGCGTGTGTCTCATTTCAGGCGCAGAAGGATTGCAGTGCCGATATCACAGTCAAATTCGCCACTGTCATGTGCACGGTGAATCCCCAGATCCACGGAGTGCGGTCACAGCAGCCGCCTGAGGGTTTCATCATGACACTGCGGGACGACCCCATGGAGATGGATCCTCCGCCTCATCTCGTCCTACCGATGGAACTGGACCCGCCGGCATTGCAGCATCCGAGCATCCGACACCTTCTACATCTGGTTATGGGCCTCAGGAGGTGGACGAGTACCCTTCTGATCAATTCCCGGGGGACGTTTCCGCCAGAGCGAAGACCGGATGGCAGGGTACGACCGGAAGCTTGACGTCCCCTGCAGCCACCGCTTACGGTCCAGCGAAGTGTGGACACTCCTGCCGCCCTCCTCCCCTCCTCCTCACCGTTGTCACGCTCCCTATAAGACTACAGTCTGTACCTTTGGGGGGGGGGGGGGGGGGGGAGGAATGTTCCGGCGTAACGTTAAGCGCCGGTACGTCGGCCAGGAACGTTACAGCAGAGAGGACTGTGAGACGACGTCAGTCAAAAGTACGCTGACGGACCCCTTTCTAGGAAGACACCCACTCAGGAACCGCCTCTACACGAAGAGAATATAAGCGCCGCCAAGCCTAGCCGCGGCCGGAGTTCAAGACGACCCGTCCTCCACCAGTATGTATTGAAGGACACTGATTATTTGCATGTCGCCATTTGCTTGCGACACACCTCCGTGAATCTGCAGTTAAGTATTGCCATTTATCTTACTGTAATAAATTTCGATTTGCTTGAATTGATTTCTAGCGATCCGAGAAAGCAGGTTTCCTAGGCACCCTATATTAGACGAGTGGGTAGAACACAATTTCTTTGGAAACATCTTGTATCTTCGGCAGTGGCTAGTTGCTCAGGAAGCTGGCGGAGAATCCACTGAACCCAGTGGCTGGCTCAGCCTGCCGTATGTCGCTGAGTTAACCTTGTGCCCAGGCCGATGACTTATAGTAAACGGGTTGTCACCGTGGTGTGGAAGGCACGCCTCCTTAGATGCTCCTCTCGGAGATGGCTATGACCACAACGTGTGTATGTTGCGTCTCACACACCATTCTGGGAGTACTCAGCCCCTTCCACGTCACTGCCTGTGTTGTCCCAACAGACCCACCCCAACGTCAGATGCTGAGACATCATGGTCAGTGTTGACCTTGGTACAGTGGTTTGGTAAGTCGTCTGATCTGAGCAAAGCTGGAGTTTAGACCAGTTTATGCCCCAGACTGGAAGTGTGTTGGTAGGTCACTGGACTAGCCGTCAGTGGCAGCAGATATTGGAGGCTGGCTTCTGTCATAGATTGGTTGTCATCTCTTAAGGCAGCAGAAGTATGACAGGTTCTGGAACAATCTCATACAAAATATGTTACAATACAATAGTCAGAGAACTGAGGTGTGAATGACATGAGCACCATCGATCCTATTGATCAACTGATTCCAGCCTAATGAAGTGGAGTATTCATGGCGTCGAAGAGAGGATCGGCTTTTTGATGTCATTCGTCACGACTGAACCTGTTCTGTTCTTTATGAGTTCTCTGCAGTCTACCGTTCTGCTGCAATTTTTCAAAGTGTCTTAACTGCACTTCCAAACCTCTCATGGGCATTGTTGGATTTAGAGCTTCTAACAACGTGTTGTAAGGGTAACGGAGGCGGGCGGGTCTGCACTTGTCGACGCTTTTTCCAATGTGTTGGCTCGCACTCATTCACAGAAGAGTCAATTTCGTACTGTTGGTGACCGACTAATCATGTAGTTATGCTTATGCCTAGCAGCTGCCTCGTGTTGATACTTCCATGTGCTTGAGCAATGACGTTCTGTTCGAAGTTACAAAAATTTCATTTTCCCATTCGCTTATTTTTTCGATAAGTAACTAAAAAAACTTGTAGCTTTCTAGGAAAGTATCCACAAAATCTCTGACACTATAATCTAGTGCTTACGTCACAAATTTCGATAACTTTCTATGTACCAGGAGCCGATCGTTAAAGTGCAGCCACTCACAGAGGTCCAGTGTGGGCTGTAATTACCATACTGCAGCAAAACTTGGCAGATATTGTAATGCACTGCATCTGTGCTGTTCAGATAAGACAGTTTCACTAACAGCACGTGGTCTTTCTTCTCGATCGTCATGCTGTTCTCTCACGTTATAGTTTGACTAATGGCAGGGTGGAAGTCATATTGCCATACAAACAGTATACAGCGCCAGATGGTGGCCACAGTTGGAACTATTTTTTCCCCATTATCACATTACGATACTCACCAAGTTTCGCTGCCATATGATAATCGAGGCTCACACTGGACCTCCATGGGCAGCTGCACTTTAATTATCACCATCCGGTACATCGCGCTAAAAGCAATAACAGCAGTACCATGAACGGTACGATACAGATTTTGCTGTGCCCTAAGAGCCATACCACCCATGACTTAGTCATACACGAAGGCTCCTCACACCATGACAACGAAGGGATCACTGCATTGCTTCCCAAAATCATTGGAGGAATGGATCTTCTCAACAGGTCATACTGGTAATCTAGGGTAGTTTAAAAGAGCAAGTCATTGCTGAGGGCACTCTGACGCCATTCGACAGCAGTCGATACTCCACGGCCAGGGCACTACTCTAAACTAATCCGTTTGTGTTGTGATGTTAACGACAGCCCACGCGTGGGACAGTAATTCCCTAGCGATTCTGCTGCTAGCCTCCAACCAATGGTGTGGGATGACAAGGAATATTGCAGTGCATCAATTACTTGTTCTCGTGTGGCAGCTGCCAGTGGTTAATATTTACTTGGTGCTCAATGCGGCGATCCTCTCTTGTAGTGGTCAGGCATGGTCAATCGGAACTTTGATGTGCATACCTACTCCCAGGTTCCGAAGCAGTGCAGCATCGGGCCACTGTCGCATCTGAACGTCCTACAAATCTGGATAATGCACGATTCAGCCAGCTGGCCAAATGAAGAGCCACAATGAGGGGCCTTTCGAGCTCTGTCAGGTGCTGATAACGCTGCCTCACAAGAGTACGCAGCATCTCCGTGTCCTTCAGAGTGATATCTCAACATGTGACGCTGTTCGCGCCCCTTATATACCCCACCAGACCTGTTAACAACACTGAACAGTAATTACAGTAACGCTCCCTAGTGGTCGTTCTAACTGTCAGATTTGCAGCTTATCATTTACATGCCCACTGATTACGACTACAAGTAAAAATTTACAATGACATCCGATCATATTTTCTGGGTGCTTCACGGCTTTTGGCACAGAGTGTTTTCATTGGAATTATGCTTTTAAATTGTTAATAGTTCAATTAAGTAATATTTTCCATTTGCCTCATATTTCCTCCATTTAATCACAAAATTACAAACATTTTCTACATCTGTATTGAAAAACATTGCAGAATCGTAGTTTTACCGGTGTGAGGGGTCAGGGATACAGCACTGGAAGTTCTGCCATCGGCACAGGACCACCTCGGTACGGCTCTACTGCAGTCTCCACCGTATCTGGTGGATCCAGACTGTGGTGGTGAGACATGGTCGATCAGAACTTTGACGTGCATAGCTATTCCCAGGTTCCGAAGCAGTGCAGCATCGGACACGGCGATCGACGGCGACGGACAGCGGTCAATTGTACTGACGTTTTCAAAACACGTGACGTCACGCCGCGGCGCGGGAGCGCGCGGACACGGAATTTAGCGGCAGTCAGTAGCGAGCCAGTGGGTGTATTGGACCTTCCATCTAGCTACGGACCCCCTTGAAGATGTCTCCCGCAGTCGGAGACGAAACGTTGGGAATTGACCCAGAATTTATCAACCGACCACGGCATAACAGCGCGGATAATTATAATGGACAGTTTAATCTCCGTTCGTCTCATTGCCTATTCCTTTCAGTTACCTTCCGTACTATTCATTTACTGTAGGATTTCTTTCTATGTATGGTGCAGGTTTCATCGAGCTGTGTTGCTTAGCAATGACACATCATGCGAAAGTTACTTTCGTTCTTAAGCTCTGCCCACCATCGTAGCTGCGTAACGGGCATCCCTGCCAGCAACTTAAAACTGACGCCTAGGTAAACACCGAAATTGTAATATACTTCATCTCCAACAATTGCTTCCGGGTAGGAACAAACTGTACAAAAATGTTAGGAAAAGTGGGATAAATAAGCTTCTCCAACTGAAATTATTATATCCGTTCTGCAGCTACTGGTGTCTCGGTTTGTGGTAATGGCGGGTTAGACGGTTATCGGTCAACGTGCTACAGAACACATAAAGTCGTAGTCGTAACTGTCGGTCGTAAATACGTATTAGGCTACGGTCATTGCGAAAATGCTCTCGTAAAAATCAAAATAACCTGTGTGTGCGGCAGGCTGTTTTACGTTTCTACAGCAGTCCATTAAACTTACATGCAGAGCAGTTGCTGAAAAATTGTTCAGACCCACGAATGGCGTCCGCCAGACATTCTTGTGATACAGGCAAAATTCAACTTGCAGAGAAACTACATAAAGTTTAGTAACACTGAACTGTCTAAACTGACGGTAGCTTGTCTCATGAAGTAAGAACGGCAGTCTACACCGCCTACTTTTTCGGCAACAAATAGGGAGTTTCTTAGTTCCAATTCAGCTCAACGGACAAAATATAGTTAACTCTTTAAAAGATGTAATTGGTCGCTAAAAAAAAAAAAGTCGTGTGACTAGGGCATCCCGTCGGGTACACCGTTCAAGGGTGAAAGTTTTTCGATTTGACGCCACTTCGGCGACTTGTGCGTCGATGGAGATGAAATGATGATGATTAGGACAACACATCACCTACTCCCTGAGCGGAGAAAATCTCCGACCCAGCCGGGCAACGAACCCGGGCCATTAGGATTGACATTCTGTCGCGCTGACCATTTTTTTTTCAGTTTTGTTCGTTGTTGATCATTGGGTTTGGTCGTTGCGGATGTCACATGACATCCGTTAAAGTTCGTTTGTTGATCCTTCCACTCAGTTTTATTATTATAGAGGCCAACCAGCTCTCTCACCGAACAAGCTGAGCTACCGTGTCGGCAACCTGTCAGCTACCGGGGGCGGACAGCACTGTAAGTGATATAGAACTAATACTAGGCGTTTATGTAAGCCCCACCGCTGATGTCATGGCAGTGAAGCGGTTGTGTCTGGCAGTCGCTGGGATCAGATGTAAGATGGGCTGATGTGGAGTAATGGTGGAATGGCAAAAAGGAGCTATTGTGCTTGAATGTGGCAGGCGTGTAAGTTCCTCGCAGCTCCGACTTCACCAGCACACCATACCAGTGCTCGTTCGCCTCTGGAACGCCTTTTCTCCAACCGTCCACGAGCCACAATGCCGTTTGTGATCTGCGTGCAGTGTGTGGACCAACTATGACCCCAAATCCAGTGTATTTGAAAGGGTACAGTACCGCCCGACATTGAAAATAGGTACATTCTTCGTTATTCTTGTCAGAACAGAATATTTTTTTTAATAACAACTCAATTTCACTTAATACACCAAAGCCGGATACCAGTGTAGGAAAGAAGGACAATTTATTTATTTAATTGATCACATGTGCACTCCCACAAAATAAATCCCTACATCCAGTTTGGTGAGATCTGTGAAATGAATGAATGTATGGTCGTCTGCTAACCGCAGATAGTGAATGTACAACATATGATAATCTTTGAGACGGCCTTTTGGTCACCTTTGGTGGAACCAAAGAGATGAAATTTACCTGAGCTTTGAGATCCTGATATGTGGCTGACCAGTACGGTAACATGGTGCGCCCACACCTTGGCGGAGGTGCGAGATGACCTGAAGAACGGCCATGTTTCAGCACTCTGGCGCTGGATCTTGTATTGGTAAGACCTGTCTTAGGTGTGTTCCGTAAAGACAAAAGAGTGGTATGCATGTGAAATACTTAAGAGTAGTTTGGAATAATTATTTCTCTATTTCAGGAACTTTTGGGAGGGAGAATTAAATGTCTGGCAGGTAATATTAAGGGGATTGTAGTAATCTTCGGAAGTGACCAACGGTCACAATGAAACCACGTGTAGGAATAAGTTGCAATACTTGCGAGTGCTAGTACTCAGTTGAAATACTTGCGAGTGCTAGTACTAAGTTGAAATACTTCCGTGTGCTAAAGTTAAGCTGAATTACTGGCGTGTGTACTATAAGTTGGAAATATTTAAGAAATGGCGTATGCAGGACTTGTTATTAGAGACGAGCACTTCCACGTGGTGAGTACTGTGTGAGTCTAAATCTGTGTATGAGACAAAGGATAAAGAAAAGTACTCGTCCAAGATATCAGTTGAGGACTCGCGTGTGTGACGAATATGATCTTAATATTACTTTGTGTATTATGTTTCCCTGTGACGTTTGATTCAAACTCTAATACTCTGAGAGAGAAGCAAGGTGAGTCAGCCGTCTATCCAGCAACGCCACTTGGCTTGCATTGCACAGAAGACCTGCATATATCCTCCAGAGTTCGTAGTAGGAAAGAAAAGTTACGAAGTGGAGCAGTGTCGTGTGAAACTGGGTTGAATACTAAATGAAGTGGGGAAGCTGAAAGTGAAGTCATTCTAACGTTGTGACTATTCTTTGTGATTGTATTCTACGTTGCCAGTGTGATGTATTTCACGTAATTTAATTATGTGTGGTTTGCATGGAAGAGTAGCAAAATAGGTTCAGAGGCAATGGGTTATGCATGTTGCCTTTTGTCCTGCTCGGTCTGGAGGAAATTTTCGTGATGATGGGTGTGAGAGTCGAAGTGTGCGATATAGCAAAAGATCCACCATCCTATCCAGAAAATGCACTGTAGCGTTAGATAATTACGAGACCATAAGATAGAGAATCACCAATTTAAAGCCATGCCCACTGGGCGGAGTTTCTCATGTGTAATTGTTGTATAAAATGTAATGGTGTGTTTAGGTTATCTTTGAATCATAATGGAATTTATCGGAATAAAAAAGATAGTGAAAAGAAAAAGATTGGTGGCCTTGTTCTTCGAATAGTATATAGCCATGATATCCAGAATTTGTAATGTGTGCGCCATTCATATTCAGTGCGATGGCCACGTGTTTATCAAAGCCGTTGGGTAAGAAAGAAAATGTGGTATTGCTAGTGCGTAGTGAACAATCAGAGTTGTGTAAATTACTAATAGTCAGATGTGCGTTATTCGTTTCCGTTGCGTAATATTCAAACAGGAGAATAATTTGTAGCATAATTGTGAGTACTAGAGCTCTTAATCAGTCACTGATGTTACTCGATAAATAAGAATAAATTCACTCGCTTGGCAGACCACTCATGTTGCAGGCCAGACTGCTTGATGCCACAGTATGAGCAAGGCATGTGCGTGCCTCTCATATTAATCGTCTGCCGCTTTTGTTACTGCAGATCTCCACAGTGATTTTCGATTTGGTGCAGCACAGAAGAGATTGCGCTCCTGCTTCTGTTTTTAATGCGATATCTTCCGACATTTTCTCTGAACACCACAACTATGTAGCTGTCTTTACGGATTGGTCGGAAGAGGAGGAGTCTGTTGGTTGCTCTGTTGTTTTCCCGGATCGTATCCTCAAAGTCCGACTCCCTCAAGCCTTTACTGTCTTTGACTCAGAATTATATGCGATCTTGCGGGCACTGGAGCTGATGAGACGTTCTTCCTGTGCTAAATTTCTTGTCTGTTCCGATTCTCTGAGTGCCCTTTACTCGCTGAAACGTTTGTACGCAGCAGAGAAAGCAATCCAGACTATCCGGGAAGCCCTCCTCCAACTACAGCGACTAGGGACGGAGGTGTCTTTCTGCGGGGTACCAGGGAACAACGGAATTGTCGGGAACGAAAGGGCAGATCTAGCAGACAAGGAGGCGTGTCTTGATCCTCAGGTATTTCAGTGTGCCATCCCCCTGCAGTTAGTCTTGCGCCTGTGGGAGGATGAGTGGCTGGAAATTGAAAGGTGGCTTTCATTTGTGACGTTCATTTCGCAGATTATTCTGCATATTTGAAGTAAATAAACCCATATAATTGTTAATTGGTCTTATTAAGTGGATTATAAAGAGAGATACGTGATGATTAAACACATGTCTGAAATAATACGGGCTTTGGTAATGACAATATTTAGTTGCATGCTGTAGATGTAAGCAAAGTAAATTTGTCAGTGGAGGCGGGGAGGCGAAGGCCGGTGAGCGCCGGAAGAGCATTGTGCAGGGGCCGGGGGTCAAAGGGGATGCGGCCGCTAACCTGCAAGCATCAAAAGGAACGCCGCCGGGTGCCAGGTGAGAGAGAGAGGGGAAATGAGAAGACGGAGAGCGAGCGTCCAACGTACGCGCTGGCGCCGCCCGGTCGCGCGCTGTTTTAGCGGCAAATGGGCTGAGCTCTGATTGGGCAGTTCATAAGAAAGTGCGGGAAACGCTGAGGGTCAACGCCCGCTGTTTGAACAGAGAAATTTTTGGATAGGTGGAGAAATTGTATCACTCCGCCTTTACAGCATCGGGATTCGCTGATTAGAGTTAGGCGGCAAGATTGTCGCTAGAGCATCGTGCAGAGCGAGGCAGGGGGAGCGTCTTGTGCCGTGAAAGCGGACAGTCGCAAAGTTCGGTAGCTCTGAGATTTGGACTTAGATTCTGAAGACTGTGCTGTGTATGATCTAGAGTCTGCAGCTACAGTAGGACATCGGCGTCCACGATAGGCATTGCATTGACTACTAGTATAATTGCAGTTGATTCCGCCTTATAGGCTGGCAGTCACCATTGAACGTAGTCAACCAGTGCACAGAGCTATCATACTGGTATTGCACGTTAGTACAAGACACACTGGGCTGCACCTTAAAGGTTGTTAAGCCAGTCTTGAAAGCGTTGTATACCATTTAGAGGAAATATAGGGCTTGTGGTATTAGTAGTTTGTGAGTAGTTTATTCTGCTCAAGATATTTGAGAGACTTATCTTAATTCAGCGACTTCGCAGCTGTATCGACGGAGCCGGCACGCTGGTAGACGGTATTGTAAAACTTGCACCAGCGGCAGTAAAGTTCAGAAATAGTTGTTGGATCGTGTTCTTGTCATCCACTGAACATCCGTGCAGTTTTGCGTACGATTCGCTATTGGTTATTTGTTGTTCTGTATGTTGTTTGGTTTGTTTCTTGGTGGTGGTGTCCGAAGTACGTATTATTTCAGACGCAAAAGAGATTATAGGAACGCAGTCAGATCGCATTTACCATTTGCTTATCCAGGGGCATAATTAAATCTAACTTCGTATCAACTTAACATTAAGAGCTAAGAGCCAATCTTTCCAGTGTAGTATATCTAAGAGCAGTGTACAATTTGTTTAATTTGTTTTCATTCACGGTTTGTTCAATATGATCTAATTTCTATCGTGAGATAATTTACAATAAATACAAGTTATTTACAATATCGCTTTTGATTCAGCAGTAGTGGTAGTTAGCCGTCACTGTCACATAATATATTTGATTCATGTTTAATAACGGCCACTACTCCAAAATGGAAGCCCTCCAAAATGACAGACAGTAAAGCCCACAACGCGGCCGTGGTGTACTTCCTTCCAGCCACGTCGACAGGACGAGGTCTTCCTCATTCATCTTCGCATAGGCCACAGCCCTATGATGCATGGCTTCTTGCTCCGGTGAGCAGAGCCTCTGATGTGTGGCCCTTGTGGTGTACAGATCACTGAGCGCTTCATCTTATTGGACTGCGTTTTATTTTCCGACCACCGGGCCGCGAATGATTTGCCGACGTATCTGCAATCTGTTTTGGGGTAATGATCAAACGAATGTTGTTAGAGTTTTAAAACTTTTTGTCCGACGTTTTCACCAAGATTTTAGGGAGATGATTTTAATTTGTTGACAGGATGACTGATTCGCCCATATGTTTCAGCCAGTGATATTTTTCTGTGCTTTCCTTTTAGCTCCTGTGTCGTTTCACTTCAGTCTTTGTCTCCAGCACATCTTTTATTCTTTCCCACTGTCTTAGCGTGTATAATCACATTTTTATAAATTTTTCCACATTCGTTTCTTTTAATGTGTGTAAGGGCGCTGATAACCTCAGGGTTGAACACAAACATGCACTTGTATGTGGCCATGACCACACCGAGATTGAAGTGGTCCGATTTTTTGGTGTATCAATTCGGACTACCCAACCTCTCTAAAAGGAATGGTATATCGCTCGCAGCCATGTAACATGCCATAAGGTCAGTGGACTTAAAAGATCTTAGTATACAGGGACTGGCGACGAACATTATGGAAGGAAGTGCGTGCAATGAACATTTGGATGCGGATACCTCACAGTCGGGCATTGCTCAACTGCCACGTAAAGCTTGCAAAATGCCTGTGGTTGTGGCAGTGTGCAATCTACCAAACATTTACTTCTGGACTGGAGATTCTCCCTTGTACAGCGCCACCCACAAAAGACACCAAATTAATCTGTACGTAACACATTCCCACTACGCTGATTAATTAAATTTTGGCGCTATATTGCATCTTCAGCTATAAATTCGACGTGAGTCAGTATATATCACGTGAAATATCCGACAAATGAAACTGGAATTGCAAAATTAAATTACTAAAGGAATTATTAATGTTGAATTGAAAAAAGTTTTACATTAACAAATGACTTTATTTATCTAAAAACATGTGAAAAATAGTCTTTAATCATAAGCAAAACAACATAAAATTATTTCACATCAACGAATCACATTTAAACGAATTAAAGTGTTCAGTTGGCTATGCTGATATGAAAAGCGCCCCAGTTCGAGTACTCTACACTGTGGCACCTCCTGTGAGTACAGTAGGTAATCTGACTAATTGTACTCTACGAGACAGTGATTGTGGACTGCAAAAGTTGTCGGCTGCAGCACATCCAACAATCGATCGGCTGCTGTCGCTGAACTGGAAACACGCTCGGTGAGCGTTTAGAGCCAAACAACTGAATCCCTTACATTCCGTAGCTGCGAATATATATGCCACAGACTGCTGTCGTCGTGTGGAAGCGCTGTGATGAGCTGCAAATCTGCGACCTGCTCTCGGTCGCGAACGCCGGACTCTTGTCGTCGCCACGGACTCTCCGCCTCGGCTTCACGCCACCGACTCCTCACTTCGGCCCCCCGTCACCTACTCCCGTCTAACTCTCCTCACCACATGCCTTGCACTCCCAAATTACGCCACGTGGACTGCACCAAAAACGTTTATTAACTAACATCAGGCGGCGTTATACTTCCACGCCAGTCGCATAAACAAACATCCCTTGCTCCTGTCCCTGCAGCAGATGGGTAGAAGAGGCTCTCCCAATAGTTACTTGCATCCAAAATGTTAGTGGTGCTTCGTTGTGTCTTGTGACTTCATAGCCTGATTTCCAGCCAAAATGCTCGCCTGTTGCGCGCGCGGGAAAGCACTAGGCATGAGAACCAAAACGACAACAGAAAAATACGCTGTCTACTTGACCAACACACTGCCGGGCACCTCGTGTGTGGCTCCAGAATTTACTTGGAAACGGAACTTTCGCAGTGCCTGCAGATACGGATCTCTGAAGCGAGGCGTTCGTCCCCACAAATGCCGAGAGAGTCTGAAAGCAGTCGTCTTCCAGCACAAATTTTGGAAGGAGGCTTCCTGGGGTCGGGTGCGACTCCTCTGTGGCTTGTTACGGACACTAGCCAGATACCGAACAATGGAGCCAGGCGGTGGTAACAGCCAACACCAGACCCGTTTGGGCAAGCTATTGACTCTCCCTACATCTGAGAGAGCCCCTTTGAGTGAAAGAGCTGCCAACCCCTCACCTTCTGTGTGGACGAGTGGACCTTCTGTGAACACTTGCCTGGTAATCACTCTCCGGAAATACCTCATGGTAATGTGCTTCCGTCCTCACATAGCAGCTAAACAGACCAAGGAAATAATAGTTAAATGAAGGATGGATCAGTAGCCCCCTAATTAACGATACCACCTAAATGCTAACCCTCTAAACGCACGATTACTTTAGATCAAACATACTTCATCACAATATCGAAAAGTAACGCTATAATGGTCATAATTATGAAAGGGTGGCAGCGCATATGGACCTGCCATCTTTCAAATCGCACATCTTCAATTGGCAAAACAACACTGATTTGGAGAGTGGTCTGATGAATTAATTTTAACTGAGAGCACTTTGCACGCTTTCCGTCTGCTATAAAGGGTGGTCCATTGATCGTGACTGGGCCAAATATCTCACGAAATAAGCGTCAAACGAAAAAGCTACATAGAACGAAACTTGTCTAGCTTGAAAGGGGCTATGGTTGACCCTTTAGAGGACGCTGCCATAGGTCAAACGGATATCAACTGCGTTTTTTTTAAAATAGGAATCCCCATTTTTTATTACATATTCGTGTAGTACGTAAAGAAATATGAATGATTTTGTTGGACCACTTTTTCGCTTTGTGATAGATGGCACTGTAATAGTCTCAAACATATGGCTCACAATTTTAGACGAACAGTTGGTAAGAGGTAGGTTTTTTAAATTAAAATACAGAACTTAGGTACGTTTGAACAATCTATTTCGGTTCTTCGAATGTGATACATGTACCTTTGTGAACTTATCATTTGTGAGAACGCATGCTGTTACAGCGTGATTACCTGTAAATACCACATTAATGCAATAAATGCTCAAAATGATGTCCGTCAACCTGAATGCATTTGGCAATATGTGTAACGACATTCCTCTCAACAGCGGGTAGTTCGCCTTCCATAATGTTCGCACATGCATTGACAATGCGCTGATGCATGTTGTCAGGCGTTGTCGGTGGATCGCGATAGCAAATATCCTTCAACCTTCCACACAGAAAGAAATCCAGGGACGTCAGATCCGGTGAACGTGCGGGCCATGGTATGGTGCTTCGACGACCTATCCACCTGTCATGAAATATGCTATTCAATACCGCTTCAACCGCAGGCGAGCTATGTGCCGGACATCCATCATGTTGGAAGTACATCACCATTCTGTCATGCAGTGAAACATCTTGTAGTAGCATCGGTAGAACATTACGTAGGAAATCAGCATACATTGCACCATTTAGATTGCCATCGATAAAATGGGGGCTAATTATCTTTCCTCCTGTAATGCCGCACCGCCAAGGTCGCTGATGTTCCACTTGTCGCAGCCATCGTGGATTTTTCTTTGCCCAGTAGTGCATGTTATGCCGGTTTACGTTACCGCTGTTGGTGAATGACGCTTCGTCGCTGAACAGAACACGTGCAAAAAATCTGTCATCGTCCGGCAATTTCTCTTGTGCCCAGTGGCAGAACTGTACACGACGTTCCAAGTCGTCGTCACGCAATTCCTGGTGCACAGAAATATGGTACGGGTGCAAACGTTGTTGATGTAGCATTCTCAACACCGACATTTTTGAGATTCCCGATTCTCGCGCAATTTGTCTGCTACTGGTGTGTGGATTAGCCGCGACAGGAGCTAAAACACCTACTTGGGTATCATCATTTGTTGCAGGTCGTGGTTGACGTTTCACATGTGGCTGAACACTTCCTGTTTCCTTAAATAACGTAACTATCCGACGAACGGTCCGGACACTTGGATGATGTCGTCCAGGATACCGAGCAGCATACATAGCACACGCCCGTTGGGCATTTTGATCACAATAGCCATACATCAACACGATATCGACCTTTTCCGCAATTGGTAAACGGTCCATTTTAACACGCGTAATGTATCACGAAGCAAATACCGTCCACACTGGCGGAATGTTACGTGATACCTCATACTTATACGTTTGTGATTACTACAGCGCCATCTATCACAAAGCGAAAAAAGTGGTCCAACTATAACATTCATATTTCTTGACGTACTACACGAATATGTAATAAAAAATGGGGGTTCCTATTTAAAAAAAATGCAGTTGATATCCGTTTGACCTATGGCAGCGCCACCTAGCGGGCCAACCATAGCGTCATCTAGTTTCCCCCTTCAAGCTAGACGAGTTTCGTTCTTTGTAGTTTTTTCGTTTGATGCTTATTTCATGAGATATTTGGCCCGGCCACTATCAATGGACCACCCTGTACACGGGTTGAAAGGGTGAGATGCTGACTTATTGAGAAATTAAAAAAAAAAGAAAAACAAATGTTTATCGCCACATTATTATTAAACTAGCAGACTCAGTTCAGTTATTCACCCCTTTAAATAATGTCGCAGCTTCTACATAGGAGTGGAACACTGGTGCCTACATTGATAAATAGGTAATACACAAATACCCATTCCTGTGCGCAGATCTCTGCTCATGTGTATGTTTATTCATATGCTGTCCTAATGAATGTCATACGGTTGTACAATTCAAATGTAACTGTTTCCAAATAGTAAACAGAGATATCTTTGTTAGGTTAAGAAGTTAACATGTTTTAGCTTTGGAATCAGTTGTACACTGTAAAAGGTGCTTACAATTCGGAATCAATACAAAAATACTAAAGCTTTGTGAAACAAGGGAAAAGTGTTTCCTTTATAATCTGTTCCAAATTACTTTAGAACTGACAGCTACGACAGAAACTGAATGCCGGAGAGGGGGGGTGGGGGGATGGACTCCAGCCGCAGCAAACGTCCGTAGTTGCCCTAATTTTCTTTGTGCTTATTATTACTGTTGCATGAGTTGTTACTGTTATTTGTGGCGTGGTAATGAACAATATCAGCCGTAAATTCGTCGAAACTAGTGAGAGGAGAAGTTTCACGTCGTTCTCTTCATGAGAGGATTGCCGCACGATGTCATCCGAGAGAAATTGTTTGTGCGAAACGTGCCTGCTTTGACACTGAAAAACTTAATTGTGGCCCGCTGCTCTCTGTTAACAATGTTATCGATAGAAAACTGAAACACTGAATATACAGAAAAATATAATTATGAAGATTAGCAAGGAAATGTTCAAGAAATAAAAGAAAGCTGGAAAAACTCAGAAACCTGAAATTCTTGAGGAAAAAGCGTTTATGAATGAGCGGATGATCACTATAAATTCATCTGCTGAGGACACGGTTCGTCATCACGTTTATTATTGTCGCAGAAAGGAAAATGCAACACTCGCCGAGTTATTGGTCACCCTTAAGGAATCAGATCTTTTTCTCAGCTCACAATTTTCTCATTTCATTAAATTACAGCAGTGACAGGTACGATAATTCTTCAAGCATCTGCAATGGCGACGAGAGAGATGTCAGTGGAGTTTTTCCACTGTCCCCACAGAAATGAAGAAGATTCAGCTGCATGTTTGAAGTACGCAGTTTACGATGGTAAGTAGTTATGTATACAACCAAATGATATTTTCGTAAGTTTTGGCATTTTAATAAAGATTCCTTATCAGCAGCAACTCCAAATGAAATTCGTCTCACGAAATAAATATTACTGTTTACAGTATAGCCGGCCGCGGTGACCGAGCGGTTCTAGACGCTTCAGTCCGGAACCGCGCGACTGCTACGGTCGCAGGTTCGAATCCTGCCTCGGGCATGGATGTGTGTGATGTCGTTAGGTTTAAGTAGTTCTAAGTTCTAGGGCACTGATGACCTCAGATGTGAAGTCCCATAGTGCTCAGAGCCATTTGAACCATTTTTGTTTACAGTATAACTGCTGCAACCTGAAGAAACGTTTTTGTATCGCTTTTGTTGTTTCGCCTTATAGTGGTTGGCCGATTCAAGAATCGTTATGTTAGAAATAAGTAAGTGGATCAGAAAAATTAATAACAGTTTAGTTACAAACCTAGCGGTCCGTTTCTCGTAACAATACCATACAGGCGACCGCTCAGTATTCGATGCGCGAGCCGGCAATAGTGCGTCTTGCTTAATTGAAATTATCTCGTGTTAGAAAATAATAAACTTCAATAACAAAAAATTTCCTGCACGTCGAAAATTCAGTAACGTCGTCAGAAAATGCAGTTTCGCAAACTGTCCGTATAACGTCTTAATAATTTTTCCGTAAATAAACCTAAAATGAAAACACAGTGCAGTTCTTGCTGCACATATTGAATGCAAGCTCTATATTTATAAAGCAAGCAATTTGCGAGTCTGAGCGAGTTGAATGAAACGTAAGATTATGCGTGTGTTCCGTGCTGGACGTGGCAACTCCTCTCGGCGCCGCCACGTCCCCCTGCCGAACCGTCGATCCTAAAGTAATTTTGAACAGACTACTGTTAACTCACTATACTCGTTTTAGATCCATATATAAACCAATGTTGACCGTTACGGTGAATGCATATTTCAGGTTTTTGCACTTATCAGAGAAAAAAGCTTAACTAGTGTCAGAAACAGAATAAATCGTAAATAACATTATTACTCTGGAACGAGCCACAGGAGACCAAGGGCTTTTACACCAAAATATTCAGATATTGTCCCTAACAACCTGTGAAACTTTATCGGTGAAAATCGGCTTCTCTTTATGTAAAGTAGTCTTCATGGACACTTCCGGTTGGGTGTAGTTTTCAGTGGAGACTTCACGGAAATTACCAAGTTTGAAAGGACGTGAAACGTTGTTCTTCAAAGGTGGGTTTTGGGCAAGGAAACAGAATCGTAGAAACGCTATTGTGGTAAAAGACCCAGGCCAGGGACAGCTACCCAGGCGAAAGAAACGTGCAGCAGCGGCAGCAGTTTGCGTCAGTACACGGTGCTCAGCGTTCATTTCCCACGAGCTTCTGTCGGGAAGTGAATATTAACTGTGTTATTATCTGACTGCCTGGGGTTTATTTACATATAAAGCTTGCGTGTATGTTTTGTGTCTTTACTTAGTTATCTGTTGTGAAGCTATCTTACAACTGTCTCACGAATCTGTACTGAGAATGTTATGCACCAGTTGTCATACGTATGATACTTTTATGACAACACCTTCCAGGACTCCTTTATCCCATTATATAGTGCTATGATGATGATCCGAGAAGCGTAGGGGACGATGAGGAAGACCCGCACCACTGTACTAGGCAAGGTCCGAGTGGAGGTTGTAACGTTCCCTGGCAAACTCACACACTAACAAACTGAAATTTATTTGTACCATATACGCCGCTCTCAGCAATCTGTATATAATGTAATTATTTAACGAAAAACATTATTGAATTTTGTGTAAAAGACATTTGTTATTATTTTAATATTTTTTGTAGTAATATTCTCTCTGTATTTAGGATGGTAATATTTCTATATTCATTAGGTAATTGCAAAATGTGTCAATATCTGCGATAACAGAGATGTGAAATTCAGCCAGAGGGAAATAATGTAGTGAAATTACAAAGAAATGTTAATAGTCAGCAATACTATAAAAGGACAATGCACTATGTATTCTTTGGTCTTCCTTGCTTAGAGCTGTAAGCGGTAGGAAGCTGTGTAGATGTATTTCGTGAATGTGTAGAATTCTTTTGTCTCTGTCTGGACGTAGCCGCCATTAGACGACGCGCTACGAATTAATGTGAGTTGAATTGTTGTTTGAGCTAAATATATCAGTACTTATCAAAAGTGTGAATTATTTATGTAAATTAGCTTGCCCACGTCATCTATAAAATTTCTTTAAGAATTTTTCAGCATTTTTTAGCGGTGTTGCTGGGCTGTGCCGCGACCAACAATCGCAGATCTGAAGAGGCGGCACATTTAAAAAAAAATTATCAAACCCGTAAATCGGGAACAGATGCATAATAATCAATCGTGAATTAAGAAATTGTTCTTTCTTTACAGTGATCCTGTGGCTGATAAAATTTGAATTAATTATACGTTTGTGCATTCGTAGGCGGATAGTTAATGTTAGTTAACACTGAAATTTAAACAGTTTGGTTCTTTAAAATAACTCAAATGCATAGTGAAGTAGGTTTGATCAGTGATAAATGTCGGCTTGGCAATAATTATAACATTTTCTGCTGATAGAGATAATCTTGTGTTCTATGGCTATTGCCGGGATAAAATTCAGTAAAAATATTTAAAAAAAAACCCACTGCATCAGGAAAGTGTATGCCAAGGCCGAATGATCTAAAGGACTCAATTCTCAACTAAATATTATTATCCAGTTAATATGAGTGCACGTAATATTTTTCTTTAAATGTACGTAATTCTTAAGAAAGTAAAATTTTTATTACCACACGAAATTAAGAGAGTGGTTCTACAACAAAGTTCGCACGAAAGAAAATTAACTTAAAAGGCAAAAGATAAAATTTATTATTCTTCTTTAACGAATTCGACATTACGGCGATTTCGTTACAAGGTGGTTGACCATTGCCTTCCTCCGACAGTAATGGAAATGAATGATGATGATGAAGACGGCACAACAACACCCAGTCATCACGAGGCAGGAAAAACTTCGGACCACGCTGGGAATCGAACATGGGACCCCCTGCGCGGGAAGCGAGAATGCTACCGCAAGACCACGAGCTGCGGACAAAAAAAAATGGCTCTGAGCACTATGGGACTCAACTGCTGTGGTCATCAGTCCCCTAGAACTTAGAACTACTTAAACCTAACTAACCTGAGGATATCACTTTGATCCATGCCCGTGGTAGGATTCGAACCTGCGACCGTAGCGATCGCACGGTTCCAGACTGTAGCGCCTAGAACCACTCGGCCACTCCGACCGGCCAAGCAAGGAAATAAATATATACATCGCAATGCTACACGTACTAACAACCATATAAACTGTAAGGTGGCTATAATTTCGAACCTTACAAGCACCCATCCACATACTTTTCCGTGATCTACAAACACAATTAGGTATCGTGTGATAGGTTGAACATCATATATAGAGTATATAAAGGAGACTGACATTGTCACACACGCCTTGTAAATAATTGTTAACGCGTATTGCATGAAAGTTCTTTATTATCATACTAGTAGAGGTTGGAGCGACAGTGGAAAAGAAATGGCAGGCGGAAATAAAGCCCTGGGTGGAAGGCCCACACAGGTGTGTTGGTCCTGCTTAAACACAGGAAGTAGCAAGACGGACGTTGGGACATCTGAGCGCTGGGGCACAACAGAGTCGCGAGCGGCCGGTTTTGTAGCCGGACTGGAATGATTATTACTCAAAAGCATATCATTGTACGAGTATAGGTTTCTCCTCGCAAACATCCCGCGCTGGACGACAAAAGACTAAAATATGGTTGGTCGGCGCTCGGAAGAATCTGTAGAGAGGGAGAATATTCCGTGGTTTCGCGAATATGATTCGTTTTCGGAATTACTAGAGTGGGGAGCCGAGCCTTGCTGAGAGGCCAGCGGTGGCGAGACGAGGTCTTCCGTTATGAGCGCCCGTGTGTGACGTCGCTCGGTATCAGCTTTGTTGGTACAGACGGACTTGCTGTCTTTGCTCTCAGGAGAATTTATAGTTAGAACAGTTAGGCACTGTACTGTTGGGAACCTATACAATTCTGGACTTCACCTCCGGGTTGGAAGACGTCGTTCAGTACTCAGCGTTCAGTAATTGAGAGCACTTCCTCTGCTTTTACTTACGTTGAGACGTTATCTGAACTCCATCCTTGTGGCTGGGAGTTCGTGTTTCTCGCCTGTAGAACACAGAGAGGGGAAGACAGTATTAGAGTATATTAGTCAGAGGACCGCCTTCTGCCGTCCTAGTGTTTGAAAGAGTTTATTTGTGGCTGGAGTTCTTCCATCGTCGCAGACGAGTACGAGAACCATCACTTCGATGCACCGGACGCAGTACAAATGGTGATATCGCAAACTGCTTCGGCTTATTAGGGCTATAAAAGCTAAACAGCTGTGATCACGTTAGTTTATTTCCACTGAGGTTCCACACCACCGTAGAGCATCTTTGTAAGTAGTGTCTTCTAGTGTTTGGTACGAGGATGATGTCAGCCATTTCGCGTTATTAATATTAGATCGTGCAGTCATAATAAGGGGCAGAGTTGGGCAATTGATTAGTAATTTTACTAAGGAAATGTAAACTTTGTAATATAAAGTTTTTTTTTTTAAATCTACAATAAATATATAAGCAGAAACAATGTTTATCATTTAGTAGGATTAGTTGCCTTCATCATTCATTTATGTTTAGATTATAATTTATAGAATTAAGAGATCGTAAGATCTGTTTCAGGGGATAGTCAGACAGGTCCAAATCTTTATTTTAGCGTTTATTATTTTCGTTGCTCACACTCATTTTACACCAGCATGAAGAAGCATCTTGAAAAACATGTAGTAAAATATAAGTACCTTAAAGCATCTGTGTCGATAAGCACCGACAAAAGTAAAAAGCCAGTAGCTTTCGTGCACTTTCGAACGTAAAACTTTTTTCTGGGACATCTGATGTTGTCGTGTTGTACTCTCAAGTGACAGCAGCACTCACCTACCGAAGAAAGTACTTTCTGTGAACGCATATGTCACAGTCCCGAACGATGCTGCTGTAGAGCATAAAATCTGTAAACATTATAGGTCAGGTTCTAGTAAATTCTAAAACCCAGTATACACCTGTGTTGCATCGTATGCATACGTGTAGAATGACCAATAAAAAACCTTGCTGCCAAGGAGGACATCGCCGGCCGGACTGGCCGAGTGGTTCTAGGCGCTACAGTCTGGAACCGCCCGACCGCTACGGTCGCAGGTTCGAATCCTGCCTCGGGCATGGATGTGTGTGATGTCCTTAGGTTAGTTAGGTTTAAGTAGTTCTAAGTTCTAGGGGACTGATGACCTCAGAAGTTAAGTCCCATAGTGCTCAGAGCCATTTGGACCATTTGAACCAAGGAGGACATCGCTAAACTAAATTGCAATAGACTGATGCTGGCTGCCATTTTACCCAACGAATGCTGCCCGTCCTTGAGGTGCTTCCTCACCATCGATGAGCCATTCTCTTTTTTTTTTTTTTTTTAAACCTTACTTTAAAGTTTCTTTCCGTTTGCCCCACGTACTTCCTTTCCAAATCCTGATACCTTATTTCATAAATTCCCTCTTTCCCAGTCCAGCTCTCCCCAGTGCCAATCTTATGCTTCAGCCTCTGTTCCCGTTTGTTGTCGGTCCTGAATGCAATTTTCACTTCTTTCTTATTAAACAGCCCCAACAACCTCCATAAAAATAATTAGCATTGAGAACAAGAGTACAGAAATGAAAAAAAAACTTTGGCAAATAGCGGTAGAAAATGCTTTTGACGCAGATTCAATAGATGGAATAGATGCAGCGGCAAGGCACAGAAACCGACAAAACGAGAAAAATCAGCGTAGCTGTGGAGCCATATTATAAAACGGCGAGCTTATTTAGCTACAAAGGGGGTGGAAATTGCACTCACTGCGGACAACAAACTGGGGCAGTGGCTGAAGCAGAAGACTGGCAAAGGAGAAAACTGGACGGAGAAAGCAGGAGTTTCAGAATAAAGTATCTGGATTAGGAAATGAAGTATGTGGGACAAACTGGAAGAACCTTCAAAGTAAGCTACAAAGAGCACAACAATGAAGATATTGGCTCATCGGCAGAGGCGAAGCACCTCAATAATGGGCAGCATTCATTGGGTAAGATCGCAAACAGCATAAGGATATTGCACTTTAAGATTAAATGGTGGCTGTTGTCAAATTTAGAGGCAGTGGAGATTTTTTGCATTTTAAGAATGCTGAAGCATTCTAAATCAAATGTCCAAGGAGCATGTCTGTATCCAGTTCAAAGAGGTCCTCTTTGGGAAGCAACCCATTCGAATTAGCGGCATTAGGTTTTCTGTTATTCGTGCTACGTATATTCACACTATGCAACGTAGATGTAGTATTGATTTTTAGAATATACTAGGGCTTAATATATAATGTTCATAGATTTTATGACAACGGTATCGTTGGGGACCGTGACATGCGTTGTGGAAAAGTACTTGTAAGGTGTAAGGCAAATCCAACACCTTCCATGAAAACTCTGACATGATAGCAAATCCGGCAGTATGTCACATAGCTCTGAATAAATCCTGACATTAAATTAACCAAAGTAATACGATCAACGAGTGAGCAAATGGAATACCACAGACTAACACAAGAACGCCTAAATGCATGTCATACGTTCCCACTGTGAAACAGATGCAGTTCCGAGGGAAGAAACGAGAACAGAAGCCGAGAGTAGAGTCGTGTAGGCTAGGAGGCCCTACGATAAGCGACGGACACCCACGTCGCCAGCCGACCGCCAGGACCACCCCCCAGCCCAAGTTAGAGCCCTCCAGAAGAACAGTATAGATCTTACGATAACACTAAAAGGACCACACCAGCTGAAAGTTTTAGCGTGAGACTATACGCGTCTCTGTTACGTTGCAAACGTTAAAAACATTGCCTCACCACGAAAATTATAACGGTTCTCATTGGATAGAATTTTTGTAGGTGGAGCTTAAGGTTAACATTGAGACCCTGATTGGTCAGTTGAAAACACTGCCAGATACCTTTTCTTTAAACCTACTTCGGTACATTATAGTAAGGAGAAGTTAGGAGAGAGTTGCTTCCGAGACGGCGAGGTGCGTGGAGCTACGCCGCCCGCCGCCCCCTGATATTGCCTAAACAGCGACAAGGTAATGAACACACGCGGTGCCGCCTTAAGGCTTCACTCAGAACTGCAGAAGTCTCATCTGTTACATCCCCTTTTTACGTAATACTAGTGTCGATCGTCAATTAAACTTCGTTGTATTCACATTTGCAACTAGAAGTTAAAATCTGAAACGCGATGATTTTTCTGTTATATAATTATTGAGAAGCCACATCAGCCACTGTAATTTACGACAAGTTAAA
Source organism: Schistocerca nitens (assembly GCF_023898315.1). Taxonomy (NCBI): domain Eukaryota; kingdom Metazoa; phylum Arthropoda; class Insecta; order Orthoptera; family Acrididae; genus Schistocerca; species Schistocerca nitens. Next base: position 334,372,583 of record NC_064620.1, on the reverse strand, counting down.
TAAGTAATTAAAAATAATTGAGGGTCACTGTAGACAATTTTGATAGTTTTCTCTTTTATGAAACTTAATTTAAATCCAGATTATAGATGTGATATGGCATAGGTCATCCTTCGATCCATTACAGAACTTGGAAACCCATTCAGGGAATATCCATTCACATTTTTGTTGAACGCAGTTGGGTACTAAAATATTTCCTTTTATCAATAGTGCAATTTATAAACAATGTTTTGTGAGTAGAATAAAATTTCCAATGGTAAACTTAACTGCTTTTTCGGCGTTATTTTACCAGCTAACTAAAAATAGGAAAGCCTTGAACCCCTTCCACTAAACTTAGTTAGTATTAAGATTCTTTTACAGGGAGTGCAGTGGAGCTGACGCTGAAATCATTAAGTATTTAATTATATCATCGCTAGTCTCACGGAACTCTTCTGAACTCTACATGTCATCTGTAGTCTGGCGTCTTCTTACCAGCAACAGGTCCCAGGTTCAAACTAGTCAATTCCCTAAAAAACAAGCTCAGAGCGTCGTTGCGCGAAAGTGGTAGGGAAACACGACTTAGAACAAACTGACACCACGCAGAATGTTAGATACTATCTTTAATAGGTGAAAGAGTCTGCCTTTAGTATACAGCTGTGTCTTGCCCACCAACACGAGATTTTCTAGGAAAGGTTTTGTGTTCGACAGTGCATGTTTGCTGCTGGCGTTTTACTTTTGACAGTGCCTAGTGGGATAAAAGCTTTAAGGCATGTTATAGTACACGATAATATAAAAAATTTTATATTGTTGTCAGTACGTGTGATATCGCAATGTATTGATTTCTTTTGTCATTTTATAGCCCTTGATAAAGGGGCGACGTAGTCCCGAAACATGCTGTTAAAAAATATTACTCGTTTGACAACTGGTGCGTAACATCCTCAATACCCATTATTGGGTAGTATAGTACTGACCGCCATTAGCGCCACCGTCGTCTGATTCACTTTGAATTTGCGACCGTTGCAGCCTGTAGTTTATTAGTCAGCTACACGGGCGAGAGGAGCGTCCAACAGCTGCAACGACAGCAGGTTGAGCAGTTACACAGCATTTAGTTGACTTCGGTATTTACGTTTCGTGAATTTCTTTTAAGAAGTGAATATAAGCGGTTTGTGCAGTATTTGTTTATGTTAAGAGCTCACGTATTAATTTTCTAAACTAGCTTTTGCGTGAGGGAGTTTCTAGTGAAAACTCACTATTGAAAAAACCTGTACTCAGATGTGAAATTTATTTTTGTTTTAAGAGCTTGCAGACCTTGCTATCTTAATATTCATCGAGAACTTTCCAGAGAATCTTTTAGTGTTTGTTTATTCCTCTCATTTAAATTTGGGTACATCATAGTTTCAGTAACGGTATAGTCAGATAATTTTCTGTCCTAGAGGCAACATTTTGTGCTTTCTCAATTAGACCTACTTTTTTATATTTTTGAGAATTTATATGAAAATTGGAGGTGGAGAGGGAGAGAAAGGAAAGGAAACGGATGGGATCACTGCTGTCAGCTGCATCGGGACATTACGCAAAATCAAGGGCGACGAGCAAGAAATACGTCGGACCTCCTGCACGAATCTCAGAAAGCGAACAGACTGCAGACAGGCGGCGCTCGATGGGAATGGGAATCGGCCGTGAGGTGTGCGGAGATAGTCCGCGCAGTTGTGATAACGCTGTGTCCCGGAAGGACCTGCCTAGTACGCAAGAGATCCCGCGTTGAAATTCCAGTCCAGTACAGATTTTCGATCATCGCCCCTGATTCCACGTAATGTCCCGATGCAGCAGACAGCAGTGATCCCCTTTATTTCGCTTCCTTGCTTCCCCTCTCCACCTTCAACTTACGTGTAACGTATAACAGCTGCAGATTCTACGCGGTGTCTGCTCTTTCGGACATATTCGAAAGAGCAGACACCACACATTCATATATTTTGAGAATTTATACAGTTTTTTTTTTGCGCTGCACGGTATGGATATGCTTGTTGTTGCTTGCGGATACAAGAATTGACCGCTGTCGGTAAACAGCTGAAAGCCGCGATGGCCGCAGGCGACCGGTGGGTTCAGGCAGCTGCTCAAAGCTAAAGCGACTTTGGGGAACCAGTGTGTAGTTCTGGAGATCTTTGACGCCGTTGGAATCCCTCCTTAACCCTGTTGTGGCTGCGTCTTCTGATACGCAACATCTAAAAAAAAAAAAAAAAAAAAAGTGGCATGTTCCACATCCACGGGGATCTCCTCAACACGGATCTATGGAACGAAAAACTAATCTAATCTAATCTACCAGTGTGTCTTTACTCGAGAGTGAGCGGCGGACAGTGGTGGCTTCGTGGGTATGTGGGCGGAAGATGAAAGTGTGAACAAGCCGCACGGCTGACACCTTACGTCTTTAGCTGTCGGCACATGGGCTGAGTTGACATGATGCTCTACGAGTTTTGTGACGTCTCTTCCTGATATTTCAAGTTGAGGAGTCATATCGTCACAAAATAAATCCTACGGTATTTCGGCAACGTACCAGGTTTGGTAAAACCAATAGGAACCAAGCACGCTAGGAATACTCGAGCAACAGCACATTCAATGTCTCGAGAATGAATCCTTATTGGGACAGGTTTCTGTAAAAAAATTACGGAAAACGTCATTTTGGTGGTTAACGAATTTTCGTATTTGCTCATTCTCGCGTTATATGGTTCAAATGGCTCTGAGCACTATGGGACTTAACTTCTGAGGTCATCAGTCCCCTAGAACTTAGAACTACGTAAACCTAACTAACCTAAGGACATCACACATATCCATTCCCGAGGCGGGATTCGAACCTGCGACCGTAGCGGTCGCGCGGTTCCAGACTGTAGCGCCTAGAACCGCTCGGCCACCCCGGCCGGCCTCTCGCGTTGTAACTCGCGTGTTACGAAAGTAAGCCGTTTTAAGACAAGCCATTGAAGATGAATGAAAAACGAGTTGTTCTTGTTAGGATTTGTTATAATTAAATGTCAATAGCATTTAGACGATTAAGGCCTTCACAAGACTGTAACATAAAATATGAAGTCACTAATACAAGAGTTGCAGCAGAGCGTAGATGGTTCAGACGTCACGGTGTGGAACCAAGGAAAGAGCGGTAGGGGATTCGTGTCCTCCGGTACACATTTTCTATTTTAACCGTCGCCTTTTCTACAAGGTTCTGGAACTTCCCTGCGAAATTAATAGAAATATTCTGATATGTAAATATAAGCGCGCTCTCTGTCGGAAGTATTTTTGATCGATTTGTTGAACATTTGCCGGCCGAAGTGGCCGTGCGGTTAAAGGCGCTGCAGTCTGGAACCGCAAGACCGCTACGGTCGCAGGTTCGAATCCTGCCTCGGGCATGGATGTTTGTGATGTCCTTAGGTTAGTTAGGTTTAACTAGTTCTAAGTTCTAGGGGACTAATGACCTCAGCAGTTGAGTCCCATAGTGCTCAGAGCCATTTGAACCATTTGTTGAACATTTGTAAGCTCATGTCCTTACTAGACACACATGTACCATTCGTTTCTGTCTTATTAGATGTTCACGGATACTGAAGTTTTTGTTTATGGGTATCATAGGCAGAACAACATGACTATTGATTTGTTTTTATTTATACGTCTAGTTGCGTAGGGCCAAATTGAGGAGCAAATCTCCAAGATCATGGAACGTGTCAGTAAATGAAACTACAACATAAAAGTAATAAAAGATAAGATAAAATGTTTATGAACCCCAAAATTTCAAGCCACAAGTTTAAGTAAACGCAGTCAACAATATAACATATGAATCAGCTTGATTTTTCAAGGAACTCCTCGACAGAATAGGAGTGACCCAGGAGCTAACTCTTCAGTTTCGATTTGAAAAGACTTCGATTACTGCTAAGAATTTTGAATTCTTGTGGTAACTTATTGAAAATGATGCAGCAGTATACCGCACACCTTTTTGCACAAGAGTTGAGGAAGTGCGATCCAAATGCAGATTGGATTGCTGCCTAGTATTAACTGAGTGAAATCTGCTAATTCCTGAGAATAAGCTGATATTGTTAACAAGAAACGACATTAAATTATATATATATATATATATATATATATATATATATATATATATATATATATATATATATATATACTGGGTGATCAAAAAGTCAGTATAAATTTGAAAACTGAATAAATCACGGAATAATGTTGATAGAGAGATACAAATTGACACACATGTTTGGAATGACATGGGGTTTTATTAGAACAAAAAAAAAAAAAAATACAAAGTTCAAAAAATGTCCTACAGATGGCGCTCCCTTCATTTGATCAGAATAGCAATAATTAGCATAACAAAGTAAGACAAAGCAAAGATGACGTTCTTTACGGGAAATGCTCAATACGTCGACCATCACTCCTCAACAATAGCTGTAGTCGAGGAATAATGTTGTGAACAGCACTGTAAAGCATGTCCGGAGTTATGGTGAGGCACTGGCGTCGGATTTTGTCATTCAGCATCCCTAGAGATGTCGGTCTATCACGATACACTTGCGACTTCAGGTAACCCGAAAGCCAACAATCGCACGGACTGACGTCTGGGGACCTGGGAGGCCAAGCATGACGAAAGTGGCGGCTGAGCACACGATCATCACCAAACGACGCGCGCAAGAGATCTTTCACGCGTCTAGCAATGTGGGGTGGAGCGCCATCCTGCATAAAGCTCGTACGTTCCAGCAGGTGTTTATCAGCCAGGCTGCGGATGATACGATTCTGTAACATATCGGCGTACCTCTCTCACCCGTCATGGTAGGAGTTACAAAACCAGAATCACGCATTTCCTCGAAGAAAAAAGGCCCGATAACGGTAGATGTGGTAAATCCAACCCATACTGTGACTTTCTCGTCGTGCAATGGCGTTTCCACGACAGTTCTAGGATTTTCGGTAGCCGAAATTCTGCAGCTGTGGGCGTTGACAAACCCTCGTAGCGTGAAATGAGCTTCGTCGGTCCACAACACGTTACTCAACCAATCGTCATCTTCCGCCATCTTTTGAAACGCCCACACCGCAAATGCCCTCCACTTCAGTAAATCGCCAGGTTACAGTTCATGATGCCGATGGAGTTTGTACGAATAGCATCGGAGGGTACACCTAAGTGCCAACCAAACAGTAGTGTATGGAATGCCGGTGCGACGTGCGACTGCACGAGCGCTGACTTCCCTGTGCGTAGACGAACCCGCTACAGTCTCCATTTCTTCCTGAACTGTCGCAGCAGCATTACGCCTTGTGCTCGGTCGGACACTACGGGGTCTATCGTCTAAACAACCCGTGGCTTCGAACTTCGATATCATTCTCGCCACAGCTGCATTTGTCAACGGACCTTTACCCGTTCGAATCCCCTTCCTGTGGCGATAGGACCGTAACGCTGAACTAGCACATTCCCCATTCTGATAATACAGCTTCACTAAAAGCGCCTTTTCAGGTAACGTCAACATACTGCGACTGCTGGCGCATCTGATTTTCTCTCTCATTACAGCTCCTTTTATACACGATTGTCATGCACAGTCACTGACGTTTTGCTGTCCAGTGCCATCTGTCGGACATTTTGTGAACTTTTTTTTGTTCTAATAAAACCCCATGTCATTCCAAGCATGTGTGTCAATTTTTACCTCTCTATCTACATTATTCCGTGGTTTATTAAGTTTCCAAATTTATACTGACCTTTTGATCACGCGGTATATATATATATATATATATATATATATATATATATATATATATATATATATATAGAGAGAGAGAGAGAGAGAGAGAGAGAGGCCAATGTCAGAATACCCAGACTAGTGAACAGCGGTCGACAAGAGGTTCGCGAACTTACACCACTTTCTGCCTGAACTGCCCGTTTCTGAGCCAAAAATATCCTTTGAGAAGGAGAATAAAATACCTTATGACATAAGCGAATGAACATAAGCAAAGTAATCTTAGTGTCGAACGATCACTTACTTCAGGTACCATTCGAATAGTAAAAATAGCAGCATTATGTCTTTGAGCAAGATCCTGAACGTGGGCTTTCCACAACAGTTAACTATTTATCTGAAAACCTAGAAATTTGAACTGTTCAGTTTCACTAATCATATGCCCATTCTGTGAAATTAATAGTCGGGTTTTATTAGAAACTTTAAAAACTGACTCTTATGTGACTTAGCGTTAGTTTATTTTCTACAAGCCATGACTGCGCTGTTTGAAACAGAACCAATGTTGCACACGACATCCTCTACTACCAAGCTAGTGTCATAAGCAAACAGAAATATTTTAGAGTTACCCGTAATACTAGAGGGCATACCATTTATATAAATGAAGAACAGGAGTGGCACCAACACTGATCCCTGGGGCGCCCCCCATTTTACCGCATCCTAATCAGACCCCACATCACAGCCAATCGCAATACTGTGAATTATGGCCTTTCGCTGTCTGTTGTTGAAGTAAACTTTGACTAGTTTTGGTCAATGGATGAAACGTGTGTTTTAATAGAGATAAACGTAGGAATTATACGCGCGCCCGTTCTCGTGAACAAACTGTATGCTTTGCGAGCCAGATAAAACCTACAACTGCTGCTGAAGAGAGCTGAGACCGAAGTACCACGTTAACTACCTAGTACCGTGTGCCGACGGCGCAGGGTCTCGCGAGGTTGGATGTCACGTGCACGTCACCGTTGGCTGGCACGTCCCGTGTGCTGACGGCTTTCGCAACAGGTATGAGGTGAGACCAAGTGGTGAAAACACTTGTGAGCCAGCGCTGGGGGCCTCTCCTTGCTGGGCCAGTGGCCGATTTTCCTACACAGTCCGGACGTATGCAGAGGGCGGGTTTTCTAGTTATTAGCCATGCTTGGGAGGTATAGTCCGTCGCTAAACTGAAAAGCGAGAAACGCTCGCGGTGTGGGAAATTGCCTTTCCAAGAAGAATGCTTCAGCTACCGTATAGAATGACTGGAAATCAGTTTCCTCTCGATCAATGTGAACAGTGTGCAAAGATCTATGTAGATTCTGTTCTTAGGCGTTTCTTTTGTTAGTATTATTAGTAAAGCACATCGTGTTCCGTGTAGTGTTAACGCACTTGGTGGAAAATAGACACCCCCAGGCATGTCTGCACACTACCTGGCCACTGATTCATAACGTCAGCCGTGGAAGTGTCGGCATAACTTTGCGAAACACCCTTAGTTGCTTTTTGTGAAGTAGATTGTAGTGGGGCAAAGAGAATGGGGAACCGCCTTCGGGCTACATTCGCTCACGCTTCCAAACTGCCCCCTTCCTCTTTCAACCGGGTCACACTCGAGAACATAATCTATCCATTAATACAGTTCTCCTGCACTAACATGTGGTACACATACTTGGTATGTTTCCATAACCCACTTCATTTAATAATAAACGTCAATTTTATACCATTAACACACTGTTTTTAATAACCTACGAGTTTTCCGTTCCCTGTTGCGCTGAAACTATTAGTCATAGAGAAGAAACGGATATTTCTTGCAGGAACTGTTCCACTACTGTACGCAGTACACGATATTCTCCCACATTTAGCATTTTCTAAAGTGCAATAAGGGGACCTTACCCTAACCCCTAGAAAGATCCCTGTAACGTAACAACCTCCTCCTCTGTATTTCCATGTTGGCACTACACATGATGGCAGGTAAAACGTTCTCCAGGCATTCGCCAAACCCAGACCCTTGCATCGGATTGGCACAGGACAGAGTGTGATTGATCACTCCAAACAAGTCCTCTGTCCAGTAGTCCTACTCCTTACATCAGCTCAAATATCTCTTAGCACTGACAACAGAAATATGTTGCTGATAAAGAGCTGATCGACCATCGATCCTACTCTGTTTATCTTCCAAAACACAGCCATTGTGCTATCTGGATTGCTCCCATCACTTTGGGACTCACGAGTGCGTCTTTCTGCTGATTACTTGCTATTTTTTACAACCATTCTTGCGATGCTCACGGTCCCTCTCCGTCAGTATATGAAGTCCACCTGGTATTGGTTTAGCTGTGGTTGTTACTTCGTATTTCCAATTGACATCACGTGCAGTCGACTACGGCAGCTTTAGAAAGGATCATTAGATATCACCTAATGTCAATCAGGGGGTTGACGTTAGGTTGCAAACTTCCTACTTTCAATTGTAATCAAAACTTTAATGAAAAATGGCAAAGGTCCCAGCGGAGGTTCGAGTCCTCCCTCGGGCATGGATGTGAGTATTTTTCCTTAGGATAAGCAGTGTGTAAGCTTAGGGACTGATGACCTTAGCAGTTAAGTCCCATAAGATTTCACACACGTTTTTTGAACAAAAATGGCGAAGGTATTGTTAATCAGAACACTGGGAGGAGTTGCGGTCTAAATAACAATACATTTATTCATTCTTAACATCACAAGACAAAAACAACAACAAAATAGCTTTAGAAACGACACGAAAACATTTTTTACTGGGCAAACGCTTTCAATGATATGCGGTGTATGGTGAACAAAGTGATCAGCTAGGGATCAACACACACTAACCAGAAAAAATATTAACCTTGCCACCGATGGTGCAACTTGATTTTAACTTCTAAGAAGAGTCTTACAGTGAAAGGGTGGCTACTTTATATACTAAAATTATCATTTAAATAAAAGCCCATTAAATGCAATCTCATATAAAATTCTACAAGTTTGGCCAAACAATAGTTAAGATGCTCTAAAGTACACAGATACCGCCTCTCAAGATCATAGGCAATAATATCAAATTTTCCAAAGATCAAAACATATTTCGCCGGCCGAAGTGGCCGTGCGGTTAAAGGCGCTGCAGTCTGGAACCGCAAGACCGCTACGGTCGCAGGTTCGAATCCTGCCTCGGGCATGGATGTTTGTGATGTCCTTAGGTTAGTTAGGTTTAACTAGTTCTAAGTTCTAGGGGACTAATGACCTCAGCAGTTGAGTCCCATAGTGCTCAGAGCCATTTGAACCATTTGAACCAAAACATATTTCAGTTATTAGGCCGTTACACTCCAAGCAATAAATTCGTTAACACACCAAATCCGACAGAGGCAGCTACTAACGTACGGTAGATTGATAGGGAGATTACCGAACAACCCGAACTGCAGGTTGCTCTAAGCTGCCCCCACTCCAGAAGGGAAAAACGACCACCCAGTTTATAAGCAACCACCGTCCAGCGGGTGGGCAAACGGAGAAGAATGGTGGGACGACCCCAAAGTAAAACGGCTGGTGACCTCACCAAGAAAACAAGTAGAATTTAACAAGAGTAAATCAAACAAGATATCACCAATCACTTCTAATAAACTGCGATTTCTCGAGAAGACCTGGCACAGCACCCCCAAATCGCTCTCTCGAACCGTCCGCTGCCAGCCGCTTCAACGGACGCAGGAAGGCTCGCCGATCTCCCGTCTCACGGCGTCGCAGCTCGCACCGGCCAGACCGATGTGGCTGGTAGACTCCTGTTGCTCTCGTGTCGACCGCGAAGTCACTACCCCTCGCTACACGCCGCGGCCAACTGAACTCACGTGGCGCCCTCACATGCGCCGACGCTCAAGACGGACAAGTCATCTTGTGTCTCAGTGCGCGACCGACCAACCGATCGATCCAACCGCCAATGACCATTGCCTGACCAAACTCGAGCAGACTGGCGGCCTAACGCGCAGACTCTGTTCTCTTACTGGCGGAGTGGGAAGACTCTCATTTTGCCGGCTTTAAAGGTTGATCCGAACGACAGACATCCAGCAGTCCGAACGACAGACAGAGACAGACTAGCAAGCTGGGGACGAGAGACTGATCCAGAGTGACCGACTGGCGAGCTCATAGCGCCCCTTAAATGCACGTGAACAGGCAACCTTTCCCCTTTCCCACCAGAGGGAGACACCAAAGCTGCGACTGCCACAGCGGCGCCACCGGCAGAAACGCAGGGCGACTGCTTCACACTACGCGCTGCGGCGCGCTCTTCAAAACAGCAATTTTTACCACGGCTCAGTATGCTTTTACTGTAGTCGTTTAAATCGGCACCCTCTTCCTTAGAACACAGGTAAAGCTTACCGCTGTTCCATCACTAGAGCACATTGAATGAAGTCAGATCGTATACAGAATAGCAACCAAGTAATAAAGATCAACTTCCCTAAGAACACTGCGCAGCACAACACCATATCATAAGTGAGAGTGCCCTGCAATCTCTCAAGGTGACATCTAATGACAAGTCCAATTACGGAGTCACTGAGCTCCTCTAAGACACACAGTCTGCTGTTCCTGCTTCTCTACTGACGACACGCCTTTCATACTGGTTGGTCCGCCTCTAGTGAAATCTAGTAGCAATTCTACATTATACAGAGGTGTCCGGACGCTACTGATGATCATAGTGTATTTGCCCGACCATATTAACTTGACACCACTTCAATAAAGTGGCAAGAAGTATACGCTGCAATGCTCGTAGAAACACCATGTCTGCGACGCACTCGACCGAGAAGAATGCGACCAAATTGTTGGCTTCTCTTCTGTAGAGTATGACTATCTATGCCGTGTGCATTCAGACGCGTAGAACAAGATTTTTGTCGCCAACTTCCATTGCAGTCGAAAGTCACACGACTACGGTTGTTTTGAGTCTGTTACGGCTTACAGTCAAGCGCCGGCACGCCATTCGGGAACGAGTGGGCAGAGAGCACTGTGAAGCAGACGTCAGCAAATTGCACGCTGACCGACACCTGTCCAGGACGACAACGCGACAGCAGCGGCCTCTATGCGAAGAGAACATAAGCACCACGCTCTACTAACTGCGCCCCAGTCCTACGAGAAGCTTCAAGGCTCTGAGCGCTATGGGACTCAACTGCTGAGGTCATGTGTCCCCTAGAACTTAGAACTACTTAAACCTAACTAACCTAAGGACATCACACACATCCATGCCCATGGCAGGATTCGAACCTGCGACAGTAGCGGTCGCGCAGTTCCAGGCTGAAGCGCCTAGAACCGCTCGGCCACTCCGGCCGGCGAAGCTTCAACACAAGCGATCTGAATATAAGCGTCAAAGCTCATTACTTCACCCGTACATTCTACGTACTTCAAACTTGTTACACTGAAGAACCTTGCTTATTTTGTCTGTCATCCCTTCCTTGCGACACAACTGTATTTATCAAAGTTTTATCATTTACTTTTCGTAATGAAACTCATTAATACGACGTGTTTTAATTGTTTGTCTAGAGATCCGAGAAAGCAGGTTTCCTAGACACCCCACAACTGACGACTAGGCAGGATTCAACATAATAAAATGGCTCTGAGCACTATGGGACTTAACATCTGAGGTCATCAGTCCCCTAGAACTTAGAACTACTTAAACCTAACTAACCTAAGGACATCACACACATCCATGCCCCAGGCAGGATTCGAACCTGCGACCGTAGCGGTAACGCGGTTCCAGACTGAAGCGCCTAGAACCGCACGGCCACACCGGCCGGCAGTATTCGACAGTCATCTTTCGATTTTATCTGCCTCGATAAGTTAAGGTTTGCCTATAAGCCCTCTCCAGGTTGTGAATATCATTGCATCACTAGTGCCGGCCGCGGTGGTCTCGCGGTTCTAGGAGCGCAGTCCGGAACCGCGCGACTGCTACGGTCGCAGGTTCGAATCCTGCCTCGGGCATGGATGTGTGTGATGTCCTTAGGTTAGTTAGGTTTAACTAGTTCTAAGTTCTAGGGGACTGATGACCTAAGATGTTAAGTCCCATAGTGCTCAGAGCCATTTGAACCATTTGCATCACTAGTATTGACAAATATTGTTCAAAAGTATCGTGGAGCCTTTTTTATCCGTACTAGATGGGACAGTATATCATGTGGATAACCGTACATCCAGAAAATCCAGGAAGTCGGGAAAAAATACTGACATGGATTAAGTGCTATAAACACACTTCTTACATTTATTTTGAAGTAAAGACACAAATTGAAATTTACCTATTAAAAGGCCACTTTCAAACTGACAATAATTTCCATCACTCGTGAACTTCTCTTTGCTGTTACCTTACAAAGATGTCTCTTTAACGACTAAAATTTATACAGTACAGGTTCTTTTATCTTGTGTCTTTGAGACAAAGCTTTAAAATTTCATACAGTGGTTATAGGTCCATCATGTTTGAATCAAGCTGAATTCTCGTCCACCATTTTTTCTGTAACCAAGCGCGTCGTTTGTTTTCTCACGCCCACTCCCTCGAAACTACCTTTAACTAACATCAAATAGCTCCTGCTCGCTTTGTTTTTTCTCAAAAAAAAAAAAAAAAAGCAATAAACGGTGGTGATTTCAGTATGCACTGGCAGCAAAAAGGAAAGTTTAATTCCGAATGTGGATAAACTTATCGATGCAGATAAAATCGCAAGATGACTCAAAACAAGTTCGATAACACACCATAATTTCTTGCTTCCCCCAAAATGAACGTAAATCAGTGAAATTACATGAAGATAACCGAGAAAATTACGAAACTCATTGCCGTTAGCCAAAAGAAACGATGACTGGCACAGAAACTCAGAATTTTTGTTTGTATTTTAAGCATATAGTCATATCCTCAAAAACCATTCCACTATAGACAAATTGTTCTAAACAATTTTATGTTATAAGTAACTAACACATGTAATCTATACTACTATATAGTTGATTAACATTGTTTCCAAAAATTTCGAGAAGTTCTTCACTGATTTACTTCAAATATTTACACGATGATCTAAAAAACTCTCGGCTGGACATACGATATTTATATTAATAAAACCGACAAACTGAAGGGACTGCTTCCTGACTGTAAATGCAGGAAAAAAGTTCCTATGAACGTGTGTCTGGAAATGCATCGTTGTTACGGTAAATGGCAGTGACGAATGACAGTTCCTCTGACCACGTTCAGTATATTCCTCGTGTGTTGTAGGCTGTGTGATTGACGCAGCGTACTATAAGTAGCAGAATGGTCCGGTATTCATATTCGGAACAAGCCGAGATGGTGTTTGTGTACAGCCAAGCAAATGGAAACGGTCGAGAGGCAAAACTGCTGTACCAGTACAAGTACCCTCGCAGACACTTAACACATCACACAACATTTCAAGCCCTTTTTGAGCGTTTGTGTGACCATGGGTCCTTTCAGGCAGACGAACGTGCAGTGGGGAGGCGGACTGTGCTTACAACGGATTTGGAGGACTGGGATCTATAGGATATTAAGACAAACCTAGTACATGCTCTAGGCAAGTGGTCGGCCAACGTGGTGTACGCCAAAGTACGATTATGTGTATCCTGAATGACAACCGCTACTATCCATATCACCTGTAAAGATTGTAAAGATTATCAGCTGCAATCGCATGGAGACCGCTTTGAACATCTGTTGCGACGTGGATGCGATGCAGCTCTGTACTATGTGTCCGGGACGTTTTGATGGCGTTGCAAGCACACCATCCATTTCTGGGCACATGTTCATACGTTTTTCTCCATTTCCAGTCATTAATCCATCTCTGCAATTTGTCGGTTTCTATTAATTTTCAGTCGGCATATAAAAAATACTTATATCAAATACATGAAACGGAAAAGTTGTCAGCAAAAACATCGAAACATTTTTGAGCGATTTTGTTCAAGTATTTACACTATAACGCTAGAAAACATTCAGATGGGCCTAGGCCACATAAAAAAACAGGTTTTCTGTTAAAACCTGAAACTTCCCCTTTGAAGAAATATGAAACTTCCCCTTTGAATGTAAAGATATTTGAAACTTCCCCTTTGAATGTAAAGACTGACTGCTGCAAAAACTCTTACGTTACTTGATTTCCAAATAGCTGAGCAAAATTGAACGTACTCAGACAGTTCTCTCTTTACTTATTTTGATCACTAAACTGACACATTTTAGCGCAACGCAATCTGACTTTCAATAATCCCTACAAAAGAATGGCCCTGACTAACAATAACCTATACCTTTCATGAATCACTTACCTCACAAAAATCTTCGTTACTCGAACTACTGCAATACAGCGAGCGCCAATACTGCCAGCTACATAAAAGATTCTAACTACTGAAGGCACTAACTACTGATAGGCATAGTTAGCAAATGAAAGATTTTGATAGAGAACAAACAATGTATTTACCTTAATAGTGTTCCAAAGTTATAATACATATCAGTTCATGACATCCAGTCTTGCAAATTTCCTTTTTCTGGCGGACACACTTCCAGATTGTCCGCTTACCTCTCAAACTCTGGCATCTCTCTCCCCATATCCACCACTGCCGGCGGCTCACTTCCAACTGTTCAACGCTACGGGCTGTTCACATCCAACTGCCCAACACTACACAAGCGAATATTCCAACAATGAGTCCAACCAGCCACAGACCAGCGCATTCAGCGATTTTCATACAGAGCACTACGTGGTGTTGCCAACATAAAAACCTAAACAGCCTACTTACAAACCAAATGCAAGAAAGAAAATGTTGTGCTGCACTGTGGTGTGAAAATGTGCGGTTTAGCTGTCTTTCTCGCATGCATGACTGAAGAAAGTTAGCATCGTATTTATGAATAATATAGCCACTGCAATATTGTATTCATCCAATTCAATGTCGGGCAAGCGACTTTCAAGTAAAGTGTCTCCCTGTACGGGAATATACATAATAAATATAAGAGTAAAGGATGTAGACACATGGTTGACGACATATGTAATTTTGGGTCTGGCCGTGAGTCATGCTCGGATGTTGTTGTTGTTGTAGTCTTCAGTCCTGAGACTGGTTTGATGCAGCTCTCCATGCTACTCTATCCTGTGCAAGCTTCTTCATCTCCCAGTACCTACTGCAACCTACATCCTTCTGAATCTGCTTAGTGTATTGATCTCTTGGTCTCCCTCTACGATTTTTACCCTCCACGCTGCCCTCCAATGCTAAATTTGTGATCCCTTGATGCCTCAAAACATGTCCTACCAACCGATCCCTTCTTCTAGTCAAGTTGTGCCACAAACTTCTCTTCTCCCCAATCCTATTCAATACCTCCTCATTAGTTACGTGATCTACCCACCTTATCTTCAGCATTCTTCTGTAGCACCACATTTCGAAAGCTTCTATTCTCTTCTTGTCCAAACTGGTTATCGTCCATGTTTCACTTCCATACATGGCTACACTCCATACAAATACTTTCAGAAACGACTTCCTGACACTTAAATCTATATTCGATGTTAACAAATTTCTCTTCTTCAGAAACGATTTCCTTGCCATTGCCAGTCTACATTTTATATCCTCTCTACTTCGACCATCATCAGTTATTTTACTCCCTAAATAGCAAAACTCCTTTACTACTTTAAGTGTCTCACTTCCTAATCTAATCCCCTCAGCGTCACCCGATTTAATTAGACTACATTCCATTATCCTCGTTTTGCTTTTGTTGATGTTCATCTTATATCCTCCTTTCAAGACACTGTCCATTCCGTTCAACTGCTCTTCCAAGTCCTTTGCTGTCTCTGACAGAATTACAATGTCATCGGCGAACCTCAAAGTTTTTACTTCTTCTCCATGGATTTTAATACCTACTCCGAATTTTTCTTTTGTTTCCTTTACTGCTTGCTCAATATACAGATTGAATAACATCGGGGAGAGGCTACAACCCTGTCTCACTCCTTTCCCAACCACTGCTTCCCTTTCATGTCCCTCGACTCTTATAACTGCCATCTGGTTTCTGTACAAATTGTAAATAGCCTTTCGCTCCCTGTATTTTACCCCTGCCACCTTCAGAATTTGAAAGAGAGTATTCCAGTTAACGTTGTCAAAAGCTTTCTCTAAGTCTACAAATGCTAGAAACGTAGGTTTGCCTTTTCTTAATCTTTCTTCTAAGATAAGTCGTAAGGTTAGTATTGCCTCACGTGTTCCAACATTTCTACGGAATCCAAACTGATCTTCCCCGAGGTCCGCTTCTACCAGTTTTTCCATTCGTCTGTAAAGAATTCGCGTTAGTATTTTGCAGCTGTGACTTATTAAACTGATAGTTCGGTAGTTTTCACATCTGTCAACACCTGCTTTCTTTGGTATTGGAATTATTATATTCTTCTTGAAGTCTGAGGGTATTTCGCCTGTCTCATACATCTTGCTCACCAGATGGTAGAGTTTTGTCATGACTGGCTCTCCCAAGGCCATCAGTAGTTCTAATGGAATGTTGTCTACTCCCGGGGCCTTGTTTCGACTCAGGTCTTTCAGTGCTCTGTCAAACTCTTCACGCAGTATCTTATCTCCCATTTCATCTTCATCTACATGCTCTTCCATTTCCATAATACTGTCCTCAAGTACTTCGCCCTTGTATAAACCCTCTATATACTCCTTCCACCTTTCTGCCTTCCCTTCTTTGCTTAGAACTGGGTTGCCATCTGAGCTCTTGATATTCATACAAGTGGTTCTCTTCTCTCCTAAGGTCTCTTTAATTTTCCTGTAGGCAGTATCTATCTTACCCCTAGTGAGACAAGCCTCTACATCCTTACATTTGTCCTCTAGCCATCCCTGCTTAGCCATTTTGCACTTCCTGTCGATCTCATTTTTGAGACGTTTGTATTCCCTTTTGCCTGCTTCATTTACTGCATTTTTATATTTTCTCCTTTCATCAATTAAATTCAATATTTCTTCTGTTACCCAAGGATTTCTATTAGCCCTCGTCTTTTTACCTACTTGATCCTCTGCTGCCTTCACTACTTCATCCCTCAGAGCTACCCATTCTTCTTCTACTGTATTTCTTTCCCCCATTCCTGTCAATTGTTCCCTTATGCTCTCCCTGAAACTCTCTACAACCTCTGGTTCTTTCAGTTTATCCAGGTCCCATCTCCTTAAATTCCCACCTTTTTGCAGTTTCTTCAGTTTCAATCTGCAGTTCATAACCAATATATTGTGGTCAGAATCCACATCTGCCCCTGGAAATGTCTTACAATTTAAAACCTGGTTCCTAAATCTCTGTCTTACCATTATATAATCTATCTGATACCTATTAGTATCTCCAGGATTCTTCCAGGTATACAACCTTCTTTTATGATTCTTGAACCAAGTGTTAGCTGTGATTAAGTTATGCTCTGTGCAAAATTCTACAAGGCGGCTTCCTCTTTCATTTCTTCCCCCCAATCCATATTCACCTACTATGTTTCCTTCTCTCCCTTTTCCTACTGACGAATTCCAGTCACCCATGACTATTAAATTTTCATCTCCCTTCACTACCTGAATAATTTCTTTTATCTCGTCATACATTTCATCCATTTCTTCATCATCTGCAGAGCTAGTTGGCATATAAACTTGTACTACTGTAGTAGGCATGGGCTTTGTGTCTATCTTGGCCACAATAATGCGTTCACTATGCTGTTTGTAGTAGCTAACCCGCACTCCTATTTTTTTATTCATTATTAAACCTACTCCTGCATTACCCCTATTTGATTTTGTATTTATAACCCTGTAATCACCTGACCAAAAGTCTTGTTCCTCCTGCCACCGAACTTCACTAATTCCCACTATATCTAACTTTAACCTATCCATTTCCCTTTTTAAATTTTCTAACCTACCTGCCCGATTAAGGGATCTGACATTCCACGCTCCGATCCGTAGAATGCCAGTTTCGCCGCACTGCATTTAGCATCGTATTTCTGGATAACAAAGACACTGCACTATCGTATTAGAAAAATTGTTTCTCCCGTGTGTATTGTTTGTCCCTTTATGCAATTTAAAAAATTGTGTAGACGGCAATGTGATGTTTTGTTTTTTTCCTCACAATCAGATTAAAAGAAAATAGTAAATTGGATTTATGGCTTATCGACTTACGATTAGAATACTGCTATAGAATTTCAATTGTCGAAACTTTGTAATCCTACCCATTCGCAAATACTCTCATTGAAGCTACTGAGTGGCCACGCGGCTCTAGGCGCTTCAGTCTGGAACAGCGCGACCGCTATGGTCGCAGGTTCGAATCCTGCCTCGGGCATGGATGTGTGTCATGTCTTTAGGTTAGTTAGGTTTAAGTAGTTCTTTTTTTGAAGCTACTGTCCTCCCAGATCCGGCATCTGCAAATGGCTCAGAGCTTATAGGACTTAACAGGATTCGAACCTGCCACCGTAGCAGCAGCGCGGTTCCGGACTGAAGCGCCTCGAACCGCTCGGCCACACCGACCGGCATCGGGCATCTGGAGAGAACTCTCTGATACCCTGTATACCAATTATTCCAACCGATTTGCCCAGTCATTTTAAGCGAGTTCAGCTCCCAGTCAAGGTTACGTTGGCAATAACAATAAACAAGGTTCAAGGTGAGAGAGAGGGGGAAGAGGATAGGTCAGAAAGGTAAGGGGAAGAAATGGACATAGAGAAGGGAAGAAGAGGATATATAGAGAGAGAGAGGGTGAAGGAGATGAAATGAGAGAGAAAGATTCTGAGGAAGAGATAGAGAGGGCGGCGGAAGAGGAGATTGAGAGAGAGGGTGGGGAGTAGGACCTTAGGGTATACATCCAATTTTCCTTGCTTATTTAGCAAAAAGAAAGAATTTTCTGTTTCGTTAGTACAGTATAGATTCTCTGAATTTATCTCTTTGAGATGTTGTGAAGGACATGTGATAACGTCTGATGGCTTATGGGTCCTTGTAGCCAACCAACGTACTGGCGGTTACAAATATGTTGTTGCTGTTTGCTTTGAAACAGTCTGTTGTGTTTGCAAGGCCGGTTGTGGCTACAGGTTAAGTGCAGCAATGCGTGTTTGCAGTTATTGATAAGGATGTTTCATTTAACTACGGTTATCAATTCATCCACGTTGTGTTTTTATCCTACGACTTAATCTTCACTAATTTCGTGTAGTAAACTTGCTATGAATTGCGAAGGTGAGCACGAAACCATGAGCGGAATGTTAGAAAATTTCTGTGTCTTTGTGAATTCGTTTAGCTTGAAGATGATTATGTCACTCTCTCCATCAATTTAGCTTATGTTATACTTTTCATGGAATCGTACAAACATACATGAGTCTTTGTGATTTTGTACACTCTCAGTTCGTTTGCATCTGTTTTTCGGAAGGCAAGTGGTTTTTGTCTGATGATAACTTGATTTTGGAAACAAAACTATGTGATTAAATTGCAGATGCTATTTCTCATTTCTCATTCCCATTTGACTAAGCCATTTGTAATTACGTACTTTTTGTGGAGAGCATTGTCCGAAACCATTTCGTGCTCACGTGTGGCACATTGTCACATTTGTCTACTTAACGCTTGCACTTAACAAAGCTCATGAAGCATTTCGGTTCTCAAACGATTTGCCCCGTTCATAGTAACAAACAGCCCATTCTTTGCTTGTAATTGCAGCTGTGGAGATAAGTATTAACAACTACAGCTGAAGAAAGAGAATCTGTGGCTGAGGCCACAGTGGGTATACGTTCATGTACCAACAACTAAATTACAGTGTGTGTTACGTCATGCGTTTTAAAATCTTATTCATGTGTTTCTAAGATGCGCTGCCAGCAGATGTTCAGTCTTCATATCTGACTACTACAATTACAGAGAGTGGTCTCGATTCCCACTGCACAGTGGTCGACTTTAAGTCTGTATTACACTTACTTTTTCTAGTATTTTAGGAGTGATCTTCCTATTCACTGATGTCGAAACCTCCATATTGTGCCTGCTTTTCATTAAGATGGGTTAATCTTTTAATTTCCTTTGTTGCAGTCAAATAGGTTACAAAATATGCTAGTTAAGGCATGAACTTGGTGAAAACAGGATATAGTTTCACTAAATCAGGGCTTAATGTTTCTGTTTGCATTAATACATAGTTCTGTTGGAAGGAAGAGTAGCCGATTTACAAAATTATAATTTTCGCATAAATATTGCCCAGATACTAAAAAAAAAAAAAATTGTACAGTGAAATAATGAGATAGTTTCTTTCGAACCAGAAGTTCATAACGTTTGTGAGCAAAACTTTCAGACAGGCTTTTCACCAGCATTAGTCCGGCCGAAGTAGTTTCTGTGTGACGTTCCAAATAAACAATTATTTTGCTCAGTTGCAGTATTGCCTCTGTATGTGCCACAATGTCTTCAGACTGAGCGCTAATTTTGTTACCTAAGCAGTCATAAGGCAACGGCGTTGCCGCAGTAGATGCACCGGTTCCCGTCTGATCACCGAAGTTAAGCGCTGTCGGGCGTGGCCGGCACTTGGATGGGTGACCATCCGGGCCGGCATGCGCTGTTGCCATTTTTCGGGGCCTCGTGATGCCAGTTGAGGAGCTACTCGACCGAATAGTAGCGGCTCCGGTCAAAGAATACCATCGTAACGATCGGGAGAGCGGTGTGCTGATCACACGCCCCTCCTATCCGCATCCTTATCTGAGGATGACACTGCGGTCGGATGGTCCCGATAGGCCACTTGTGGCCTGCAGACGGAGTGCAAGCAGTCATAACTGTCATTGTTGTGTGCAGAACAACAAAAATCGATCATTTCGTCCTCAGAAATCATGCCATAGCCTCATTTCGCAGCTATAATTTGCATCGTTACGCCGGAAAACCTCTATTTGTTAGCTTTGGCTCCAGCTGTAATACCACTCTTGAAACTGACGCTTCCGTGTCCGTGACTTGGTTCTCCATCACGACTTCAGCTAACGCCAGCTTCGTGCGTTGTTGTGATGAATTTTTTAAAAACGAAAGTGCTCAACTTGGACAGTTTGTTCTTTAATGGCCACTTTCATTACAGATAAAACATGTCTCTATCTGTTAACTATCAGTACATCCGTCTTGTGTCTACAAACATTTTGGGTGGGAGGGAATATTCTGCCTGACATGCATTTCAACCGATCTTATACCCTGAAACACTGCAGTTTATGTTGGCTAGACTAACGTTCGTTGCGGGATTTGTTTGTCTTCTCCATATTTGATGAAAACCTCAGGAGGCAGGTTTAAACACGCGTACATTTTATTTGTATTCTGTGTCGGCCTTTGAAATTATGATAGTACTTGCCGAGGAATCACAATAACGGAATTCAGCTTCACTTCTTTCAAGCAACACAGGGTTTAAAAGCTTCACGAAAAATTAGAAGAGTTACGCGTCGTAGTAAGGAGTGTGAAATTTATCTGATGTGATTTCGATTACTTCCACGATCCTATAGAGCACTTCTAATGAACTTGCTTGAACATTTGTTGTTGCCTTGTCGAATTCGAAACGGTGAGTACATTTCCTGAGAAACATTCTTGATATCGTCATGAGTAATAAGCAGCCGAAACCGCTTACACAGAAAGATAACAAATAAGACTTTAACTGTTATATGAACACGGAGTGAACAGCTACTATTTGCGGCTTGCAAACGCAACGCCGGTGCGGATAAATAACACGTGAGAGATGCATGACGTTCCGTGCGGAACTAGTTTTTTGTAATCACAACTCTTCAGGCCGGTTACAAAATTTACTTGGAGATGCCGGGGATCTTTTTTTTTTTTTGTAACCATATATATTTATTTAAATATTTTAACAACGATACATTTAAAAAAAAGACATTTTATTCTATTAATCTATTATCCTAGTGATGGTTAATATTATTGTCATTTCTATGTTTTCGTTTTTATATTTTCCTTTTTCGTTTTTCTCTTATTGTTTGTTCCTTAAACCCTTTTACATGGCCATTTGTCGTCTTTTTTTTTTTTTTTTTTTTTTTTTTTTTTTTTTTTTTTTTTTTTTTTTTTGAGGGGGGTAGACATTGCAGGACAGGCATAACAGTTTATACTTGGCATCGTTGCATTGATTTGAGTTTATGTTTCTGTATGTGATGCACTTGTGATGACACAGGCACATTGTGTATTCTGGTTTGATCTCTTCCTCTAGTTACACTGTTTAGTGGGAGAGTATGAAGGAAACGTCACCATGATAGGTGGAGCAGAAGTGGAAGAAACTTTTTTTTTTTACATATACTACAGAATATACCTAATTGAAGAAGAGAGAAAATTTTGTCATATTACATAAGAGAAACAGAAAGGATAGTGTGAGTAATCAATAGAATTTTATAGGCACAAAGTAAAGGAAATCAAAATATCTAATAATAATGAGTAGTTGGCACTTTCCACTAAGGAGCACTTTGTGTCACTGATTCCACTAGGAAGAAACACTTTATACTACTATACTTCACTATTTGATGCGAGAAGAGAAAGCACTTTATCTTTTTTGTTGCACTTGTTCACTATCACTGCACATGTTATTCTTGTGGTGAGTGTGGTGAGGTGGCTGGTGGCGGTGCTGAGGGTCACAGGCTGGGAAGGACTCTGGCGATTACTGTCTGCAGTGGAATCTGCAGGAAGTTTTTGAAGTTCTCGTGGTATCGCCTGTGCTGCTGGGCCGTCTTGTTCTCCTCCCAGAGGTCCATCAGGAAGGCCAGCCGGTCGGTCTGCCTCCGCGCTACGATGGCGTGTGCCGTCATGGCGAGGATCCAGAGAGTCGCCAGTCGCTTGGACCGTGGAAATGGGTTGCAGTCTGGGGCGGTGATTGCTTCCACTGTGATGCATCCCGGCGCCGTTCTGTTGATATGGGCCACCATCTGCTGGCACGCTTCCCAGATGTTGATGGCATTCCCGCACGTGAATCGGTGATCGAGGGTGTCGGTCATGCCACATACGTCACACTTGTCACTTGCGACGAGTTTTATCTCCGCCAGTCTTTGGTTGGTTGGTATCGTTCTGTTAATTATTTTGTACCATGTCTCCTTCGCATGTTTAGGCAACACGTTTTCTGAGACGTTCCCCCATATTTGTTTCCAATTCTATTGCGGGAGTTTTTGTTCAATTTTGTTTTTTGCCGGCTTCCCCCTGAGGGCCCAGTATATTCTCTTGGCTGTTCTGTGGCTGGGGTTCGCCACGGTGTCCAGAACGTAACTTTTGTTGGCGTAGTGCAGCCTGACGTGTCGCATTCTGCAGGGAATGTGTCTCGTGTCGACTGGCGCTTCTTGTGATGCGGGCTTGTATCTTCCAATTATCTTGGCTGTGACGCTGTCAGGTTTTTTGTTCTGGATGGCGAGCGTTCGTTTCAGTAGAAGGGCTGCACATTTGGTCTTTATATCAACTAGACCTAGTCCCCCTTCTTTTGTTGGCAGCGAGCACGTCGCTTGCGCCACTTTGAATATATTTCGACGCCACAACAGGTAGTACACTGCGCTCGTTAGTGCTCGGGCAATTTCTGTCGGGATGCTTAAGATTTGCGCCAGGTACCAAGCTTTCGACAGGATCGTCGTGTTTATCAGTTCTGTTTTCTGGTGGATTGTTAGCTTCCGGTTCGCGTGCTGTCTGGAGAGACCTCTTATGGTGTGTAGCACGTCCCTCCAGTTGTATGCGGCCATTCTAAGTGGACGAGACTGTATATATATTCCAAGAACTTTATGGCTTTCTGCTATTTTATACCATTGGCTGTCTGGTTTGAGTCGTTGATTCCCTATCGGCAGTAGCACTGTTTTTCTGGGGTTGGTTTGGGCGCCTGACGCTTTTTGGAATGTATTCATGATGGTTTCTACTCTCCCAATATCTTCCTGGTCTTCAATAAAGATGCCTAGGTCGTCAGCGTAGGCTATACATGCTACTGCTTTGCCTCCTACGGAGAAGCCTCTGATGTCGTTTGTGAGTTTCCGCAGCAGCGGGTCCAGTGCTATAGCGAATAGAGCCATTGACAATGGACAGCCTTGCCTCACGGATCTGTCCAGTTTTATCAGTTTTGTTTCCCAACTATTGATTATTACTGTCGATCTCGCAGTGCTTAGTATCTTCTGGATGATTGCGATGAATTTTTGCCCAAACCCGAGTCTGTTTAGTGTCTCTACGAGATATTTGTGGTCGATCCTGTCGAAGGCTTTGTTGAAGTCCACCGAAATTATGGCACCTGCGCTTCTGGTGGTGGCTGCCTGTGCTATTATGTCCCTGTAGGTGCATGTGGCGTCAAATATATTTTTCCCTGGTACCGCACATGTTTGCCACGGACTGATGACTTTCCTCATCGCCGATTTCAGGTTGTTTGCGATGCATTTCGCTATTATTTTATAGTCGGCGTTGAGGAGCGTAATCGGACGAAACTCTTCAATGCGGCGGGCGGCTCTCTTCTTAGGGATGAGTGTTATGGTCCCTTCGGTCAGCCCAGGTGGAATTTCCGCCCCATCGAGTATCTCGTTCACCATTTCCGTGAATTGCCCTCCTAGCACGTCCCAATATGCGAGGTAGAACTCGAGCGGGACGCCGTCGGCGCCGGGTACTCTTCCTCTTGCGCTGGCCCTCATCGTTTCTTTGATGTCATCCACGTCGACATTTTCTGTCAGCAACGCCCTGTCTGCGTCTGTGAGCACGCTCCTCGTCTGCTGGAGGATTTCAGCAGTTGCCGCGCCGTCTGTCGCTTCTCGACGGAACATGTCTCGGAAATAGTCCTCGATGTGTTTTGTTAACTCCGTTTTCGTCGTGAGCGTCTTTCCTTGCTTGTCCTGAAGCTCACTTACGCACTTTCCTGCGCCTCTCTCCCTTTCCCTATTTAGGTGGTGCATGGTGAGTGGCTCTTCATCCACATCGCCATATGTTTTACTTCTTGTGAGGACGCCTCTTATTTGCTGTTTCTTTATTTGAAGGAGTTTTGCCTTGATTCTCCTCACTCGCGGCAGGTATTGCTGGTCGTCTGCTGGTGCGTCGAGTGCGTCTTTCAGGCACTGCTGGTAGAACTCGGCCGTGGTTCGCCTCCAGAATGACTTTTCCGCGCTGTATCTTATCAACAGGCTGCGCATTGTCGGCTTCGCTCGTGCCAGCCACCACTCGGTCGTGCTGCTGTAGCGTGCGCGCTGTGCCAGGCATTCTTGCCACATTTCCACTATTTGCTTCCGCAGTTCCACGTCCTGCAGGTGTTCCGTATTTAGCTTCCACGTGCTTCTTTTGCTGACGTTCTTTCCTTTTTGGAGATGCAGGCTGCATTCGTAGCTGCAGTGGTCCGAAAAGGTGACAGGATAGACTTCGACGTGCGCAACATTTTTAGTTGCAGCTCTGCTGATATACATACGGTCCAGTCTGCTTTTACCATTTTTGTGGTGGTATGTAAATTCAGTGTGTGTTGGATGGAGAAGGCGCCACGAATCTTCTATTTTCAGTCGTCGGGTCAGTTCTTGCAGTTCTGGGCACATGTTTGCTACAGGTATTTGGTCTTCAGCTGCGGCGACACAGTTAAAATCTCCTCCAATGATGATGTTGTTATTGTTCTGCATCAGCAGTTCGGCTACTTCTTCATTATAGAAGGTGCTTCTTGCTCGCTTGTTGTCTGTGCCAGAAGGTGCGTATATGTCGATAAAGAGCGTCTTTTCTATGCTTAGCGCTATCCCTCGGCCGCTTGACAACATTTTAGTCCCGCCAAAGTCGATCCCGTTCCGTACCATTATTGCCGTACCGCATTGGGATTCTGGGTCTATATTTGTGATTGCCGCATATCCTGGTATCTGGTTTATTTTAGTCGTAACCACTTCTTGCAATAGTCAACGTCTGTTCTTCTATGGCGTAGGAAGTCCGCGAGGGCTCGAATTTTTAAAGATGTGCTCATTTTATTTATGTTAACTGTGACAACTTTATAGATTGTATTTGCCTGCCTGCTCATTTAGTTTATCATTCGGTGCTGTAGTCTGTGTCCATGCGGACATCTCTCTGGCTGTTTTCTCTTCGGTCCTGTGACGAGTTGGAGCTGCGTCTTTTCTTGTTTTTCTTTGCAGGTTTGTTTACCGTTTTCGTCGTTTGTGTCTGTTCGTCGTCTGTATTTTGTTGTTTTTTCGGTTTGTCACTGCTTCCCCTGGTGGAGGACTTTACGGTGACATCGTCGTTTTGGTTGAGCTTTAAAACTTTTCTCAGGTGGTTACTCTTCTCCTTTATCCACTGCTCGCGCGTCTGCTCCACGGTCGGGACGGCGCTCCCGCCCGCGGTCGTCGTCGCGTCGATTTGCATATTTTCGGTGGCCTGTTCCTCTCGTAGTTCCTCCTGCACCTGTTGTTGTGGCGCGCGCTCTGTCATCGGCTGACCTTGCTGCTCCGCCTCGTCCGAGCTGGCGTCGCTAATCTGCCTTTTATCTGCGTTTCCTGCCGGCTGGCCCGTAGCGGGGACAGGGACCGGTTCACCCTCGCCCGAGGGGGAGGGCTGCGCGGCCGCCGCCGTTGTCTCCGCCCCGGCTTGGCTGCCGCTGCCCGCGTTCTCCTGCTGTTGCGCGTCCGCGTCCCTAATCGGGGGAAATTCGGCAGCGAGAGTCTGTGCTCTCCCAGCGTATGTATCTTCTCGGGGCAGCTGTAGTGGTCTTTTTCGCGGGCATTCATTTCTCATATGTCCTGTAGCGTGACAGATGGAGCTGGTCTGCGGCTGTCCGGTATACGAAACGAAACCCCTGTGCCCGCAAACGTTAATGAAAGACGGGATATGTTTTCTGAGGTTCATTTTTACCGTTCGGACGCCCGAGTCCACCTGTATTCGGTAAGCGCTCCCCCATTTTTCTCTTGTTAGTCCAAAAACATTCCCATAAAGCCTACAGCTCTTAATGATTTCCTCGTCCGGTACTTCAAACGGTAAATTGTAGATTTTGACGTTACGGACCCCGTAGCCAAAAGGCTGCATCTGAACGTTGCTTAGTGACCCATCTCTGTGTTTAAATTTCCAAGTTCCCCCATTTGTATTCACCAGTCTGTCAATTTCTGCAGGATTTCCTATTTTTATAAACAGAGCGTACAGAATAAAGTCCAGCTGAATTCCAAGAATGTCCTCTATCGGCACTTTTACGTCATCAACTATCCAATTGTGGATGTCGAAAGCAGTCGGCTTCTCCAAATTCCTATCAAACGTGCACTGGATCGTGTCTTCACGATTGAGCGTCGCCATGATTTTCCGATTTTTAAACGTTAAAGGTACAAAGTTTCGAACCCGGGGCCTTTCACATGCAAAGCGAACGCTCTACCACTGAGCTACATCCCCTGACTGCACCGGAATGCTCAATTGCAGTTAGAAATTGCACAGCAACTCGCTTATGGAAGGCGCTGGCGCGTAGCTGGACAAACGTCAGGCGCCTCTTGCCAGGAACCCACACCCTACCACTGTGTCCCCTGATACGTAAACAGTGAACGTCAATTTCCTCAAGAACGAACTGCGCTATGCTAATGGGAAACACCCGAAAAGCACGTCATTCCTGTTTCATAAGTAAATATCTCAGTTTTTATCTTTGTTACTGTTTTACGCAAACTTTCTCGGCACTAAGGTGGGTATATAATATCAACTACGACACTTATGATACGAACAGGTATTTCAGGTACTATTAGTGTGCACGGTATGATGGGAAGGGAAAGGTAGTGATGATACAGTGACTGGTAGACTGTACCATCGATCAGTCCCTGCCACTTGACACATGGACCGAAAGGGTTCTAAATTTTATAACTTTTTAAAATTGAAAAACTTTGCTTATTTCGTATTGTAATATTATGCTGTAAAAATATATTTTATTTCTTCTGTTTCATGGTACGAGCGCTGGGCGTGGCACTGGTGGAAGGACCACTCTTCGTAATGTTACGCAGCCGTCCTCGCTGGTCTACACTGGTGTAAAAGCAAAGGCCGCTCCCAAAGAAAATCCCCTGAAGCGACTCACCTGACCCTACATTAATAATGAAGACAAATGAATTTGTAATTCTGAATTGTAATGAACTGAAATGTGTATTCAGTTCTTGTTCAGCACGGGGTCAAACTCATATAGGAACTTCCGGCATCACGCCCTGGCCATTTTTTCCAGGCCATTTGGAACGCTGTAAGTTTATCAGTCCACTATCTTGCTTTCTTATTGGCTAAGTTTGTCTTTCCGATTGTTTTCGTTTCACAGTTTAACAGAAGTTCTTTTCATCACATTGTGCATCCGATTATGATTCCTCGTGTGTATTGCACTCCTTGAATTACGTTGTAAATATGTTGCTCGTATTCTGATTGCACTCTTCTCGCATCAATAATATTGGATGGCGTAAATTATTCCTTATTCGTTTTTGCTTTGTATAAAACAGAAGTTGCTTTCGTTGCATGGTGTTCTGTGGTCCTACAGTGTATTTATTACTGCTTACGAATCTGTGTGTAAACTGATGGATTGAAATGAATGTCAATTATATTACTCTTATTCTACGTTATTTTTGTTTTCATTCGATTTCCATACTTTGGCGCAATAAATGGACGACTCCAAGTTAAAAGGTTGTCAGAGTACTGGTATTGAACTTTATTGTACCTTGTCACAGAGTCAGTACGTAATTCTGCTTTGAATGGTGTCGCTTCTTGCCACTGAGTGCCATGCATTTCACAGTGGCTTGCAGAGTATTGCTGTACATGAGTATTCTTTGTAGTCTTGGTAACTAGTGCATTCGTCCATGCAAATACTAAAAATGCAACAGTAGTTATGCAAATGTTTTCACACATTATTAAAAGGTACCGGTACTGCAAACAAAACATTTAATGAGAATCTATGAAAATTTCGGTGACCTCCATCAAATGCGAGACTACAAAGGAAGAAAACTAACATAGAACACGAGTAATATACTTACAGCGCACCTAAATGGAGCCACAAATTCGTAACCTGTAACAAACCGACATAAAGCCCACAGAACACCATACGACAAAAGCAGCTTCTGCTTCATATGAAACAAAAACAAATATGGAATCATTTACCCCACCTAATACTGCAGATTATATTGAAAGGGTACAGTACCGCCCGACATTGAAAATAGGTAGAAAATACTTCATTATTCTTGTCAGAACAACACATTTTTTGTGTAAAAATAACTCAATTTCAATTAATGCAGCAAAGCCGGATACCAGTGTGGGAAAGAAGGACAATTTATTTATTTAATTGATCGCATGTGCACTCCCACAAAGTAAATCCCTACATCCAGTTTGGTGAGATCTGTGAAATGAATGAATGTATGGTCGTCTGCTAACCACAGATAGTGAATGTGAATATATGATCATCTTTGAGTCGATCCTTTGGCCACCTTTGGTGGGACCAAAGACATGAAATTTACCAGAGCTTTGAGCGCCTGAAATGTGGCTGACCAATAAGGTAGCAAGGTGCTTCTCCCACTTTGACAGAGGTGCGAGAGAACCTGAATACGGCCATGTTTCGGCACTCTGCCGCCGGATCTTCTGCCGTTAAGACCTGTTTTTGTTGTGCTCCGTAATGACGAAAGAGTGGAGGCATGGTATGCATGTGGAATATTTAAGAGTAGTTTGAATTAATAATTTCTCTATCTCAGGAACTTTTGTGGGGAGAATTAAATGTCAGGCAGGTAATATTAAGGGGATTGTAGTAATCTTCGGAAGTGACCAACGGTCACAATGAAACCACGTGTACCTATAAGTTGAGATACTTCCGTGCGCTTAAGTTAAGCTGAATTACTAGCGTGTGTACAATAAGTTGAAATATTTAAGAAATAGCGTGTGTATCATAAGTTGAAATATTTAAGAAATTACGTGTGCAGGACTTGAAATTAGAGACGAGTACTTCCACGTGGTGAGTACTGTGTGAGTCTCAATCTGTGTATGAGACAAAGGATAAAGAGAAGTACTCGTCCATGGTATCAGTTGAGGACTCGCGTGTGTGCTTAACATTAAACTGCATGATATGATTCCGGGTGACGCTAGATTTAAACTCTGAGAGAGAATCAAGGTGAGTCGGCCGTCTATCCAGCAACGCCACTTGGCTTGCATTGCACAGGAAGACGTGCATTTATCTCCAGAGTTCACAGTAGGAAAGTAGAATTACAAAGTGGGGCAGTGTCGTGTGAAACTGGGATAAATATTGATTGAAGCGGGAAAGCAGAAAGCGATAATGTTGTAACCATTCTTTGTGTAGTATTTCATATTGTTGTGTGGTGTATGTCATGTAATTTGGGTATGTGTGGTTTGCATGGGGGAGTAGCAAGGTAGTTTCAAAAGATTTGTGGGTTATGCTTGTTCCTTCTGCATCGCTCGATCTGGAGGAAAGCTCTGTGATGATTGTGAGAGTCAAAGTGTGAGGTATAATAAAAGATCCACCATCCTATCCAGAAAGTGCACTGTAGCGTTAAATAAATTACGAGACCATAATATAGAGATTCACTAATGTAAAGCCAGGCCCACTGGGCGGAATTTCTCATGTGATATTGTGTAGGTTATAGAATTTGTGTGTTTTGGAATAAATAATATAGTGAAAAGAAAAAGATTGGTGGATTTTTCCATTGAATTGCATGTTGTCATGATGCCCCGAATTTATAATGTGTGCGCCATTCACATTCAGTGCGGTGGCCACGTGTTGATAAAAGCCGTTAAATAAAAGACAAAAAGAAAATGTGGTATTGCCAGTGCGTAGTGTACAGTCAGAGTTCTGTAATTCACTGATAGTCAGATATGCGTTTCCGTTGCGTAGTATTCATACAGGAGGATAATTTGTAACTAAACAGTAAGATACGAGAATTCATGTTACTCGATAAATCAAGGAAGAATCCACTCGCTTGGCAAACCACTCATCTTGCAGGCCTGACTGCTTGATGCCACAGTATGAGTAAGGTAAGTGGGTGCCTCTCAATATATACATACTATGGTTCCTTAAGCAGAATATTAAATACAGAACAGGCAATAACACGTGTAAATTACAAACAAACATCTAAATTTTTGATGTAACCAGTTATTTGCTGCCATCAGGAAATCGTCGAAACTACCACGAAAGGCCCTGTTGGGACATTCTCGAACTATGTGGCCAACGGTTTTCCTGGCTGCTCCACAATCACAATTTCGATGTGGACCCTTACTCCGTCTATGAAGGGAGTCCATGCTCCTGCCATCATTGGTACGTACTCTGTTTAACATTGTCCGTGTTCTGCACCGACTGGTCAAAGGCAGGTGGTTTCTCCCTTACGCAGGGCAAGTCCTGGTAAAGAGGAGGGCAAGCTTGTGCCCCGTATCGTTTCTAGATTAGAGATTAGATTAGATTAGTACTTGTTCCATAGATCATGAATACGACACTTCGTAATGATGTGGAACGTGTCAGGTTAATAAAAGGTGTCTGTACAAGATATTACATTGAGAGGTGGCATGAGCCCCCTCTCATATTTCTATCTTACGATTCTCCTCTCTAGTTGCATGCGGTGGAGGGTTGCTTTTCCTTAACACGCGTACTTCCCACGCAGCGTCTCTCGTCACCCGGGTGGGCCGGTGACAGGCGGGCTCTGTGGAACGGGAGAGAGTTAAGCCGACGTGTGTGAGGCAGTCGAGTGAATGCTTTTCAGACGCCGACATTGTCAAGAGACACGCCCGCTGGGGTGTGAAGTAGCGGCTGGGCTAGAGGTTCCGTTACTTCAGAGAAACTTTGCGAAAACACTTTCTGGCGGGCTACCAGCGAGGCGTGGGAATGACTTGTGTACCCACGCAGTTGCGGCGGGAAAATTCCCGCACTTTCTGCAAAATCAGCACAGAAATTGGCGCCAAGTATCTCCATTGGTGGAAAGGTAGTGCTCCGGCAATGGAGTGGAATTTCCGCCGGTTTTCGAGTTGCTGATTGGAACGTAACCACGGCCACTGTCGTGGGGGCGGGAATGTTCGGTGTTCGGCCTGTACGGGTGCTCTGGGTAGTCGGCAGTCGCCTTTCGGTCGAGGACGTCGGAGCAACCAGCGCTCGCCTGCGGTACGCCAGATCGTGTTCTGGGAGATAAGAAGACTGTTGGTAATGTACGTCCGCAGCACCGGCAGATAGGGATTTTCCTAGGTGATAATCAGAGCTCAGCAGAGCGCGCCTGTTCATCCTTTTCTAACTTTGTTCAGTTTCGAGTAGCAGCAATTACTATTGGGTTAGCTGTGTGTCTCTCTTGAGATTTGAGTGGAAAGGAATTGGCTCCACATACCACTTCGTCTTAAACCTCACGATCTAAGTTAGGGACAACTTCACCTTTACTGTGTTTGTATGAATCTCCAATTTTAGCCAATTTGATGTTTTATATTTCCTGTGTCTCTTTTACTATTCTGCGTTTAATCTTAATAAATCATATTGTTATTTTGGACAGAACTTTCTTTCTGTTAATCAATAGAGCAACCCTATCATTCCTCACTATGCTAATGAAACCTTTGTTTATTTAACTTATTTATCAAGTTAAATTATTGCAGGTGCCAAACTCTCTTCTACTCCACTAGCAGGGTTGATTAGAGTCAGTTCGCATGTTTGTTTTATCCTTGTGCAACAGCAAAAGTCGGAGTTAGAATAGGGGGGGCTTAGAGCATGATTTACACATGTGGATTCTAGTAGAATTTAGTGATAAATACACTACTAGCCCCGGCACCTCGCATAATATGGCGACCCTTGGCCTCGGATCTTTCCTGTGAATCTCTGATAAACAAACAGGATTCTTAGTAGGAACATTCAATTTTTTTTCTCTCTATTTTTTTTAATGATTAATACCCAAGTTTTTTTTGGTAGTTCCGCGTTTAGTTTTAAGTAGCGGCGCATGACTACAGTTTTTGTTTTCAGTGTATATATTTTTTGTTCATTGTTTTTTTTGTGTTTCGCTGATGTGGTGTCTGTACCGCATCGCACTTTGTCGGATTTGTGTGCGGTTTCTGTACCACATCAAATTGTGTTTGTGATTACAGCGTTGGAACAGCGTTGTTGAAATTTTATGTTTATGTGTAAAAAATATATGGAGTAGATTAATTTTATTGTGCATTTTAGATGAATTTGTTTTTATGAATGATAACGAGAAGTAAGGCACGACTATTATCGGGCGAAGCTAAAACAAAAGAGGATAGCATAATGGATAAGGGGCAGTTTACTGACGGGAATAGGTTCGGAGATGAGATGGGCACATTTTTAGCAGGACAGGACGCCAGGGGCATTGATGAGGAAGGTGACTTGGACGCGATCTCAGAGCAGCGTTGCGGCCGTGATTATGATAGTGAAGTAGAGGATGAAACAGAGACAGGCACACAGGTCGAGACGGTAGCAGAAGTTTATAGTCAAACGAACGAGTGCAGACAGAGGCCAGCTCGGTCACGTCAGAGCTCTAGCGCCCAGGTGTCCAGAGTTACATCGCCCATGTTTGAAGAGGATCAAGAAGATGACGTAAACCCAATACTGAGCTTCCTACGATCAATGAAAGAAGAAGCTGACGAACAGCGTAAGAGGGACACTGAGGCAATAATCTCGCATATAGGGGCAATTCGTGGGGAATTATTAACAATAAAGAAAGAATGTGGAGAAGCAAAACAAATGTCAATGGTAGCACAAAAAGTAGCAGGCCTAGCCAAAACTGCAGCAACAGGGGCAATGAAAATCGCAAGAGTAACTCTTAAACTCACAGGGCGCTTGCGACGTGCGACACAAGTCCACTCGAAATCCCTAGCGGCCTTAAAGACTCAAGGTAATATTGCGGTTACGAACATCACGAAACGAATGAAAGAAGTAGAGAGTCGGATAGCAAAACTAGAGCGAAATGGGCACACGAGCACTGCGCGTTCGGATACCAATGATGGAGCACACAGGATTGTGTCTCCGAGGAAAAGCCCGCCGTGCTCTAGCCCAGTGACAGCGTGCGGAACAAACAATGCACACGCAGAAACAGCGAGTAATAGCTCCAATAATTGCAGCCCACTTAGAAGAGTGAATGCTGAATGCCACTTCCACTGTGATACAGACGTAGCACATCACAGTTATCAGCAAGATAGATCAGGACACTCCGCAGACGTGCAAGTATCGGAAACGTCTGACAACACCAGTGCGAGGATCGGACAGAATTTTGATCACAATCACTTCCTGTCGATACTCAAATTCCAGAAGTTCAAAGATAATGGAGGGTCGATGCATCCGAAGAGCTGGGTGATGCAATTTACTAATTCATTACCGTCGTCATGGCCAACCCAGGCCAAATTAGAATTCATGTGTGGACACATCGAAGGCCAAGCCGCGGAAAAGATGCGGGGCGTGGCAGCGACGTGTCGGACTTATCAGGAATTTGTTGGTGCATTCCTGCGGACCTACTGGTCAAAGGAAACGCAAGACAGGATTAAAGAGGAAATAATATTTTGTCCTGAACTGGAAGTGTCCGGGCATAAGAGCGCAACCAAATTTTTTGATGATTTACTCAAGAAGAATCAGTTTTTAGATAGTCCATACAGCAACGGAGAAATTATTAAATTTTGCTTTTCGAAATTGCCAGTTAGGTATCAACAGACACTTGTCGGGAAGTGTGGATCTGACATAGATGCATTCAAGAGTCTACTGCGCGAACTCGAAGTAGTCTTCGATAAACAAGACGCAAAGGACAGGAAGAAGGCGCAAAATAACAAATACCACGGACCAGCAAGGGAAGACGACAACAGATCGCATAATCGCACTGGTCAGTTAGGAAACCAGGGTTACCGAGATCAAGGTTACGCTATTCAAGGTTATGGAAACCAGAGACACGGAAACCAGAACGTCAGGGAACAGGGTCAATCCAGACAAGCAATCTGGGACAGGAGGAATGACGAACGGCAAAGCGACCGTAATTGGAGGGAGCGAAATCAAGGACAACAGGAGAACCAGGAGATTGAAATTAGACCTCCAAATCCTAATGCACGTCAGAGGAGGGGGAGTCTAAGAAGGGATTGACGCTAGTCCATAGGACTCCACCACTTCTCTCACATAAAGGAGTTCGTAGAATAGTAGTAGTGTAAGAAATGTACATAGTAGAATAGGCAAAGATATGAACCTTTTTTCGGGGAACAATAATCGTTACATTAATAGATTAAGATTGCTAAAGTATTAACACGCTGCGTTGTCTTGCATAAGAATTTACTGCTGCTATCCTCTTTTTGTTTATGTTTGCGATCTCCAATGTCGATGGAGTAGGAGACACTACCTTTTCATGAGCAATGTTTTTGTCCTTTCCTATCTGGTGTCCATGTTAAGGGATAAGGATGAGTGATGAGACGTCGCACAAACGGGCGCATACAAGAACGTGCTCTTAGAAGCGTTCTGAGAGGTCGTGATACGCTCCATAGCGGCCACAACCAGTTCGTGAGACGTTCATACCAATGCTTGCAGGCACGCGTCAGTGCACTGCACGATTGTGGTATATTGCGCGATTTCGAGGGTGAATATGGGCAGTATAGTTTTTGCAGAGCTGCGCCGGTATCGTTGTCTTGCAAGTCGGGGTGAACCTGTGAGCATTTGACTCTAATGGTGCCCTAGACGAGAGAAATGAGGGCATAAAAGCCTACCATGCTAATGTGCTGGTTGGGGATTTAGCGTGCTGCTCGTTTTTGTCACAGATGAATCACCAAGGAATTGTACTTGGATATTCGTGACATACTGTGTAGCTGGCGTGTGTTGGGTGTCTGAATCCTCAACAGGAACCAGTCCTGGCTTGGTCATATTACATTGCTTCTGGAAAGGTGTACTTCGATCGCGAAAACCGCTTCACATAGAGAAGGAAGTTGCAACTATAAATTTATTGTCGTGTATAGCCATGGCTAACCCAGTCTCTGGAGTTTCAGTGAGGCGTAATGAAAACTCGGAGGTCATGTCGTACGGCGCGCACATCACTGTCGTCAATAGCGGCGAGCAGCAAGACATCTCAGCGTAACAGGAACTATGTAAGGGTATTGTATAAGGTAAATAAATAAATAAATAAATAAATAAATAAATAAAATAAAATAAATAAATAAATAAATAAAAGGGAAAGTACGATACTAGGATAAGTTAAACTGTAGGATTTAACAATAACTAGATTAATATTGTGGGGGTTTTCTACCACAAGTGTGGCGCGCGCCTGTTGGGTTGCTATTTTTCAGGTCACCAAACCACAGACCCGAGATGGAGGGACGACGGGCGAGCGAAAGTAGCGTAGTTGCATGTTCTTTATAGCACAGTAAAACTTAGACCTGCATAACAACATAATTTAATTAAAAGACGTAGAATGTAGATCGTTGGGATATGGTAGTTAATTCTTGAAGCATGTCTACTGTCGATCTATATAATTAATAGTAATATTAGTGCGGGCCCGCACATTTAGTTGTTCATCCATTACAAAGCATCAGTTATCACACACCATGTACATACTGAGATCGGTCTCTACACATATATCAAAATAAATTATTTCCATGTCTAGATTAGATGTTATAATGATTGCAATAGATTAATAACTATAAAAGTAAAATAAGAGTGTCTGAAATGACAGACCATCAATGTTTCATTATGTAAATTTATTATAACATAGAAGGTCATGGGAAAAAGTTAGGCATAAGACTTTTGTAAGAATTGTACAGATGACGAGGAACGTGGCAATGCAGAGGCCAGCCAGCGCAAAAACAAGAGGTCTTCGGCTACCTGCTAGAGGGCGAGCGTCCCGTCCTACACGCTGACAGTCACCCGGCTGCCTACCTGAGGGATTACACGGGACCCTCGCCCCGCCACAAGCGAAAGTGGGGCTGGCCGTTGACCCTGACACGCGACAGCCTGCTAGCTCTCCGGACGCGGCAGCCGCTTGGAGGGATTCCCTACGGCAGACCACGTTGTCGTGAGTACACGAAGAACATCACATATCGTGTCAGAACCTGCGCCTCATGTGCCTCAGGACAGAAAGGGACGCTCTATACTCACCTGTTTGGGTTTTTACAACTCACTAGCATTGGCCGATCTGCATACACAAAGCAGTATCGTGCCACACTAACAAATGTATGGTCTCATGTCTTACTTCTCCTCTCTATTAGAGAGCAGTTTTTAACAATAGTCGCTCCTAGTTCGATCCTGTATGGATGACCTCACACACTTGTGGAGTCACTCCACGTGCCATCATCCCTCGTCGAACTGCAATATTGGGAAACATAAAGTTCTGTCCAGCGAGAGAAGAGACCTAGACTAGTGATGTATCCCAACGAGTAGACCTCAGAGACAATTAATCGACGTGAGGAGAGCCTATCACTGTGTCTTCCTACCATACGGCCGTGATCATATGCGTGGGTCTGACTACAATCTCAACAGCGTTACTGCAGACACTCCAGAACTCCCTATTGCTGTTGCCACAACGTAGCAACTACAACCGACGTTTAGCCTTATGTGATGTCAGTACAGTGGAATCAGTGAAGTGCCACGGATATTTCTAACAATGTGATTTAGTGCCTCATTCTCAGCACAGTCGTGAACTTTGTGCTATGTGCACGCACAATTTGATGCCCCATGAACCTTGTTTTTTTTGTTTTTCTTAAATTTCTTTCTCTTATGTTGTTTCTGTAATGTATGTTATACCTTGTATGCGTTTGTGTTTTACACTGTAATTCTTATTACAGATTACTGTATTGTTCTCCACATCATGTTTTTTTTGTATTTTGTGTTTATTGTTGTGTGTATGCTAACAGTGTGCCTGAAGTCCCCATAAACTGAAGCAGATACCACCACTGTCATTGTGAATGGACCATCAGTTCAGGGAACATTTTGTAAAGGCTATTCTTGCTGCAGGGAGACAGAATGAATCGGAGGTTGTAACTAGATTCTGAAAACTCACAAAGAGATTGTTAACTTAAATATTATCATGTGTGAGTGAGGTCAGGTTAGTTTAATGATTAAAATTGTTGTAACATCTTGGGCATTTAATTGCGGAGCACTCCAACTCTGATTGTAAAGAATAAACTGCTCCATATTTGGCTCAGATGCCCGGGCCATGTTTAGAGCGTGAATGTCTGCGTGAATCGGTGTTTGGAAGGGGCTCCCTGGGTATGGATGTGTGATGTGAGTGTTAGTGTTCCATATTAAGAAGGTGAAGTTGGCTACATCATAAATAATCCTCCCTCTATGAGTTGCATTTTTCAGTTGCAATGATCTTTTTTATAGAGTGCGGTATGTGGAGTCACTTTGTAAGATTGTTCTTGGGCGATTGACTCACTACCTTGCTCCTAAGTGAGCCAACCGCTCACCAATTACAATCTAAAATGGCGTAGGGGCAATGAGAGGTGGCATGAGCCCCCTCTCATATTTCTATCTTACGATTCTCCTCTCTAGTTGCATGCGGTGGAGGGTTGCTTTTCCTTAACACGCGTACTTCCCACGCAGCGTCTCTCGTCACCCGGGTGGGCCGGTGACAGGCGGGCTCTGTGGAACGGGAGAGAGTTAAGCCGACGTGTGTGAGGCAGTCGAGTGAATGCTTTTCAGACGCCGACATTGTCAAGAGACACGCCCGCTGGGGTGTGAAGTAGCGGCTGGGCTAGAGGTTCCATTACTTCAGAGAAACTTTGCGAAAACACTTTCTGGCGGGCTACCAGCGAGGCGTGGGAATGACTTGTGTACCCACGCAGTTGCGGCGGGAAAATTCCCGCACTTTCTGCAAAATCAGCACAGAAATTGGCGCCAAGTATCTCCATTGGTGGAAAGGTAGTGCTCCGGCAATGGAGTGGAATTTCCGCCGGTTTTCGAGTTGCTGATTGGAACGTAACCACGGCCACTGTCGTGGGGGCGGGAATGTTCGGTGTTCGGCCTGTACGGGTGCTCTGGGTAGTCGGCAGTCGCCTTTCGGTCGAGGACGTCGGAGCAACCAGCGCTCGCCTGCGGTACGCCAGATCGTGTTCTGGGAGATAAGAAGACTGTTGGTAATGTACGTCCGCAGCACCGGCAGATAGGGATTTTCCTAGGTGATAATCAGAGCTCAGCAGAGCGCGCCTGTTCATCCTTTTCTAACTTTGTTCAGTTTCGAGTAGCAGCAATTACTATTGGGTTAGCTGTGTGTCTCTCTTGAGATTTGAGTGGAAAGGAATTGGCTCCACATACCACTTCGTCTTAAACCTCACGATCTAAGTTAGGGACAACTTCACCTTTACTGTGTTTGTATGAATCTCCAATTTTAGCCAATTTGATGTTTTATATTTCCTGTGTCTCTTTTACTATTCTGCGTTTAATCTTAATAAATCATATTGTTATTTTGGACAGAACTTTCTTTCTGTTAATCAATAGAGCAACCCTATCATTCCTCACTATGCTAATGAAACCTTTGTTTATTTAACTTATTTATCAAATTAAATTATTGCAGGTGCCAAACTCTCTTCTACTCCACTAGCAGGGTTGATTAGAGTCAGTTCGCATGTTTGTTTTATCCTTGTGCAACAGCAAAAGTCGGAGTTAGAATAGGGGGGGCTTAGAGCATGATTTACACATGTGGATTCTAGTAGAATTTAGTGATAAATACACTACTAGCCCCGGCACCTCGCAACATTAGACAAAATATTACATGACACTCAATTGTCTTTTTTTTTTTTTTGTGGAAGTTGGGAGATTACCCACTTACTATATTCAAAAATTCATCTAATGAGTAGAAGGAGTTGCCATTAAGAAATTCCTTTAATTTCTTTTAAATGCTATATGGCTGTCAGACTTTTGATGCTATTAGGTAAGTGGCCAAAGACTTTTGTGGCAGCATAATTTACCCCCTTCTGAGCCAAAGTTAGATTTAACCTTTAGTAGTGAAGATCATCCTTTCTCCTAGTGTTGTAGCCATGTACACTGCTATTACTCTTGAATTCGTTCGGATTGTTAATAACAAATTTCATAAGTGAATAGATATATTGTGAGGCTACAGTCAAGATTTCTAGCTCTTTAAACAAGTGTCTGCAGGATGATCTTCGATGAGCTCCAGCAATTATTCTGATTACACGCTTTTGTGCAATGAACACTCTTTTACTCAATGATGAGTTACCCCAGAATATGATGCCATACGAAAGCAGAGAATGAAAATAGACGTGGTAAGCTAATTTACTCAGCAGATCGTCAGTGTGTTTTTCCAGTTCAACCCCTCATCAATGCATACACCTAGAAATTTTGAATATTCTACCTTAGCTACCGATTTCTGATCGAAGTCTATATTTATTAATGGGGTCATTCCATTTACTGCGTGGAACTGTATATACTGTGTTTTGTCAAAGTTTAATGAGA
Source organism: Schistocerca nitens (assembly GCF_023898315.1). Taxonomy (NCBI): domain Eukaryota; kingdom Metazoa; phylum Arthropoda; class Insecta; order Orthoptera; family Acrididae; genus Schistocerca; species Schistocerca nitens. Next base: position 334,332,695 of record NC_064620.1, on the reverse strand, counting down.
GCCCATTTGCAGAGAACCATTTAATGATTTTCTGAAAAACGTCGTTTACAGTTTCACCAGTTAGTTCTTGTCTATCGGGTGTGATAGCTATACTTGTATCATCGGCAAAAAGTACCAGCTTTGCATCTTCGTGAATATAGAATGGCAAGTCATTAATATATATTAAGAACAGCAGAGGACTCAGGACCGAACCTTGTGGCACCCCACTCTTGTTTGTTCCCCAGTTTGAGAAATCACCAGTTTTTTGCATATTATGTGAACTGTTTATTTCAACCTTCTGCACTCTTCCAGTTAGGTATGATTTAAACCATTTGTCCCATTCATACCACAGTACTCGAGCTTATCTAGAAGTATTACATGATTTACACAATCAAAAGCCTTTGATAGATCACAAAAAATCCTAACAGGTGACATCCGGTTACTGCTATGAGTCTGTTACGTCGAACTGAGACGTGTCCAATTCCATGGCCGTTTTCATCAAAGGTTTACTTGATCGAGGTCGATTTCTTTGTAGAACAACCACATCTTGATGGATAGGGAGTTGCGGATTGCCTCGTATGCCTCTAAACTAACAGAGTAGAGCTACTTATCGTTTAAGTCCAGAGGCGGAATGTAGTTCAACTTGGTTTACACAAAGAGTGTAACTCCACAATAATTTTGATAATTAAAATAAATTACATCGAAACGCAATTTACAAAAGAAAAACCTCGAACTGGTTACTATCGTCATACTATTAACCTGATGGGTCAAGCAATTGTATAAGCATGTGGTACTGGTCTCACAAAGTACACCCCACGTGGGTTGAACATAAAGAAAAGTTGCTATATTGAAAAATATTGTCAAGACGAGACGTTATAGTCTCATGCACATTCGCATTTAAGATTGATGATCTTAGTTAGAGTTACTCATCAACACATGGTTCCACTTTACTCACAAAGTAGTGACGAAGCAACTACCGGAAGATATTCTGAATTTCACACTCGAATTACACTGCATTGCAATTTAAGATAACATTAGATATTTTAGAGCTAAACCTGAAATAAAGGTGATTAAATTTTCAGTTAGGCTGAACTTAAGAAATCCATTGTCCTACGGACTTACCAGACACATGCTTAGCCGGAGATCTTACCACTTCAGACGCTCGCCGCGGACAGACTGACCTGGGCTCCTACCAAGGGTGCTTAACAGATACAACCGGAAGTGACCAGAGAGGCAGCTTCCTATACCAACATGACAAGGGACGGACAGGACCATACTAAGAATAGAAACCTCTCAGCTTTTAGAAAGCGTAGCTACCTGTTCCGACGTTGGTCCTACTGTTCTCTAGCAGACAGGCTTGTCTGCTACCATCAAGCATGCGACTAGAAATACATTTGCTCATTCATCCTCTCACACAGAAGGGAAGGGGGATGACAGTATCTTATCATATACAGTATATAAAAGAAAGCAGATGTAGGTGCTGTATGAGACTGTGTGACATGAATTACGTATAAACTGTGTTTTAAAGTGTAGTAGTGTGACAGATGGTTCTTGTTTATGTGTAAAAGTAACACGTTTCACTGCTCAGTCTCCTCCCAGATAGTCAGAAACACTACTGTAAATTTAGAAGAGGAATTTATGACGTAAATGACAACAGATTTAAGAAATTAACATGAAAGGAATCCAACAGAGACCTTTCATGACCCCAATGCTCCGGTAAAAGACTGTGCAGGGAATTTTCTGGCCATGCTAGGACATTCCCAAGCAGGCTTCTCACACCCAACTTAAACCAAAAATGTAAAGAAAACCAAAAGGTCACCAGCTACTTGCTAAAACACAATAATTTCAACACATCTTTAGAATCTACCAATTTCAAAGAGAAAAAAACAATCTGTGACACCTATTTAAAAGAAAGTGTAGACCTAATTCGGTCAGCAAGTAAAAACAATGGTTACTGTGTCATTAATATGAAAACAATTTCTGGTTGTTACCCTTATGGAGTTCACCAGTATTTACTCATTGCAAGAGCCAACTGATCACAGGAATATTTAAGACTGTTTATTAACAGGTAAAATTTATGAAAATAGCAAAGGTGCCACAGCAATTAAATAAAACATAAAAATAACATCAGTATTATAAAGCAGAACATTACAATGCGCAATCTACAAAAGCAAAAAAAAAAGATAAGAAAAAAACATGTTTTACAAAGTGGTTATCACAAAAAAATTCTATATCTTATAAAACCAATAATTTGTAGAATTAAAATAACTTTGTGGCACTATTTTAATCACTCTACTATATTTCACTTAGTTAGCAAACAATGATCACCGTGTCTTTATACTGAAACTACAATTAATTATGTTATTGTTACCCTTATGGGGTTCCTCACTAAATATGCCCCATGCAAAGGCTAATCGATCACAGTCCACTGAGAATGAAAAGCTGTCTGACTGATAAACGAAGCAATGCCACAGGAATGAATTTACAAAACAAAATATCACAAATCTAATACATCAGACAAAAACCAACATTGATAAATAAAACTGCTCTGAAAGATCAATAGTCACATCCAAAAAAAATTATAAATAAAACACCCGCAAAATACAAGTCAGTCTAATAAAAAAACACCAATAAATTGAACCCCTGCAATACACGATCGAAGTTTCTCTGAAAGAACACATGTATATGCATTGGACTAAGAACCATATAATCACTGTTCACTGGCACAGTCAGTAGTTCCACTGTTCCGAGGCACAATATAAGAGGGGGGGGGGGGGGTTCGTCGCTGCAGCTGTCAGTAGGGACTTTTTTGTCCATCTGTTGCCTGCAATCCCGCCATCTCTGCCCTCTCATGAAGTTTCTCTTGGTGGCCTGTGTCACGTACATCTCGATTTGGTTCCATGTTTGTGTTGTCAAATTCATGCGGTATCCTCGTTTGACACGCCAGGTTGATATTCCTGGGCAAGGATGACACTTAATGGCTCTTCTTTGTGCCACCCTTAGCTACCAGAGAACATCGAACCCTGATTTACTGTCTCTTTGTAACACCATAACTCTGTTGATTTATTTTGCTTTTGTTTTCTTTAATGTTACATCGTTAAGCTTCTGTAAATGTGTTTAATTGAATCGATAACACAAAATTGTTTACTCCTTTTTTTATAAAAACTTTGATGTCATGATTTGATTATATGTAATGTAGTATATCTGTCATTTAAATTCTTTGTCTCATTTGGAGGGAACAAAACTTACTACACCTAATTGTAATTTCTGTGTGAATAATTTTTTGTAGAGATGTCAATCTGTGAAAATGTTTTGTTTTATTTAATGTGTTTGTTTGCTGTTATGCAAACTGCTGATCCTCACTTAGGGCTCTTAGTTATTCTGTATGTAAAAGTTGTTGTTGTTCCCCTCAGGAACGGAACTGTGTAGCGTGCGCGAAGTGTGGCTGGCCTATGTAGAAAAGGTGGAACTGATAGTCAGTCGGGGACGAGCTACGAGTCGGGGACGAGCTACCAAACTGTGCACTGCCATGTAAAAATTGCATATTGTGCTGATTCCGAGAAAGAGGCTTTTCTGCTACTTTCCAATGCCTCGGATGGATGGATAAATAGCTGGAACTATTCTGGAATTTGTATCTATCATCGCCACCAAGAAATGACAGAGTCCAGCAATTTTACCTGAGAATCCACCTACCAACATGCAGTTGGCACCACGTTGCGCAATCACTGTAACGTAATACTATAATGATGTACAGTGAAGGATCAGCTTAATGGATGTGCTAATGTGCTCAAATATAAGGTAATTTATATCTGAATTTATGTACCTACCTTGATTTTTCTCCTCATCATAACACCTCTCAGGTTCCTCTCCGTTTGAACTAAAGTGATTACCGAGTGTCCCTACTGAAATAACAATAAATCCCAGTGTTTTGCTAATCGATGCCTCTTGAACATAGTAAAAACAAAGTTAAAGTTAATGTAGCTTGCTGAAAATAATTTTCCTAGTAAAACTGCTTATTAATGTGCTGATGCCAACTTCAAAATTAAAAGTTCTTAAGATTGAGGCTTATAAAGTTTTGCTTGGTGAATGATCACATTACTGCCTGTTGTAAATCGCAGAAGGTGAGTCAGTATCTTACAAATGTGTTAATTCTGTGTCTCACTGTAGTAAAAGTGGAAAACTGCAGTTGTGAAACGTTATATACTCATGTTTACTAAGTGTTTGTCTCTCTTGTGTATTATAAGTGCATATTAACAGTATAACAGGATCCACAGTTTGTCTAGTGTGTTAATGCTAAGTAACAAGTAACGGAAAGACCATAAATTATGAAAATCATAATTTCTTTCTTCAAATGATAGAAGCAACCTTTCAGTGGATTCCAATTAACTTTCATTTTAAATAATAAAGTATTTAACTGAGAGAGACTTAAACTCTATCCAATTAATGATTCTGCAGTGAATAGTTATAATAACGTTATAAAACCTTTCAGTTTGTGTAAGCCCTGAAAGTAATAGTGTGTTTCAGTATCTGTTATAATTTTGCAAATAGTTTGTGCTGCTCTAGCTGCTAGCTTCAGTCTTAACGTAGACAAATGTATGTGTCAGAGTTCACTGTACTCCCGTGTGACAAAGTATAGGTTGTGTTTATACATTAAAATTACTAATAACTATTTTCTTGAACGAGAATATTAATCATTCTCTTGCCTAGTTAGGCTGGCGACCGTTTTCTTGATATGTTAAACAGTGCAGATAGGCAAAAATCTTGTTTCTTACTGTTCGAATATTTACGTAATTCTGACTTTCATTGCCGATAAGCCACCTCCGTTAGGTACAATACGGTCAACATAACAAAATTCCTCTCAGAGGGTAACACTGCTCTGTTGCTTTATACCATAATTGCTTTAACAAAATAGTTTTATTTCACAACCTGTTTCTGGCTTTAAGGTTATGGTACAGCAGTAGCAGATGGTAGTGTTATATCTTGACAGTGGGCATCCGCCAGGCAACGTTGATAGGCGTCGTTGAAGTCTGCCAATTTCTCTGGACAGTACGTGTCAAAAGGCTCCACGCCCTTGTGTTGTTACATTCTTGAGTTATCCTCAATTGGCTCGCCGGTTTGATATTCCTGGGCAAGGATGACACTTGGTGGCTCTTCTTTGTGCCACCCTTGGCAACCAGAGAACACTGAACCATGATTTACTGTCGCTTGACAAATGGGCTTCTGCCAGGAAATGTTGATAGGCGTCGTTGACAGTACCTGTCAGAAGGCTCCACGCCCCTTTATCCCCTGTCTTCTGTCTTTTCACCGCGGCTGTCTCGTCATGGTCGCATGCGTGTAATGCGTTGCCAGCAGATGGATTTCCGTGTGATGGACCGCTTGGTCATCTCAGGTCATCGCCTCCACGAAGGGTCGCACTGGTGCGGCCGGCCATTAGCTCCTGGTGCAAGGGAAAGTGTTTGCCCCGCAGCCCTTCTTTTGTTGGCGAGCGTGCTCCAGAAGTGGCCCGGCTGACAGTGTGTCCTGCTGGGAAACCCTCCTGTTTACAACTAATCCTCCTCCTCGCTGCTCCCGCTGTCTTGTAAGTGTTCAACCGGTTCGTTTTCACGTTCTCAACTGCATTCACAGAAATTGTTCATCATAGTTATGTGATTACAAAATGTCATACATAATACCGCTTAGTATTGTCTTTCACAATTTTTAAGAACGAAAGTGAGACTTCTTTTTTTTTTTGCAAATAAAAACGTTACATGAATTGACAATATAAAAATAAAAGTTAAATGACTTGACAATATAAAAAAATAAAAGTGAAATGAATTGCCAGTAGCCCCCATCTCGTGGGCGTGCGGTAGCGATCTCGCTTCCCACGCCCGGGTTCCCGGGTTCGATTCCTGGCAGGGTCAGGGATTTTCTCTGCCTCGTGATGGCTGGGTGTTGTGTGCTGTTCTTAGGTTAGTTAGGTTTAAGTAGTTCTAAGTTCTAGGGGACTTATGACCACAGCAGTTGAGTCCCATAGTGCTCAGAGCCCTTTGAACCATTTGAATTGCCAGTATAAAAATAAAAATGAAATGAACTGACAATATAAAGTGAACGCACTTCTTCGGTCTCTAGGACCGCTACCGGTGTAGTATTGTTATCGCTCTCTGTCATCTTCATCGTGCCTACGATGTTCGCTAATGCCGCAATCTTATCATGTATTTGTCTGTTGTCCTCCACCCCAGTCTGCTTCAATTGTTCTACTTGCTGTTCGAGTGCGATAGTCGCTTGACTGTTGTCCGCTACTGGGTTGCTAATGGACGCGGGACAATGCATTTTCGCCTCCTGGACCCTGGATAGTACCTGCTGGTATTCCCTTTGGCATCCTTCTCTCAGAGCTTGGAAATTCCTAAGTAGCTGTTCCTCGCTCTCTTTTGATTCCGCATCGCGACTCCGCTTGCCCTGTTCTAAGGCTTGCAGACGATCATAGATTTTTTCAAATGTACGGCCTAATTCTTTATAATATCACTTTTTATTTCACTTGCCAAATTGTTTATTCTTTGTGAGATTTCATCGGACACTCTTTGCATCGACTTGTCGACTTTATTTGTCTGTTGGATTAGTTTTTCGTCTATTTGTTCGCCTAGCTCATGGATCGACTTTTCGAATGATTCTTTTAGTTCTCGGAACGATTTTTCTGATTTCTCTGCGTTTTCTTTATTTTGTTGCAATAAGGCTTTTATGACTTCTGCCAAATCAATTTGGTTAGTTGGAGGCAAATTAATTTCTGGCTGCCGGCCACGGTGGCCGTGCGGTTCTGGCGCTGCAGTCCGGAACCGCGGGGCTGCTACGGTCGCAGGTTCGAATCCTGCCTCGGGCATGGGTGTGTGTGATGTCCTTAGGTTAGTTAGGTTTAAGTAGTTCTAAGTTCTAGGGGACTTATGACCTAAGATGTTGAGTCCCATAGTGCTCAGAGCCATTTGAACCAATTTCTGGCTCTGCTGCGAGCCCGTTCGTCCAGTTTTGCGTTTCCTCTGAAGTATTCCTCATGGCATTTTCGGAACCGTCCGACGTGTTAATATTCGAAATCAAATTATCCCCTTGGTCCATGTTGCTTAAGTTGTTGGACCGCCTTGGGTACATGTCTGCATTAGTTCAATTTATACCCGGTATGCAGCACACTAATCAGAATAAATGTATCTCCCAAAAATTACGACAGTCACATGAAAGGTACCCAACCTAGTACGCACTTTTTCACACGCAAAACAAATTTATATCTTTGATCGAAGTCAGTGCAATTTACAAACGAGAAAAAAATAACATACATATAAAACACACAAATATAGAAAACAAAACAAGACAAACAACACAACGACGCTCAACAACGCCGTGAATCTTTTGAAAATCAACACAGGAGTTGTTTGAGCGCTGCAGGGAAAAAATTAAGATTACACAACGCTCGCAATCTAACGTTTCAGAGATTACAGAGTCTAGCGGAATCACTGAACAGGGTCGCCATGTGTAATATTGTTGCATTATTTCGTTTTGAAAGTGGTGCTGGTATTGAACCATAAAAGTGGGTTAAAAGCTGTGAGTTATCTAAGGAAGTTAACCTTGCATTACTGCGCAACTGTTTCACCAGGTATCCAGTCTAGCTTACCAAATTCCCACCAGACTAACATTAATTATAATCTTTTAGTACTCATCTTACGATAACCGGTGATATTTAAATAAAAAGAAATAAATCAGTATATATTTGGACATTTATTTTAACATTGATCACTGTTCTGTTAAAATTTCAGCATATCAAACTTGATTCATAACTAAACTGGTGCCTTATTTAGGATTGTGAAAATGTGAGTTTGTAATCTTACGGAACACACCAAATAGGGAGCCAAGATTGGGAGACTACATACAACACTGCATTCATAAAATAACACATGAAGAACATTGAAACATATCCAAGAGGAAATTAACCACAACGAACTCATTCAATTTTCACCCAAAGAAGTTACGTTCGTAACACAATCCTGTCCATCTTGAAATTACCACACACTGGTATACTAAATTCATACTAACTCTCTGTGAAATCTTCCCGAAAAGAATAGCTGAGGGCTACTTTGATGTTTACACCACATGCTTCACGTGGTCAACTTGGTTTACACAAAGAGTGTAACTCCACAATAATTTTGATAATTAAAATAAATTACATCGAAACGCAATTTACAAAAGAAAAACCTCGAACTGGTTACTATCGTCATACTATTAACCTGATGGGTCAAACAATTGTATAAGCACGTGGTACTGGTCTCACAAAGTACACCCCACGTGGGTTGAACATAAAGAAAAGTTGCTATATTGAAAAATATTGTCAAGACGAGACGTTATAATCTCATGCACATTCGCATTTAAGATTGATGATCTTAGTTAGAGTTACTCATCAACACGTGGTTCCACTTTACTCACAAAGTAGTGACAAAGCAACTACCGGAAGATATTCTGAACTTCACTCTCGAATTACACTGCATTGCATTTTGAGATAACATTAGATATTTTAGAGCTAAACCTGAAATAAAGGTGATTAAATTTTCAGTTAGGCTGAACTTAAGAAATCCATTGTCCTACGGACTTAGCAAACACGCGCTTAGCCGGAGATCTTACCACTTCAGACGCTAGCCGCGGACAGACTGACCTAGGCTCCTACCGAGCGTGCTTAACAGATACAAACGGAAGTGACCAGAGAGGCAGTTTCCTATACCAACATGACAAGGGATGGACAGGACCATACTAAGAATAGAAACCTCCCTGCTTTTAGAAAGCGTAGCTACCTGTTCCGACGTTGGTCCTACTGTTCTCTAGCAGACAGGCTTGTCTGCTACCATCAAGCATGCAACTAGAAATACGTTTGCTCATTCATCCTCTCACACAGAAGGGAAGGGGGATGACAGTATCTTATCATATACAGTATATAAAAGAAAGCGGATGTAGGTTCCGTATGAGACTGTGTGACATGAATTACATATAAACTGTGCTTTAAAGTGTAGTAGTGTGACAGATCGTTCTTGTTTATGTGTAAAAGTAACACGTTTCACTGCTCAGTCTCCTCCCAGATAGTCAGAAACACCACAGTAAATTTAGAAGAGGAATTTATGACGTAAATGACAACAGATTTAAGAAATTAACATGAAAGGAATCCAACAGAGACCTTTCAGGCTCAAATGGCTCTGAGCACTATGGGACTTAACAACTGAGGTCATCAGTCCCCTAGAACTTAGAACTAAACCTAAGGACATCACACACATCCATGCCCAAGGCAGGATTCGAACCTGCGACCGTAGCGGTCTCGCGGTTCCAGACTGAAGCGCCTAGAACCGCTTGGCCATCAAGAGCAGAAGGCGATAATGTTTGGACGCGAAGGAAAGTCTGGGAACATGTTTCCAGGGCTGAAGGGCCACAACTAACCTCGCCAAATTAAAAATATAAGTACAGTTAAATTACAAAATTAACACTGTCAAAAGGATAATTAAAAGAGTGGCACTCAGGAGTCTTCAGTGGATTGGTCTGCCTTCGTTCACTTAGGCGAGACAGGTGGCGAGTCCAA